>NC_139954.1:9436659-9769159 GCF_963454915.1 Gymnoscopelus microlampas | reverse complement strand
ATTCTTTTGTTTTTGTCGCATTCCTAAGCCAATAATTTGATGATGGGAAAGACGCTAATGTACCCGGTAGCCGGAGACTCAAAGGAGTCTCTGTGAGTCTCCTACCGGAAATACACCATTCAATATACTAATTATTGGCTCAGGAATGCATCAAAAACAAAACAATCTCCATGAATTGAAGGCTTCATGGGGTGTGTAATTGATAGAAAATAAGTGATGTGTTGGGTAAATTACTCCTTTAAACTACATCTATTTGACATATTCAGTTCACTTTGCAGAATTAGATTATCAATACTACATCAAATCGTTAATCAACAATCTACATTTTTTAAATAAAATAGCCAAAGTATAAAATAGGGCTTAAGTGGTTAATGATCAATAATTTTAGTCCAATAACATGATAAATAATATGACTCTGAGATGGGCATTATGCATAACGAGTACTTTTACTCTTGCTACTTTAAGTATAATTTGATGCTATTACTTTTCTACTTTGACTTAAATCAATGTAGGACTTTTACCACTAAGCATTTTTACACCGTGTTGTATTGTATTGATGCTGTTAACTCAAGCCCAAAATCGGAGTACTTCTTCCAGCGCCGGTATTGAACCATCAGTCTAACAGCTTTAGCATCTCCGCAACGAGGGTGAACTCCAAGCTCAACAACCATGTCAGGCCGCTGGGAAAGGTTGTGATTCATTATGATTAATGAGCAACGATCAGCCAAGTAAATTGGGATGTTCAGTGTGTTCTTAAGGCTTGTGGAAAAAGAAAACTAGGCTTTCATCTCTGTGAATTGAGCCAACCTAGATTCCCTTTTCTTGCTCGAGGATTACTCTGTATAGCGTTAGATAATTAGAAAGCGAAGGACCAGACTCTTTTCAGTAGGAAAGAAAACGTATATATCCTTCCTTTGTTTGCACGGGGTTCCCGAAGAGGAAATGCAATTAATTCAGAGCTGCATGCATGCTCACGTCCAAGGCTGATAAAAATAGAACTTACACACCACGGGTGTGAGATGATTCACAACTTTAACTTTGTGCTGTTATTGTTGAACGTACGTGTGCCTATTTTTAATGGGACTTCTTGTTCTTGTTAAGTGTTTATCCATGGAGTATATATGAGAATTTGGGGACAGAATAGGACCCTGGAGGCAACAGAAAACGTCCTGCAACAGGCGCCAGAGACAGCACAGCAGTAAAAAAAAAAGTTACAGATACAGGGCAAAGAAGTGCAATACAGTAGGTACAGAAAAATAACATCACAATAAAGACATTCTCAAAAAAATATGAATAAAGTAGACAGATGTATTACACCCTATACAATCATACCTGGTGCAGAACAAGAGACTAATATGAAAGTGCCCTGGACCGCTGGCATAGCGGTAGCGGTCCGGTCGCCTGGGCTCGGTGGGGCCTGGCGGCACGTCGCAGGTTCGGGTCCCGTTCCCGACGGCCTTTGCTTTGTGTCTCTCCCCGTCTCTCTCCCCCTCTGTCCTGTCCATCTTCACTTAAAAAAATATATGAAGGTAATGAAGGCAGAATAGCCTTAAGTAAACAGACATATACACTCGAGTCTAGTCTATGCAATCATCCTGCCTGATGCAGAACATGAAAAAGAGTAGCAAGGTAATGGATGTAATGGATGTTACAATAGTCACAGAATGCTGCTAATTCACAGAGAGTCAGTAACCGTTGCCCTTGGCTTTGACTTTGCGTGACGGAGTGACAAAGCCTCTCCAGCCTCATCCTATGGGAATAAGTCCTTCCTTAACGCCCACTCGCTCTCCAATCTCCATGTGGAGGAGGGTGGGAGTGTTTCACCCTGACGGCCTCCAGCTTCCTCTGTACGCGCACCTTCACCACGTCCTCCAGTGTGGCCCCAACGACAGAGGCTTATTGTTTCCGCAGCCTTTATGTGCTCCAGAACATGGAGGGAGGCTTTTCAGTAAAAGTGGTGGTATTAAGGGCATGTGCGTTTGTATATGCCGCGACGGAGTGGCGTGGTAGAGGATCTGGCGCGCCGGTTGTGGTGGGCCGGTCTGGGCCAAAAAGTCAGGGCCGAATTGATGTCCCAGTCCAGCCCTGCAATGTACTGGTTCTCAATGTGGAACTATAGTGTTCTAACCCAAACGAGACCATTTACAAAAAGAAAAGAAAAGAAAAGAAAATCCTGCTACATTGTTAAGTACTTTTTTGATTATAGCACTACATTTTCAAGAATAAGCAGATCACACAAAGCAAAATTAAAATGTCTAAAGTCGTACGCTAGGCATGCATATAAGGACCTCTGGAGGGCATCTCATCATTAGCAGGATTTACATGTTGGCCAGACAAACTGCGTGTACCCCATAAAAGGTCAGTTTTCCCAAATGAGCTCATTCAAATCAGATCTATCCAAGAAAAAGGAGGGTAGAATAATGAAACCCCGAGGCCATTACTGGGAACATTATGTTGAATAATGACATGATAGGATACACACAGTAAAATCCTCCGTGTCGATTTGTCCATTTGTAACTCGGAGAGAGTGCACAGAATGGAACCAAATGGACCCGTACGGGTCCATTTGGTTCCATTCTGTGCACTCTCCGAGTTACAAATGAACACTCTGGATTTTTGTGCGGTGTACGATCCCAGTGACTTCTCACAGCACTCCCAAGTTATCTCATTATTATTGACATTATACAGTATGCTTCTGTATTTCCGTGTTGCTGTCTGTGTCCGTGGGCATTAACGAGCTGCAATGGTGTAAGAAGTAGGCTACTCAGATTCGTCTTCTTTTTTCTTTGTTTTTACCTAAGTAAACATACAGTACCGCAATGTAGATACGTTATACAAGAGCCCTGTATTAAAACTTTTACTGGAGTAAAAGTAAATATTAGGGATGTTCTATATTGACTTTTTTGCCAATATCCGATATTCCGTTATTGTATAAGTCCTAATTTCCGATACCGATCACCAAAAGTCAACTAATTCTCAGGTGACAACACCACATATCTAATAAAATAAAATAGCTATAATATCAATACAATATCTAATAAAATACAGTGATGTTGTTAGGTTTTCAATTAATTGAGTACCGGGACTCACTGGCGGTCATTTGAATGAGTCCCACTAATCTTAGATTAGATGTTGGCCTATTTGACAGAGGCAGAAGCATAATTGCCTTGATGCCTATAACATTAACGAGCGTCAACGAGCATCAGCTGGACACAGACACACACACACCTGCCCTCTGCAGTGCTCTAATTTTGAAGTGACTGGAGTCTGTCTCATTTCTCTGCAAAAGCCCTTGAATATGATGGAATATGATTAAGGATTACTGTGATTATGGTAAGCTCACATTTCATTTCATATCACACACACACACCATAGTACTGTAATTGACTCTGACTCTGATACTGGGGTACATAGTGTACACAAAGAGTTGACTCCATAGTGTTCACATACTGTAGACTTGACTCCATAGTGATAGACTTGACTTCAAGTAATTCAATGTCTTGGACTCATGCCAGAGGGCCATTAAACTTGCTTCAGTTTCACTCCGTTTCTTGGAAGAAGTACGCTACTCAGATTTTTTACTTAAAGGACCACTTCACAAATTTTCAACCGATCTTCATACAATAGGTCCTACCATAATATGGTAAAATGTTTGTCTACTCCGTCTGCGTCTCCGAGGAGAGACAGTTCAGAAACTTGCCTACCAGTGACATCATCGATGAGGGAATCCAAGCTAATATAAACTGTAGCCTTTCTTTAAATATTAATGTTAAAAAATCATTACAATCTTAGCGTTATGCCAATTATTTGGGGGCCTGCTTTTTGATTGATTGATTTAATACTTTATTAGCAGTTTGCAAAAAAAAGCACAGGAAAATACAGTTCGATACAAGGTCTGCTTAAAGAGGATTTAAACCCCAAGAAAGTTTAATGCCTGTTTCCATTGGGGTCCTTTGTGCTCAATTCATTGAAACATTTAATGACAGACAAATATACGATACAATGCAAAACATCATATAAACAGTTAGAAGAAAAATATGTAAATCTAGATTAAGTGCTCCTCGGAGCACAGGTCTCCGCCAGGTCAGGTATGTTATTGTGGCCTCCTGGTGGCGCTATAATAGGCCAATGTGAAAAGGGTGCCATTTATTCTTAGGTCTTTCACGGCAATTGGACACTGCATTCATGATTTGAGGCATTTTTTTTCCGAAAATGTGTTTTGCTAAATTAGACCTGCTGGTGGCGCTATAACAGGCCAAGTGCCGCGCTATGAGCTTGTAGATCTGCTATTTTTTGAAAAATCGTGAAAATGTGTGCAAATCTTTGAATATATATTTCTAAAGCGAACATTTAACTCATATCTTTGCTTCTGGGGGGTCCCTGGTACAAAAATATTTTACTTTTTTTTTTTTTGAAAAGCCAAAGAAATCTAAAAACAACACCAATACTTTCCCGGTCTAAATGGCTTTTTAAAAGTCATTTAAGCTATAACTAGGCTAAGTTTGAACTTAGTATGATGAGGTGGTGCAACTGGCCCTACCAGGTTGAGTCAAATATATGAGTGTGATTTCCCCCACTGTTCCACAGTGAAAGCACTCAGCCATATACACATACACGCTGCTTACAAACTAATACTGTACCTTGGTCTCCTCCCATACTTTCATCTGACTGAGGAAACCACTCCTCCCATTTCTGTCACAGAAATAACAGCCATATTGAATGCATGTGAGTAATAACATTTGTTTTCCCTGACATCCCGGCCATTACGGCGGGCGGGGGGGGGGGGGGGGACACCCCTTTTTCCCCGGGCCGGGGGCCGGTAACGACCGTGGATGCATCACGCAATGACATTACGGTAATATTGATGCCAGCCATTACCCCGTAATCCGGGCTTTCTTGCGGCGTGCCCCCGGCGTGCCCCCCCCACCCCCCACCCCCCAAAGCGAGGGAGGAAGGCAATAAAGGCCACTTACAAAGATGCATGCCAGCCATTTCAATAATTCTATATTCAAGTCGTTTTAACCCATTAAGACCGGGAACGCATCTGAGTCACTTTAGATGTCTTTGGTTAATGAAAAATAGCAGATATACAAGCTCTGCGCGGAACAGAGTGCCGTGCTATGAGCTTGTATATCTGCTTTTTTTTCTAAAGACGTTGTGAAAATGTGTGCAATTCTTTGTACATTTTTAACTCAAATCGTTACTTCTGGAGGTCCATGGAACAACATATTTTCCACGGCCAAATGAATATAATTTTGGGTGATCCTTGACGTGAAAAAGTTTGAGCACCACTGATATTATAGCAACTTACGTTTTTTTTCTAAAAACTGTTAGGATTTAGAAGAAATTTGTAAAATGTAAGATTTGAGTTACAAATGTTCGCTTTAAAAAATATATATATATATTCAAAGATTTAAAAAAAAAATAGCAGATGTACAAGCTCATAGCGCGGCGCTCGGTGCCGCGCTATGAGCTTGTACATCTGCTATTTTTTAATAGCCAAAGGAATCTAAAATGACAGAGATGCGTTCCTGGATTGAATGGGTTAAGCGGGTCATGATAAAAGCACACTTTTCTCAGAGAAAAACAAAATTTCCCCTTCGCACTCCAAACTCGACTCAGGAGCTGGCTCTGGTTGTACGGTAAGTGATGTCCTTATCGATTACTCCCGTCCGGAGTAGAGTTTAAAGCCATTCCTAAAATGCACTGTCCACTGATCAGAATGGATGTTGAGCAGGAAGAAGTACTCAGATTATTTACTTGGATAAATGCAGCAATACCACAATGTAGATACTGTACTCATGTTAGTAAAAGTCATGTACATGTCAAATATTACTCGAATAAAATGAATTGATATTATTAAGGATTGGCATCAAAATATACTTACAGCACCAAAAATGTAAAAGTACTAATTATGCAGAATTACCCATTTCACAATCATAATTGGTAATTTCATAACGAGGGGACGGTGTGGGCTCTGGGGGGCGTGTTCTCTCCTCCGCGTCATCAGCGCCCATACCCTAGGTGGGGTTGGCGAAAGGGCCTTTCTGTGTGGAGTTTGCATGTTCTCCCCGTGTCCCCTCCCTAGGGTAGGTACCCTCACAAAAACATGCAGTAATCCTGGTCTCCCCCTGGTCAGCCGGGGCTCCTGATGGAGGGGAAAGGAACTGGTTAGAATAACGCGTTCCTTCCACGCTCTACGTCCTACCGGGGGAAACGCTAAGAAGCGGCCTGCTCGCTCCTCATGCATTAAAGAAAGCATGAGCTCAGTTCGGGGCTCTGCCTAGGCTGGCAGAGGGAGAGTCGCGCCCATTATTACAGCTTAATAGACGCCAGGTTCTGTGAGAGAAACAAGCAACCAGCGTCATCTCGTTCTGCACGAACGGTAGCTCGTGCGCGACATTCAGCACATGTTTGAGTATCATGAGACTCCACGACGAGCATTAGTAGAGAAAAAACTAACTTTGCATCGGTTATAATAGATGATTTTCACTCTTACACACGTCTCCCATTATGCCGCTGTAAGGGGTCTGCAGAATGGACAACAGGGGCAGAAAAAAGAGTGATTAGCGACACATCAAACACACAACCTAAAATGGCCGGATCTCTCTCTTTAGTGTGCATTGACAGCACTGACATAGACTACTGTCTATGCAGGGCGCCCGCTGGCCTAGCGGTCCAGGCGCATACCACATACCAGGCTCTAATGCAGCCTGACAGCGTGTCGTGGGTCGAAACCCGATCCCGACGACTGTTGCTGTGTGTCGCACCCCGTCTCTCTCTCCCTGTTTCCTGTCAATCTCCACTGGCACTATCAATAAAAAGGCAGGAAAAAGCCCCGAAAAATATATTTTAAAAAAAAGGCTGTCTATGCTTGCACATTGACACACCTCTCTCGACACATCTAAATCTAACATACCCATTATTCATTTTATTAGCTGCGTTGCTTACCGGCCTGCTATGTATTTACTGTAATCTGCAGTGGCTTTGAACCTGAACCAGAAAACAAACTACAAAACCAGCCTAGGGTTTCATGTTCCTTTAATGATAATTCTACATAGCATTATGGAACAGAACAGCTTTGCTTTAACCCATTGAGACCTGAAGCCGATTCTACATGTCTCCTAAATCCCAACTGTTTTCTGAAAAACGTATGTTTCTATATCAGTGGTGCTCAAACTTTTTCATGTCAAGGACCCCCAAAATGATATGTATTTGGCCGCGGACCCCCATCAAAATATTTTGTTCCAGGGACCCCCAGAAGCAAAGATTTGAGTTAAGAATGTTAGCTTTAAAAATATATATATTCAAAGATTTGCACACATTTTCACGATTTTTCAAAAATAGCAGATCTACAAGCTCGTAGCGCGGCACTCGGTGCCGCGCTATGAGCTTGTAGATCTGCTATTTTTGAATAGCTAAAGTGTAAAATAATGCTTTTTAGCTCAAATCTAAAAATGACACAGTTCCAGGTCTCAATGGGTTAAAGAAAGAAAAAAAAGTACAACTTCTTCCCTCAGAAGCTCAGTTTTTATTCCTATGTGACCACGAGCTGATAATGATGCTCAGCGTGAACCCACGGCAAAGGTGTGAACTCACCAACCAACCACAACGCATTTAAAGTAGTAATTGCAGATTTTGCATCTTCTCGCTTGTACTTTGGCAGAGACACAACCTTAGTAGCTGGCATACTGTTCCCAAAAGATGACAGGGTCTGTGGAAATCAATGCCTGAGGAAGACCTTTGTCTGGTCGAAGTTGGTGGTTTATCATTAACCTATTAACACCGGGAACGCATCTGTGTCATTTTTAGATTTCTTTGGCTGTTCAAAAATAGCAGATATACAAGCTCATAGCGCGGCACCGAATGCCGCGCTATGAGCTTGTATATCTGCTATTTTTGGAATATTTAGTTTAAATATATATATATATATACAGTATTTTTTTTTAAAGCGATCATTTGTAACTCAAATATTTGCTTTTGGGGATTCTACAAATGTCTTCTAAATCCTAACAGTTTTTTTTTTTTTTAACGTATGTTGTTATATATCAGTGGTTCTCAAACCTTTTCATGTCAAGGACCCCCAAAATGATATGTATTGTCCGCCGACCCCCTGCCCCATCTCAAAATATGTTGTACCAGGGACCCCCCAGAGGCAAAGATGTAAAAAATGTTAGCTTTAAAAATATATATATTTTTAAAGATTTGCACAAATCTTTGCACACATTTTTTTTTTGCACAAAATACTCGGTGCCGCGCTATGATCTTGTAGATCTGCTATTTTTTGATGTGTTACCGGTCTTAATGGGTTAAAGTAGTAATTGCAGAAGATTTTGCATCTGCTCATTTGTACTTTTGCAGAGACACAACCTTAGTGGCTGGCAAACAGGGGTCTGTGGAAATCAATCCCTGAAGAAGACCTTTGTCTGGTCGAAGTTGGTTGTTTGTCATTAAAATACTGTTTGCATCCTGGCTACGAGCAGCTCTTTCTTCGTTGAAATCTTCCGCAATGTGGTTCAGCACCTCAGCAGCATTGCTGTGCGACCTTTTTTGCTTGTTGGTTTGCCAGGGTCTGTGTAAATGACATGGAACCGGAATACAAACCTTATCACTAGTAGATTAAATTAAATCCACCTCTGCCACGCTTTGAAAATCCTCACAGGTGGCGCGTGCGTGCGTGTGCGTGTGTGTGTGCGTGTGTGTGTGCGTGCGTGCGTGCGTGTGCGTGCGTCTGCGTGTGAGGGGGGAGGAGTCAGGCCAAGGGCGACAAAAAAAACTGTTGCGAGCAAATGATCTATTTTCTCAAAACAGCCGAAATAGCTTTGACTGGGTCAGTGTTTGTGATTAATCGCCATGGCGACACTATTAATGGTCGCATTACTGCCTTGGTCAGCTGGGAGGCATCATCGAGTAAAGCTACGCGGGGATGCAGGGGGAGGGGGGGAAGGGGTGGGGGAGGGGGGGGGGGGGGGGGGGTGGATAGGTGGTTGGGGGGGAAATGAAGTCTCCAGACGGTGAGTCTGCAATGCATTGTGGGAGCCTCGGTCCGTGCACAGGGGCGAGACGAGGCATTAATCAAAAGGAATGCCGCGACCAGGAGGAGCGGCTTTCTCAGGTGCCACAGACACCCCCCCACCCCCCACACACACACACACACACACACCCCCCGCAACCCCCCTTCCCCAGTGATTGATTGGTATTCTTTATCCATTGATTTGAGCTTTTTTCTCCGTAATCTGTTGTCTCCAGTCATATCGTGGCCTCAAAGGGGTTCATTAACGCGAGCCCAGCAGACAGGAGTGCTGCACGAGGACACGGTGTGCAGCGAACAATTGGCGACTCGGGGGACGGAGGATTTGATCAACGTAGGCTCATAGAACTAATTAACCCATTAAGGCGATTCTTAAAAAAAAACGAAATCTCTTTTTTTTTTTTTTAAATCAGGAAAATATTTTTTCAAGATTTTTCAAAAATAGCAGATCTACAAGCTCATAGCGCGGCACTCGGTGCCGCGCTATGAGCTTGTAGATCTGCTATTTTTGAATAGCCCAAAGAAATCTTAAAATGAGACGCAGATGCGTCCCCGGTCTTAATGGGTTAAAGCTCTCGTTTATCATTTAACTGCGCGGCTCCATGGCTGTGCAATGGAGGCACACACACGCGTTTCGTAGAGATAGGCCTTTACTGTACCTGAGGAAACGTTGCACTTGATGTTTTGATTATGGGTTGATTGAAATATTATCCACGTGACTGTTCATGTCGGGTTATACCACCCACAGACCCCTATCAATTCACTTACATGCAAGACAGATCCACACCTAAATTGATACGCATTTGGCCGCGGACCCCCATCTGAAAATGTTTTGCGCCAGGGACCCCCAGAAGCAAAGATTTGAGTTTAAAATGTTCGCTTTAAAATATATATATATATTCAAAGACATGCACACATTTTCAAGATTTTTCAAAAAATAGCAGATCTACAAGCTCATATCCAGCGCGGCACTCGGTGCCTTGTACGTATATCTGCTATTTTTGAATAGCCAAAGCTAAGTGGTTCAAATGATTGTGACGCTATGTTAACTCATCTCACTGGGGTCCCCCTGGCCCCCCCCCCCCCCCCCCCCCGGACCACTGGTTGAGAACCACTGTACTATAGCCACAACACTGCACACTGCCCTCTCCCACCTGGAGTAGAGATATTCCTATGTGAGTATATATGCTGTTTATAGATTACAACTCAGCACTGTTCAACACCGTATAGTCCCCTCTGGTCTCAACACCAAGGTCAGGCACCTATAGGTCTCCACCCCAGCCTGTGCAGCTGGATCCTGGACTTTCTGTCAGAGCGATCGTGCCAGGAGGTGAGGATGATCTCCAACACCTACCCTCCCCTCTCTGACCCTCAACAAAGGAGGCCCCCCAGGGCTGTGTTCTGAGCCCCCTTCTCTACTCCCTGTACACCCATGACCTTGTGTCCGTGAACGCCTCCAAACCGAGTGGTCAGGTTCGCTGAAGACAATTACTAATAATAGTATAATGATAATATTAATATCTCACATTTATGTAGCGCTTCTCTAAGTACACAAAGACGCTTTACATGGGGGGGAGGAGAAAACAACAAAAGAACAACTTTATTACATTACATTACAGTCATCTAGCAGACGCTTTTATCCAAAGCGACTTACAAGAAGTGCATTCAACATAGGTAGGCAAGAAAACTAGAAGAACAGAAGTAGTTCATTCTCTTCCAAAACAAGCAACAAAGAGTATACCTAGCGCTAAGGTCAAAGTGCAATATATCAGCTACCTACTTTCTTAACCCATTAAGACCTGAGGCCGCTTCTAAAAAAAATCTAAAACGTTTTTTGGAAAAAAATATTAAAATGTTCACGATTTTTCAAAAATAGCAGATATACAAGCTCATAGCGCGGCACTCGGTGCCGCGCTATGAGCTTGTATATCTGCTATTTTTGAATAGCCAAAGAAATCTAAAGTGACACAGATGCGTTCCAGGTCTTAGATGAGACAAATAGGAAAATCAAATGAGCAAGATCTAAAATTAGGAAAAGATATTAGGAAAAGAACACTAAGAAAAGGCTAAGACTTTAAAAAGAAATCAATAAAAACAGCGGAATGATGAGAAAGGGGGGTGTGGAGTTAGCTGGGGAATAAAGCCATATTGATTGAAGAGGTGGGTTTTGAGAGCAGTTTTGAAGGTTTGGAGGGTTTGTATTCCATAGGGTTGGGGCAGCAAAGGCAACTCTATCGCCCCAGGTACGGTACTTGGTCCTGGGGACCTGAAGGAGGACCTGAAGGAACATGACGTTTGAGGAGGTCGAAGAAGAAGGGGGGGAGCCAGATTGTTCAGTGCCTTGTAGGTGTTTAGTAGTGTTTTGAAGTGGATTCTTTGTTTGACCAGGAGCCAGTGAAGGTCGTGGAGGGCTGGTGTAATAGGGTCTCTGGAACGGGTACTGGGTGAGCAGGCTTGGCAGCTGAGTTTTGGACATATTGAAGTTTATTTGTGGACTTTGGAGGTGGTGCCATGGAGGATACTGTTGCAGTAGTCGAGGCGGGATGTGATGGGAAGCATGGACGAGTGTTTCAGCTGCAGAGAGACGGGCAATGTTCATGAGGTGGAAGAAGGCCGTTTTGGTCGCCTGGTTTACATGGGGGAGGAATGAAAGAACAAAACACCTGAAATAATGAGCTGGTGCTGGCACACAATAAGAAACCTGCCCTGGCGGAGACCTGTGCTCCGAGAAACACATTTTTCTAGTACATTTATTTGTTTTTTACAAATTGTCTATGGAGCTTCTTTTTTTTTTCACCAGATGTTGTTTGGTTTCCAGTGAATCACACCTACCTCTAATGCAACATTCTGTCTTGGGGGTTATATAAGATGACATTCAGCCTGTGTCTGTTAACTCTAGTAAGACATTGCAGTTGTTATTGTGCTGGCTGGCTGTCTGTCTGACAGCCAACAACAGCACACTTCCAGAGACCAAAATTACTTCATATTGCCTCACTCAGTCGCATCCCAAACCGTTTGTGTAGTTAAACCAGACATTAAATGTGTCTATATTTTTTTATTTCTCTCATAAATTTCTGACATTACCTTCCATCCATCCGTCAGTCCGTCTGTAAATATTCCAACATTTTGATTATTTTTTTAAATAATGGCTATTCAAAAATAGCATATCTACAGTGCCGCGCTACGAGCTTGTAGATCTGCTATTTTAGAAAAATCTTGAAAGTTTTTGCATATTTTCAGATGGGGGGTCTGCGGCCAAATACTTATCATTTTGTTCATAATCATTCTACAAAATATATATCATTTGTAGAATCGGTCTCGGGTCTTTGAGGGTCCTTGTTGACATGAAAAAAGTTTGAGAAACACTGATTTACGGTATCACACAATGAACCTTTATTTGCCATCTGACATTGCCTTATCTAGAAGTTATACAGCACAGCAGCTGGCCAATCACCACAAGCTAAAAGCATATCTTACTGAGCAGCCGACCAATCAGCACAGCTAAATTGCCTTGTGATGAACTGGCACTGTGAAAGACTTCCCTGTAATTGGCCGAGACCAGATCAAATCCATCCTCCCCTTAATATCGGTTAATTTCCGCCGCCCCTGGAATGCAGTAGCTCATTGTACGTGTGTTTAGCAAGGCTGCACAATAGATCAAACTAATAATAGGGATGTGATTCATGTTATATTATTCCACAATTGTGTTATAACAATAATTATGGTACTTTCATTTGTAGTGTATAGCTGCAGGTGTAAGAGGCTTAATGACAACACACACACACGCACGCACGCACGCACGCACGCACATGCACACACACAGTTCCCCAGGATCCAGAGACAGACAAAAACATTATGAATAGATGTATCTGATAGGTCCTATCAGAAGTTTGTGTCTTCAGGCATTCACTCTTATTAAACTGCAACTGACTCTGGATGTCTCTCATGCCTTATCTAATCTCATTACTGGTCAGGTAATGAGAACCATATTCATCTATTAGACCAGGGGGTCTTCATAGTTTTTCAGGCCAAGGACCCCATACTTGAGAGATGGACGAAGTAGGGACACCGACACTACATACATAGTTATCTGTTTGTCTCATCAATTTCTGTTTGCCGTTGAAAGATTTGAAGACTACTTTCCACAGCATTCCACAGTTACTTTTACAGTATGGGTTGCCTCCAAATGACGCTGCAGTTTTGCTGGCTTCATAGATTAGTTGAAGCACTATCATCAGTGCTGTGTAAATTCAGTGTTTTTGTTTGTTTGTTTGTCTGTCTGTTAACACAATATCTTGCTAATATCTGCTAATATTAATATATTGGATTCATGTTAAAGGGATAGTTCACCCACAAAATGACTTTTTTTCTATTGATTACTCACCCTATGGAGACTTAAATTCATGGATATGTTTTGTTTTTGTCCCATTCTTAAGCCAATAGTGTTATGACACAAAGGAGTTGGAGGAGTTTGAAGACCCATATGTATTAGACTAAACATCACCTAGAGGAAAATGGACTGTGTATCGAGCAAAAACCTTGTATCTCCATAGTTTTCCGAAGTAGGGACACCAGGTTGAAAGTGGTCATGTCTGTGTGAATGAGTAAGTATTAACAAGAGCTTGTGACTAAATAATAACTACACCTTATCCACTGGAACACATGTTCTTTATTCTATACCTGAAAAGTAAGTGTATTGGACGTACAAGTTTTCCACCTGACAGCAACTATATGTGTGGTAAAAAGCCACAGGCAGTGTTTCTTCTGTAATAATTATTATATGTACTGGTGGTGCTCGCTCTGCAGTCACTTTAGTTTTGGTTTCATATCTGTCTGTTTTTTTTGTTCCCTGCTACCGTATGCAGCGCTAAAACACAGCCTTTCGTCGGATACTTCATCATAATAAAGATATAATTTCTAACTATTAGCACCATACTATATTTTGTTTAAGAGGGAAATTAAGATAAATTCCGCTTCCATCTTTACAAGCCATTTCGTCCGGCATGCAGTGGTAATTCTCGGTCTACAGCGTCACGCTACGGTTGAATGAATAGAGGAGAAGAACTGAGGTTATACTGAAAAGCACCATGTACTTGAGTAGGTGTTTTGACCACAAGGTTATTGTAGCTTTGCATTTTCCGTGAGTTGTTATTCTTTATTTAATTTTGACTTCTTGTTTACAATTTCAGTTTTGTTTTCAGTTTGTTGGATTAAAGTGGATTTGCTAGTTTATTTATTAGATGTAGTGTTGGTTTTAGTTTTTCATACTTGGTATATTTGTCAGGGGCGAGATAAAAAAAAAGGTCAGACAAATTACTCAAAAGATCATTTAATCAACATTTTGAAAACACATTATTCACAGTTACACTGGCACAGCTATAAAAGAAGAGGTAACTTTTATTGTAACTTTTTCTATATTATGGGATTAATAGTTAGTGTTCCTATTCTGGATGAAAATAGCAGATCTACAAGCACACAATGTGTTACATTGCATTACATTACATTGTGGCTATTTAAGGTGAAGAGATTTGGTTTAGAGGAAAAAAGGAGCAGACATTGTACGGCTCCGGTCAACAAAGTATATAGGGTTTAAGAACTTCCCTACTCTAGGGGGGAACGTTCGGCAGAATTAGCAGATCTACAAGCTCACAGGCGTCGCAAGAGACCAAGTGCTGTGCAACCAAGGTCCGTTTTTACTAAGTATAGAGGGACTAAGTGGTCAAAGTCAAAGACAACTCTGGACTTTAGCTCCAATAACATGATCTTAAGGTAATCAGTAAAGTGTAAGGCTGACTGGTTGTGGGAACCAGTACAAATATTGACCATTTTGTTCATAATTAACTGAGTTGTACTGCAGGGGACGATGGCATGACAGGCAATATAACTTCTGAATCTGATGTGGCTCCTCCATAAAACGTGAATGTACCATAACCACACACAATTCATTGCTGTCAGGCAGAAACCTTTTATCTCCATATTTTTACTTTGTATGTATTTTTTAATTGTTTTTGTTTTATTGTAAGCTAATGCCCTACTTCGTCATACTACACGTGTCACAAAAAAGTAGCAAAAGTAGCCGATCTACAAGCTCACAACTTGTCGCAACACAACGCGCTGTGAGTTTGTATATTGTCTATTTTTGCTAGTGAAACTGAATGTGATTAAGTCTGTCTGTGGGTTGTATAAATATTGAACTAACGAAAAGCTTGTGACCAAATAATAACTAGATTGGATCCATTGGAACACAGGTTATTTTGTCCCATTTCCTGAAAAGTAACATGCTGTTTTGTTTTGGACATTTGGGTTTCCCTCACAGTCCCGACAGTGGCAAATTGATGTCTGGTCTACTGTATATAACATGATTTTTTTTATTGTCAACCTGTTGTCGTCAGCTCTTGTTTACCTCAGGCAGTGGCCCAGGAGCCTCTGGCTATAGCTTTAACTAGACTAGAGGAACAGCTTCAAGTCACATGGGGCTGGACTGCTGTGACACTAATGGCAGTTTTTTTGTTGCACAAGTCTGTTGCACAACAGTATATATTCAACAAGTTCCTCTTGTGGTTGATTTATTCACTTGGAGGAATGTTACCACCAGGAAACACAGCACATTATACCATTGGTTCTCAAAGAGGGGTCCTTGGGGTGGGGGGGGGGGGGGGGGTGGGGAGGGGGGTACCAGGGGGTCCCCAGCAAAATTAGTCACAATCATTTTAACCACTTTATCCATATTTTGTATTTTGGCTATTCAAAAATAGCCGATATACAAGCTCATAGCGCGGCACCGAGTGCCGCGCTATGAGCTTGTAGATCTGCTATTTTTGAAAAATCTCAAAAATGTGTGCAAATCATTAAATCTCTTCTTTTTTTTTAAGCGAGCATTTTGAACTCTTGTCTTTGCTTCTGGGGGTCCCTGGCACAACATATTTTCAGGCGGGGCTCCGTGGCCAAATGCGTATCATTTTGGAGGTCCTTGGCACGAAAAAGTCTGAGAACCACTGCATTACTATATACTGTATTATGAATTTGAAATGATTATTGACCTACTGTGGCTTGATCCCAGGAGCATTTTCCATCCACGTTGCCCACACACTTGCATAGTGTATCCTTATACCCTAAAGGAAAGTGTAACTAAAGAATTTAGCCTTTTTCAGTGGTCTGATATACTGCACGTACACGGATTAATGGACGTGACATTTTAATAAAATGGTTTGATTAATAGAAAGATGGAACCTTGCAATAAGCTATGAACTCATGCTGGATCCACCATTGTATAGAGAGGAGAGATATACTGAAATATCCATAAATCTTTACGGCTTTTACAAAAGAGTCAAATGGGGTTTTCACAGGCATCACTATATAGAGGCCAGCTCAGGGCAACTGCCGTTAAAAAAAGATACATATATATATTTTTTCTCATTGTGCAGGCCGTATAGATTGTATATTCTCATTATCCACTATGGTTTGACTCTATATCTCTATATCTATCTGTCTGTCTGTCTGTCTGTCTGTCTGTCTGTCTGTCTGTTCAAATCCCTACTTTTCTTCTTGAAATGCTGAAATCAAAAGTGATTCACTGGCTTCCTTTAAAACAGCCCTGAAAATTCACCTTTCCGGAGGCCAATGGGGGAGGTATAATTTTTGGTGTTATCCTTTTAGACCAAGCGTTTGACTGTACTTGTGCTGTTTTACATTTCTGTCTAATGAAATATTCATCAATAACGTCAAAATAAGTTTCCATTGGTGACTGTGTTGAGTCACTTATCCACACTGAAGTCTGAGGTTCTGAGTGGTGTATATGCAACAGACAGAGCAGGTCTCATACTGCGAGGGCACTCTGCCAGGGATGCCTTATGCCTTATTCATGTGTGGCAGACTAGTGTCGCGCACCCGAACACAGCAGATCTGCAAGCTCACGAGGCGTCGCAGCTGTTTCCGGCGCGCGCCACCGGCTGGCACAACTAAGTATAAATCACCCTTTACTATTGGAGAAGAGCCCGCTGCCTTCAACCAGGGACTCACCTATGAATATTTCCCTCATTCCTATTTTTATTACCGTGCCCTTTTATTAGAGTGAGGGGATCAAAAGCCCGAGAATACTCAACTCTGGAGAGAATGTTTGTCATTTGTCTCGCCCCCCCTCGGCATCAGAGTTATTTACCTCGCTCGTGGAGAGAGACCTCGCTCTGTCTATCATTTCATTTTCATTTTTATTGCCAGTGAACCCCCGTTCTGACTCCATCACAGCGGCTCTCGATTGGCCCCAGAAAAAAAAAAAAACTCGCCTGGAAAAGGGAATGAATCGAGCGAGCGCACAGCCGCCGCACACGCAGACATGAATTAAACATTTCAGCTATACACACACACACACACACACACACACACACACACACACACACACACACACACACACACACACACACACACACACACACACACACACACACACACACAACCGCGTGAGAGGCCGGTGCCTGCTAAACCATACATTTTCTGTGCATGACTGCTCACATCTACAGATATAGCAGGACAAATCACACGGCTGGCACATATCAACATTCAGAAAATCATAGCATAGCCATTCCGGGGCGCTGAACGGAATAATCGGCACACCGGCGCTGAGCCTGTCTACTCCACATTTCGGAGTAGCCCAGTAATAGACCCGGGGCGTCTCACAGACTCACAGAGGGTCAAGTGGCCCTGACTCCCCTCCATGGCACTGCTCTCACAGCAAAATGATACATAAACGATACAGTGATGCTCCTGTTCTGATGTCTGTGCCAGAGAGGATTATTTAGGCCACGACTTACACTAGCAACAGACTCACCTCTTCAGACTCCACCTCAGCTCATACAGCTGAATATTTTTCTATATTCAATGCTTACGTTTGTCGGTCAGGTCTGGGTCAAACAAAAGAGACTACAGTTGGATTGGTATTTTTGGGAGACACAAAGAGAACATAGTTCGTAGGTGAAGTTTTTGGCCTCTTTCTTAGTCAAAGAGAAACTCAGTGAATCCCTCAAAAGATCCCATTTTTGTCTCCGCCAGGCCAAAAGGCATGGCGAGAGAGTATGTTTTGCACCCTGCCCGTCCGTCCGTGTGTCCTTCTGTCTGTGACCAGCTAATCTCCGCCACCGTTGCCCAGTCACTGCGAAACTGCGCGCACACACTCCCCGGATGCCAAAGCACCTCTGCCCCAAATTGTTTAGATCAGCCTGACATAGCGCCGCCATGAGGCCGATTTTTCATGAACGCAGCATGCGATTTCCATGAAATCTTGTACGCACATTCCCACTAGGCCGAGGACGAAATGCCACCCTTTTCACATTGGCCTGTTATAGCGCCACCAGCAGGTCTAATTTAGCAAAACAATTTTTTGGAACAAAATGCCTCAAATCATGAATGCAGTGTCCGATTGCTGTGAAAGGCCTGAGATGAAATGGCACCCTTTTCACATTGGCCTATTATAGCGCCACCAGGAGGCCACAATAACCTGAACTGACCTGGTGGAGACCTGTGCTCCGAGGAGCACTTTTTCTAGTTTTGTATGCAAGTATTTCCAGAGCCATGAGCCAGGCAGCACTCCGGCCAACTCAATTCATTCACCCACCAAGATGTGGAAGCATGCAGTGCCACCGTGGCCGGCTTCCTCCTTCCTTGGTTGCACTGTATATTAATGATCCAATCAGCTTCATTTAACAAACCAAAAAAAAAAAGTGTTGCCAACTAAAGGGCACTTTATTGGAGAGCCATCAACCTGGCGCAGAACGCCATCTGTGCAGATGGCGAGAGGCTGCAAGCTGAGACTCAATTCAGTATAACGTGACATTTTGTTTTGTAAGCAGAAGGAGATGTGGGGAAAAAACGACAAACATTGTAAACATACAGGGGTTGGTTTTTACACCTCGGGCTATATCCAGAGGAGATGAGTTTCTTTCTGGCACTCCGTCTGTCTTTCATGTCTCTCTCTCTCTCTCTCTCTCTCTCTCTCTCTCTCTCTCGCTCTCTCTCTCTCTCTCTCTCTCTCTCTCTCTCTCTCCCTCTCTCTCCGCTCCTCTCTCTGTCTGATAACAAAACCTTCTCAGACACATCTATAGTGGCATGCTGCCCACAGGATGCTAAATCACTTGTGCAGACACAGTCGCTCTCATAAATAGTGGTGCTGAATCACACGGCTGCAATAAAACTGCTCCACGTTGTTAGCCCTGGCTAATCTGTTTCCTGTAATTTAATATTTTCATAAGCGTAGATGGCAAACGATGAAATATAGCCGGGACTGGAGAGCCTCGGCGCTTCATAGAGGCCCTGCGTGGCGATTTGTTGCTTAATGAAGCCATTAACCTCACACTACCAAACTAGATACAGGCAAAGTAATGGCTTCATTAGTGGTGGGGAAATTGCGGCCCTGTAAGCAGGAATTAAAATGCACGTGTCGGCCTGTGTTGGTGCACGTTGCCATACTACTACCTGAGATAACAGGAAAACATTTTTTTTTTATGCCTCATATGATATGCATTAAAGCCAAACTGTGGCTCGGAGGAATATTACTTTACTTAAAATATACCAAAGTCAACATTATTATCACTGGTTTCAAATAGTACGTTTTACAAAAAGAAAATAATGTGTCTGGACTATGACAATTGCAAGAAGAGCTATACTACATGTGTAATTACTGCTGTAGCCTATATGCATTTCAATATCTAACAACAGCATCACCTGTTTGTGTCGTCTCCTCTCTTGTTACCCACCATGCATGGCTGATCGCAAACGTGTTTTAATTGAAAGGTGTTAATTAGCAGCAGCGCAGCACTGGCTCGTGCATTCCAATGACACCTTGCAAAAAGCAAGACCACCCAAGGCCCTCCACTTAACTCATCCAAAGGTTGCACGATTCCGGCCCGCCCTCTCCCTCTCTCCCTCTCCCTCCCCCGATCCGTCAAGAGTTTCTCAAGTACGTAAATCGCCGCCGGTGACTTTTTGTTTTTGTGCGTCTCCCAGCTCATTCCGTGGGCCTCTGCCGAGGTTCCCGCGCCCCGGTTTAATACATCATTCATTAGATTATGGAAAGCCATTAGTGTCAAGATTGGGAACCTGCAAATTCATTGTGGTGCTTGGCTTAGCATACAAAGCAGTGCGCTGTGGCTTTTCTGCCCGGCTAAATAGCCACGACAGCCCCTTGTTATGCCTGATGGATGAGCTTCATAATTAGGCAGAGCCAATGCTTTGGACTATTAATCCACTAAGGCCGGGAAAGGCATCTGTGTGTCATTTTTAGATTTCTTTGGGCTATTCAAAAAATAGCAGATCTACAAAATCGTGAAAGTTTGTGCAAATCTTTGAATATGTATATTTTTAAAGCGAATATTTGTAACTCAAATCTTTGCTTCTGGGGGGGTCCCTGGAACCAAATATTTTGAGATGGGGGTCGGCGGCCAAATACATTTAATTTTGGGGGTCCTTGACATGAAAAAGTTTGAGAACCACTGATATATTAACATACGTTTTAAAAAGAAGAAAAACTGTCCGGATTTAGAAGACATTTGTAAAATCCCCAGAAGCAAAGATTTGAGTTACAAACGCTTTAAAAAACATATATTCAAAGATTTGCACAAATTTTCATGATTCTTTAAAAAAAATAGCAGATCTACAAGCTTATAACGCCGCACTCGGTGCCGCGTTATGAGCTTGTAGATCTGCTATTATTTTGAATAGCCAAAGAAATCTAATAATCCATTGAGACTTTCCCGGTCTCAATGGATTAATGAGGGTTGTGAATAAATTCTCCCCCCTGCTCCGACGGTCGCCGTGTCCGTCTTGGATCTGCCTGGCTGGGTGCGGAGCGGAGCGGGCTCTGCTGAGAGCATGAATAAACATGAGGGGTTCCAATACTTGGGAAAATTAAAATACCTGAGTCAATATTTGATACCGTCACGTAGTATCCTTGGGTGCAGCTTAGTGAAAACTTATGATGTGCTAATGTGACAGATCGCATGCTGACTATATATTTTCTTTAGCAATATGATTATGGGGAATTTCACCGAAGATGTGCTACGTACAGTAGTGGATAAAAGTCCAGTTTGATGTTATTAATAATACCGTGGCTGATTCCCAAAACATAACATAATAGGGATGGCTCCCCAAAGTTCTTGTGCCTAGAATTTACATACTTAATAGCATTAAACATCCTAGGAGAGAGTATTAATCCTCAAGGGGGAGCAAGGTGTGTGAGTAAATACAAATTGAATGAAACTTCTAAAACAATGCTTCCCTTTTAACCGATTCAGACCGGGAACGCATCTGTGTCACTTTATGATTTCTTTGGCTATTCAAAAATAGCGAATATACAGTACAAGCTCCGAAGATAGCAGATCTACAAGCTACTACGAGCTTGTAGATCTGCTATTTTTTGGAGAAAACTAAATCGTGAAAATGTGTGCATATCCAGGGGGTCCCTGGAACAAAATATATTGAGATGGGGGGGTCCACGGACAAATACATATCATGTTGGGTGGTCCTTGACATGAAAAAGGTTTGAGAACCACTGATATTATAGAAACTTGAGTATTTATTTTTATTTTTATTTATTTTTTAAAAACTGTTCCCCAGAAGCAAAGATTTGAGTTAAAAATGTTCGCTTTAAAAAAACGTATATATATTTAAAGATTTACACGGATTTTCACAATAAGAAATAAATAAATCGCAGATCTACAAGCTGCTATTGGTATTGGTATGAGCTTGTATATCTTCTATTTTTGAATAGCCCAAGTATAATATAATTGCTAAAAAAGTGATTAAAATCTAAAATGACAGTTGCTTTCCCTGTCTTAATGGGTTAAAAAGGTGTTTCCGAATGGAATTCAATGAGCGTCCGACACAGGGAACACCGAGCATGGGGCAATACGACGACATTGACAGCACAATAACTCCTGTTAATGTAGTATTTCAGATGGTAGCGACGCTGAAGGCAGGAAGGCAATTATCACTTTGTGGTAGAATGTGTTTCTTTGTTCAATAACAGGAGCACAGTTTGTGGTATGACTTGCTGGCAGACAGAGCATGCAGGGGTCATGACTGGAAAAGCAATTTCACCCCCAACAACAACAAGCTCAAAGTTTAACTTGTTGATAACCTAGTTCTGGCCAGTGGTGGAAAAAGTACTCAATTTCTTTACTTGAGTAAAAGTATCAATACTGCAATGTAGAAATACTCTGTTAGGGCGCGCTCCCACCGCACTTTTATTTTACCTCTGGGGCAGAATCTGCCAATGCTTTGTCAATGTAAATGCGTGGATTCGCGCAAGAGCGGATCTTTCCGCTTGTCGCGCAGACCGTGCCTTTATCCGCTCTACATGACTTGTCCGTTTGAAGGAGAAACTGCTGGAGGCAGGAGCTGATTTTCCCCCTCTGTCCAATCGGGTGAGTCGAAGGCGGACCGTCCCAAGACTCAGGAAGCACCATGGTGCTCAAGGCAGAAGGCGGAGCAGGCTGCGGGGGAGGGTCCTGAAAGTGAGTGACAGGTGCGTCACTCCCGTTTTTTAGAATCCGCTGGCTGCAAAAAACTGTGGCCGCGCACAACCTGCGTTTAACGCTAGCCGACCATGTTTTGGTGGGAGCGCGCCCTTACAAGTAAAAGTGCGGAATAAAAAAAATACTTGAGTAAAAGTACAAAAGTATTGATATCAAAATGTACTTAAAGTACACTAGAAAGTACTCATTAAGCAGAATGTCTTCAAATGTATAAAATGTATAAAAGTCTTTAGAAAATAGAAGATCTACAAGCTCACAATTTTTTTTACTAATTATTCGCAACTACCATGGTTTGTTTGATTCTCAAGGAAACAATCGGTTCATTTCAGTACAGTATGAAAATCAACTTGCAGACATTTGAAACATTTGAGACAGCTAATCCATTACACATTGTGCAGTTTTGTTATCATTATGTTTTAATGAAAAGTCTGTCTGTGACTTATTAACCACGCACTGATGTTCAGGCAACATTGACTCAATTATTGTGAGAAGTCGTCAGTAAATGTGTTAAAGCTGCACTACCTAATTTCCTCTTCTACCCCGGATTTGAACCCGGTTTCCTGCGCAAGTGCTGAATTGTTTACCATTGAGCTAATAGAGCCTGCCTGCTTGCTCAGAGGATACATTGAATCTTGACCATCAGATCAATTTTTTTGTCGCATCCATAATATAGGTGAGATATGACCTTTGACACGATCTAAATGTCTCAATAGAAGAGCAGGGAGACAAAATACAGTATTAACATACTAGAGTATTAACATAGTAGAGTATTAACATACTCAACCATACAGATTGGACAACATTACATTTTATTCATTAAGAAAAGTTACATAGTGCTGCTTTAATGAAATGTAAACATGCAGATTAAAAATATGAAAAGCCATTAATGAGAACATGTTTATGTATAATGTGACTTTTTGGGGGTGAGTCAGGGTTGTATACAGCATGTCAGAAGCTTTGAATAAACAATGACATGTACTGTTGCGGGTTTATGGACCTTTAAGGCGGTATAATAATGACATGTATTGATGATGGTATATGGACCTTTAAGGCGGTATTATAATGACATGTATTGATGCTGGTATATGGACCTTTAAGGCGGTATAATAAGTGTCAAAGGGGGTCGACGTCACTCCTCTGCGATAAATATTGTTCCTTTTCAGTCACATAGTCCTGTTTTAACAAACCCAACCGTCAAAGACTAAATGCACAATACTGTGCTCCCTTTGCTCCTTTTGCTTAAACCTTGAACCCAAGTAGAATGCAGTATAATTGTTAGTTGTCTTTGGATGTTTTGTGATACCTGCACATTATTCAGTTCAGTACTTTGATAACGTGTCTGCTTTCTTTCTCAAACCTGTCAAGACTACTTTGGTGGAATATGGCAGACATGAGGATTACCAGTCGCTAAGCAACTATGTTTATTGTTCCTTTGTGATAAACTCTGCCACAACATTTTTGCTGTCAATTCTCAACCATCATATTTCGCACCCACCCGGAATATTCCACAGACTGAGCCCCATTAATACAAATAAATGAACTGTGTATGTTTACATTTACAATAACATGTCATTCCCAGATGAAGGCAATATTCTGGTTAATGAAATGAAATCATAAATCCAGGATGTAAATGCTTCAGTTGAATTATTACCATCATTCTACATATCAATCAAACAAACAAACAGTCAGTCAATCAGTCAGTCAACTAATTAACAATCAATAAAGAACCGTATCAATCAAAAGTAACATAACTCGAAACGAAAGGTAAAAAAGAAAAAAAAAACAAGAGCAATGCCTCTAGTTTTACGGGTGGTGATATTAATGTTTATCTAGCAGTTGATGGGTTAAGTTTGACACACAGGAGTGGAAGGACTAAAAAAGGTCAGCCTAATGACAAAAAGGACAAACCCACCACGAGAACACAGAACACAGTTATTGCATCCCGCCTACACGTGGTTCTTGAAACAACGTCGAAGAGGGACTCTATATTTATCGGCTGCATGTCATAGCCATCCTTAGATCCCTTTCGGGATCTAAAAGATCAATAGTAACCCATTAAGACCCGGAACGCATCTGAGTGTCATTTTCTTTATTTCTTTGGCTATTCAGAAATAGCAGATCTACAAGCTCGTAGCGCGGCACCGAGTGCCGCGCTACGAGCTTGTAGGTCTGCTATTTCAAATCTTTGCTTCTGGGGATTAACAGATGTCTTCTAAATTCTAACATTTTTGGGGGGGAAAAAAAAGTATGTTTGCTATAATATCAGTGGTTCTCAAACGTTTTCATGTCAAGGACCTCACAAAATCATATGTATTCGGACACGGACCCCCATCTCAAAATATTTTGTTCCAGGGACGGAACCCCCAGAAGCAAAGATTTGAGTTACATTTTTGTATATATATTCACGATTTCTTTTCTTCCAAAAAATAGCCCAAAGAAATCTTAAAATGAAACACTGATGCGTTCCCGGTCTTAATGGGTTAACATAGCATGAGGCAGTATACAGATGAAAGGATGAAAGCATACATTGCCTTTCAAGTAAAAATATATATATTTAGCTTTTAAATTGCCCACATGCTCTGCTGCAATCACGTCACCTACATGAGGTCACATATACCCAGGGCGCTGCTGAATGAGTTTCAAGCAGACACGAGGCAGCCTGATGCACATCACACCAAACACGACCTTTTGAGGAAGACCTTTGAGGGAATGGATTGAGGGGCTGAATAGGATCTTCCACGGCACCCGCACATAAATATCGATGTCTGCTCCGTGCCAGACCGAGCGCCTTTTTGAAAAGCGAGACACAACAGCTTTGAAACGCACGCTGGCCATTACCGGCTGCACTCGGTGACCCGTTTGAGTAGAAATTGTTTCCAAGGAGTCGCGGAGGGCCCGCCGCCCACACTACATGGTGAAATCTTTATTTCAATATATATGTTTTTTTTTTTTCATGTGGTTCATTAATCCGTTTGTAACTTTCAGAGCAGTGCTGTAAAGTAACTAAGTAACTCAAGTACTGTACTTAAGTACACTTTTGAGGATTTTTTTACTTTACTGGAGTATTTCCCATTTTCAGTACTTTTACTTCTACTCCACTACATCTCAGAGGCAAATATTGTACTTTTACTCCACTACAATTATTTGAAAACTTTAGTTACTAGTTACTTTTCAGATATACATTATGATGTTATGAAACATACATTAACCACTTTAGCCCTATTTTATATATAGGCTATTTTCAAACATTTTAGTACTTTTACTTTTGGTACTTTAAGTACATTTTGATACCAATACTTTTGTACGTTTACTCAAGTAACATTTTGAACACAGGCCTTTTACTTGTAACAGAGTATGTCTACACTGTGGTATTGCTACTTTTACTTAGGTAATAATAAAGAGTACTTTTTCCACCACTGTTTCAGAGTTCACAATGACAGTCTAGATGTTGTAGTGCACGCTGCTAAGTCATGGCGAACGCCGTACCTCGTCAGTCCCTGAGAGACACAGTTTTCCGTTATTATTTTTAAGGGTTACGAATGTGAGCTCCACCGACTGATAGCTGGTGACATCTGAATTCAATGCAGACTTTCTTCATGTTGTGACGGTATCAGGGTGTGGTTTTCAAAGCTGTCGAGCACAGTTTTGTTTGCACACTTTTGCAATACATTGAATACTTGGCTTTCCCCATGAACGTATCAGCAGGCAGAGAATCCGGAGATCTCTTAATAGTCTGGCTGCATGATACAAAGTAAAGTCAACAGGTTCCTTTCATTTTCACGGCACCAAAAATTCACCAATGCCACAGTTGCCCCCGCCACAACACGGCACCCATTTCAAGCCCCCTTCATTCGTCATAGTGCTGTGATCGATTCATCATTCCATGATATTTAAAAGACCCCCCCCGCCCCCTTACAGACACACCCCTTGATGACACAGCCCACATTTTTAGGTGGGATGAAATATTTAGCCGACTCGTTCGTGCCTCCCTGTGTATCGCCATTAATTATTCATGGTGGCCTAAAATGGCTCCGGGATGTGCAATCTGTACCCAGCCAGGAAGACTGTTACCTCCCAGATGGCCGAATTACATTCTGGGCTAGCGATGCCTTTCTGCCTCCTCGCCCGAACCACTGGAGATGCACCCGAGCTCTTCCGTGCCCAAACCCTTGCCTATACATAATGAATAGGGTATCTCTCTGTCTGGATATTGCATTTATCAAGCTTGAAACCACTTGTTTCACGCTCTGGCGCTTTGCAGGAAGGAAAGTGTAACAAAATGTTTTCGACGCGTGGAGCTCGAGAGTCCGAGGAGAAATCGAGAAAAACGATTTGGATACGTTGCTATAGTATGACAATTCCATGATGTCATAGGAACTGGTTCAAATGGAGTGAACGTGGCTCTGTTTCATAAAAATGCTTTATTTGCTCATGTCCTGAGAATGCTTTGCGAGGACCTTTCAACAGGCTCTTTGTTTGCCCCCCTCGTTGTTTTCCTCTACACCAAATCTCTTCGCTGGAAAAATAGCCGATGTGAGCATGTACGTAGATCGGCTATTATCGCCGAATGTCAGCTCCAGAATGGGGACGCTATACTGTTCATGTGCTTATGGAGCCGCAGTGTGGCGGTACAAGTGACCTGGCCTCATTCAGGTGTCTGAGAAAGGTGTTCCACATTAACCCATTAAAACCTAAGGCTGATTCTACAAATGTCTTCTAAATCAGTTTTCTGAAACACTCATTTTGCTATAATATAAGTAGTACTAAAACATTTTCATGTCAAGGACCCCCAAAATTAAACGTATTTGGCCGCGGACCCCCATCTCAAAAATATTTTGTTCCAGGGACCCTCAGGAGCAAAGATTTGAATAAAAAATGTTTGCTTTTAAAAATGTATATATATTCAAAGCTTTGCACAAATGTTTCACGATTTAAAATAAATTGCAGATCTACAAGCTCATAGCGCGGCACTCGGTGCCGCGCTATGAGCTTGTAGATCTGCTATTTTTGAATAGCCAAAGTATAGAATAATGGTTTAAGTGGTTACACAGATGCATTCCCGGTTTTAAGGGGTTAAATGGCTTTGTGTGTGGATGTGTGCATGTGGTGTATGCGCACATGCGCGCGTGTGTGTGCATGTGTGTAAAGACAACAGGAACACAACCCGCGTCCCGCAGAGAGAACATTAGCAACCTTTTTATACGAGGGCCCCGGACATGGACATCATGTTGTGGCCCATGTGGACTCATGGTCCTTTATTATTGCCTTTCACCGGACAAAGGGCATGCACTTTATGAAGTGCCACACGCAGCTTTTTCCACGTCTGGAATGACAGAGAGTGGTTCTTTATTAAACGCCCCCCCCCCCACCGCTCTCCAGAGTGCTTTATTTAATATATCTGCCTGCCAGCGTGTCCCTCCGTCCGTCCGTCCGTCCGGCTGTGCCCTGATCACTGACTAACCTGGTCCTTGTGCTGTACAGCGTTGTGGCTGTCAAGCAGAAACCTTGTGTCTCTCCTTATTTCAAATTGGTATGTTTTTTTTTTTTTTTTTTTTTACTTTTTCATGCAAGAGTGTCGCACAAAAGTAGCAGACTTAGCTGATCTGACAGCGCGTCGTGACACGTTGTGAGCTTGTATATATCTATTTTCGGCATTCGTGGGAAAAAAAAGTTAAGTGAAAGTGATATGTATTACTTTGAGAGAGAGAGAGAGAGCGTTTTATGAACATAGAACGCCTATAGAGTGAAGTACACAAAGCATCACTGTATGCATTAAAACCCTTATGGGTCCATTTAGTTCTTTTACGTCATGTGCATGTATTGTATTAAACGAGATTCCATACATTAAGTATGCTTTCATGCAGGGAGCATGGATAAGAGAGCAACCCACGCAAGATCTCTGTACATTCTCTGTACTCCATTATGTCTTTACTTGTGTTACAGAATAATATACTCACATTCAGGTCACAGACACACTCTGTCAAGCAGGTAGCCATAATAACTACAGTATATATCACCTATATATCTATATATGACCTCCATTCTCTCTCTCACTCTCTCTCACACACACACACACGCACACGCACACGCACACGCACACGCACACGCACACGCACACGCACACGCACACGCACGCGCACGCGCACACACACACACACACACACACACACACACACACACACACACACACACACACACAATGTGTTCCCAATGCAGCTATGCCCAAATATGGAGTGTGTTGTCTAACCTCAATGTGTCGTCATGGCATCAGGCGCAAACAAATCAGTCAGCTCCATATATGGGCATAAAAGGGACAAGGATTGACCGATACAGATATCTCCATATATGTGCATATTGGTCGGATTGGTGGTGCGACGTAGGTGTGAGGGCTGGCCCGAATTCTAGATGCGAGGGCCGACCCTCTAGTATAGCGAAAATAGCCGATCTACAAGCTCACAACATGTAGATCGGGTGTTTTCACTATTATCGGAAATCGTACTAATACTTACAGTTTTTCACAATTGTTAACACACGTTTCTCAAAACAATAACGGCTTTCTCAAAACTGCACACCAAAACTGCAAATCTCACACACAACATGCTAAACCCTACTCTCCCTTTGCAAAATGACACTTTGCCATCAAATCTTTTAACTGTTCACACAATGGAACTCGTGTTTTCATTTGGTACACACAGCCATATTTTCAAATGACACACACATACCATTCATTGAGTACACACAACTAAGCATGTGCTGCACTCTACCAAGCATTTACAACACACTGCAGGGAAAATTTTAAAACACAATCATATAAATGGAACACACCATAAATGACAATGACTATGGAGAATGAACCATTTCTCCTTTTGTAACATGACTCAGTGTAGGCCTACTTTTTTCATAGTCAAACATAAAACAAAACACAAATATGCAGCCAAAAATGTTTTATTTCTCTACATGATTTAGGCATCATGCCTCCGGTTCATGTCTGGCCAGAGGGCCATCCACATCATAGGCAATGTTCTCCCTGTCCAAGCAGCGTTGGAAGAAACGCCTCGAGTGGCGCATGAAGCCCTGACAGACCTCAACAGTGACTAGGGCCGCGATCGATTTTCACGATTTTTGTATAATGATATTTTTCGATTTTGAATTGGAAAAAAACATATTTTACTAATCGAGAATCGTTTGTTTTGAAAAAAACCGAAAAGAATCGGGATCGTGACCCCAACAATCGGAATCGAATCGAATCGTGAGATAGCAGAAGATTCACACCCTAACAGTGACGTTGCCACAAGCCTCCTCCATGACCTGGAGAAGTGGGACCCGGCTCTGTGGGTTCCGTTCATATACCTTCCACCTCCAAGCTCAAAGGAACTCCTCAATGGGATTCAGGAAAGGAGAATAAGGTCAAAGGTACAGAACGGAAACATATGGGTGGTCCTGGAACCACTCACGCACTGGAGCTGGAGCGCACTAGTGCCAAATTGGGTGGAGCGATTAATACATGAAGTTAAGGTTGTGAAAATTGTGCCGAATTTTCGCTTTTTGTGTGTTAACAATTGTGAAAAACTGTAAGTAGGTTTACGAGCATACTCCAGTCTTTTTTTTAAGTAAGTATTCCAATACTTTAACTCAAGTACAAGTTTGACAGAACAACTTTCACTTGTAGTTATGAGTAACATTGACCAGTAGTATCTATAGTATGACTGAAGTACTGGGGATGAGTACCAACACTACACACATGGGAGGTAACCAACTGCTGGTACACAGCCAACTGTTGAAGTTCACAAACTGTTTTCCATTGCTGCCATTCATTTTGACAGCAAATTGCTGTTTTAGTCATAGTCTTTTGAATGAAGTTCCATTTAGTTTTAGTCATATTTTCGTCACCTGAAATGACTTGACAGACATTTCTGGGACTTTTTTTTTCTAAGCAGAAATGTTTACCCACCAAGTCAAAGGGGTGGCTCACCGAGTAAGAGCACATACCATATACTGTATATACTGTAAATAATCCTAAAGCTGGCCCAGGGTTTGAATCTGACCCGAGGCTCTTTGCTGCATGTCATCCCCCTCGCTCTCCTGCTGCCCCTCCTGGCTCTTTGCACAGTATCTGAAATAAAGCGTAAAAATGCAACACACACACACACACACACACACACACACACACACACACACACACACACACACACACACACACACACACACACACACACACACACACACACACACACACACACACACACACACATAGAGAGAGAACGGCTGTCAACCATGGTTACTGTGGATGGTTTGGCAGAATTCACAGCTGAGGAGACACCAGAGTTTATCTGGGGGCGAAGAAGGAACCAAAAAACACGATGGAGCCTATCCAACCTGCATGAGGGCAGAGCCATCTCAGCTGATATGCCTGCCCTCGGCTGGATAATATGCTCAGGCTACGACAACCAAGCTCCAAGCTGATAATCTCTCTATATACTGTATATGTATAGTTTGTTTTAGTTCTTTGCAGAGTACATTTGCACTTATACCTGGGACTTTGTCCTCAGTCATGAATTTAACCCATCCTAACTCATCCTAACTATTAGGAACAGTGATTTAACTCATCCTAACTATTAGGAACAGTGATTTAACTCATCCTAACTATTAGAAACAGTGATTTAACCCATCCTAACTATTAGGAACAGTGATTTAACTCATCCTAACTATTAGGAACAGTGATTTAACCCATCCTAACTATTAGGAACAGTGATTTAACTCATCCTAACTATTAGGAACAGTGATTTAACTCATCCTAACTATTAGGAACAGTGATTTAACTCATCCTAACTATTAGGAACAGTGATTTAACTCATCCTAACTATTAGGAACAGTGATTTAACCCATCCTAACTATTAGGAACAGTGATTTAACCCATCCTAACTATTAGGAACAGTGATTTAACTCATCCTAACTATTAGGAACAGTGATTTAACTCATCCTAACTATTAGGAACAGTGATTTAACCCATCCTAACTATTAGGAACAGTGATTTAACTCATCCTAACTATTAGGAACAGTGATTTAACCCATCCTAACTATTAGGAACAGTGATTTAACTCATCCTAACTATTAGGAACAGTGATTTAACTCATCCTAACTATTAGGAACAGTAATTTAACCCATCCTAACTATTAGGAACAGTGATTTAACTCATCCTAACTATTAGGACCAGTAGAAAGCCACTGAGCGTCATCCAGAGACCAGCTCCACCGACAAGGCCATGCAGTGTCTTGCTCAAGGACCTTCATATGGTATTTAAAGGGCAAGACCACTTTGGATTATGTAATTAGTATATTCAAATAGTAAAATAGACAGGAAGACAATGGTATGGAGCAATTATTTTAGATTTCTTGTCCACCTTTGGAGTTACATCATGGTAAGGTAACCAAACCTCTACAAAAGTGGCCTTGCCCTTTAAGTTTGGGAGGAAAGACACATGAACACTGAGCTCACATAAACTCCACGCTTTGTCATGTTTAAATCCAGGAGAGAGAGAGAACCCAGAGCGGGCAATCTCTCTCTCTCTTCAGAGCGAGAGAGATTGCTAGATAGATAGTAATGAAGAGGTGAGGTGATTGTTCTCTTCCTGCACTCTGTTTTATTTACTTCTCTGCCTCTCTGTCCTTTGACAAATTCCCTGGAGTTCATTGCTTCGTCTCTCACTCAATAATTACACGGGGTGCACTTGACCTTTTGCAGGCATAGCAGAGAGTTTATCTGCTTTCTCATTGTGTTTTAGACTTTTATTAATGAAGTCAAACAGAGAGCCCTTTTCATCCAATCTAAATGTCATCAGACATTATGAAACCCCGGATAAAAGGCATTTTTTTAAAACAACTTTCTTTCCAGCTGAAGTGACAGGGAGTCTATTCTTCAGAGAAAGGTTGTGTATTTAATGGAATATGTGCCTTTGTTGCTCTTGTGTCCACTTATTATTTTTCCCAGCAGTTGTCCAATTCTTTATTAATGCTAGACATTTGCCAGCACATGTTTACGAATTTCATTTGGGTATGAAACTCGTAAACATGTTCACCGTTTGACCAAAATGTGATGCCTTCTGTCACAAAATGTGCTCAATGTGACAATAAATCATGAAAATCTTTAAAGGCTATGGTATGGTTAAGGTTAGAATTGAACAAGATCCCTAATTTTCTTGGATTATCTGAACTAGTTTGAGAACAGTTCCAATGTTTTCATTCTCCGGGGAGGCACAAATTAATGAAAATCGCCAAATATGGATGAATTAATCCAGTGGTTTTCAACCAGTGGTCCGGGGACCACCAGTGGTCCTTGGGTTCTCAAGGACCACCAGTGGTCCTTGAGAACTTGCAGAACTCATCAAGGATTGTCTTTGCACTTGTGGATACCTGTAGATATTTTGATTGACAATTGAACAGGCCAATGAGAGTAGGGCCTACACCAAGTGGGCGTTATTGGCTCCTTAAGTTAGGATGACAATTTTCAGGTAGATAGTTATTGAGTGAAGGAATTCAATCAAAGACTTGTTTTTTCTAATATCACAAAAAATAAAGAAATTCTAAATACTGCTCAGTCTGCATGTCTGTGTAATGCGCACAAACGCACATGTAAAAGCACATAGCTCATAACCCAAGGTCTCAACCGTGTTCAAATCACTTCATCGCAATTCATCCCTCATCACATGCATCATTCTTCAATCTAGCCCCATCCATTCTGTTAAAAAGACGCACAGGGTTGATCTATGACCTTCGGTATATCATCTGTGACCCTCGGAGCCGTCCGTGTCCATATCTGTACATCTCAAAGTGTCAGGTTCCATGAGTTAACCATCCGTGTTCGTGGTGATAAGGAAGATGCATATACCTCTCCTCACGTGTTTTTTTCCGCTCGCTGGCTCCTGTGCGTGGCAGTGACAGATAAACGATGAAGCATGGCCTTCTTATTGAATAACACACCCTACGCTTGCGGCTAAGTACGCACGTGATCTTTCAAATGAAATTGACGGATCGTGACGACACGTGCGGTTGAAACGGATTTGGGTCGTTGGTTGTGTGTAGGGGGGGGGGGGGGGGTCTGAGAAGCGGTTCCCATAACCGATGTGACAGAAAACTCATAAAAAGACGATAACGATCGTGGTAGCATAATGAAATCTATATCTATCAAATCACCTTTTGTATTGCTGCATTATGCAGTGTGCACAGGGAGGGATTCTGTGACAGCAGAGTTATAGAAAGATGTTCACTTTTTTTCTCCCTTCTGTTTCAAAGAAAAAGAGCATTGAGAGTAAAAACAATATTCCTCGCGAGTGAGGAGAAAATAATACAAGAAAACATGTTTTCCATGTCATGTTTTCTTTTTCCTCTGAGACACAATCCGTCCTACTTCTGATGACTGTCATATATACCTCGGAAAGGGAGGCTGCAGTCTGTGACATTAATTTCAAAACAATATAGCAATAACACGATGTGGTGTGTTGGGAATCATGAGAACATGTTTGTGTTTGGACTGTGTGTGTGTGTGTGTGTGTGTGTGTGTGTGTGTGTGTGTGTGTGTGTGTGTGTGTGCGTGTGCGTGTGCGTGTGCGTGTGTGCGCGTGTCAGAATCAGAATCAGGTTTATTGTCACATCACAGGTTTACAAGGTAAAAAAGTGGGTGAAATTCGTTTTTGTACATCACTCCCATCGCAACGTTAGATTCCGTAGAAAGAAGAGTGGGGAGAGAGAAGAAGAAGAGGGGTAGGGGGCAAGTGGGAAGGAGATCAACAAGAGAACAATAGAAGGCCAAAAACAGGTTATCTACATATTTACAAAGTACCTGAGATAAGAGACAAACTAAGGTGCCTGAGCATAGCAGCAATGTATGTATACTGTGCATGATATACTTATAGACGCTAAGGTGCTTAGAGAGAAAAAAGAGCGCAATAATATAAAATAAAAAAAACAAAAAAAAGTTTGTGCGTTATACATGGGGATTAAGGTGCAGAGGGTCAGTGCGTGTTCACCTAAGGGTGGACTGACCCTGGTATAATCCGCACGTAGCTCCATGAGGGAGAGCAACAAAAAGTAATCTTTAGCATTTTGACTAAAGCTTTTGCCACAAAGTGTAACGCTAAAGGCTTTCCTCTGTGTGTATCAACATGTGTGTGGGTGCGAGTGTGCGCGTGCGTGCGTGCGTTGTGTGCGTACGTGCGCTGCATGCGCGTGTGCACTGTGCATTAGAAATCAAATGTGTGTTGTTTATGGAAAGAAAGAAAGATATGAAATTGTACCTCTACTAACCAATTGCCGTTTACATCAATAGACTCATCTTCTGTCTATATCTTTCTGTAGATGCACAGAATCTCTTTATATCTGTGTATGTGCGTGCGTGCGTGCGTGCCTGCCTGCCTGCCTGCCTGCCTGCCTGCCTGCCTGCCTGCCTGCCTGTCTGTCTGTCTGTCTGTGTGTGTTTCCTCCGCATATCTCGAGAACCTTACGAATGATCAACTTCAATCTTGCGGCGTGTATCGGCGAGTCGGTCGGATCAGCAGTTGTCCGGAAACTATCTATAAATTAATCTGTTCACAGCTTTTGCCCAAATATGGACACTTCATAGCATAGGACTGCAGGAACAACTGCTGCTGTTGTAGCATTAAATATGACAGTTATGCTCAAACATATTGAGCTCCAGATGGCTCTAGACTGGCCTCCAGATACTATGATACCAGGTACCACACTAGTATGCGGTGAAGGTCACAGTGTCCTTGACCTTTAACCACCAATACTAATCAGTTCATCCTTGAGTCCTAGTCCTGAAACTTTTAAATAATACCCGCAAGCTGTTCCATAAATATTGCATGCTTTTGGAACACCGCGACGGAATTTCTTCAACTTTTGCTCTAACATCCACTTGGACTCTAGGATGGACGGTTGGACGGACGGACGGACGGACATACAGATTTAAGGACGGACGGACAGATTTACGGACGGGGCGCATGTAACGGGGGATTGGAAACACATGCGCCTCCGGCCATGGCTGTCGCCGGAGGCGGCATATAAAAACATGCAAAGGAGCGTAAAGGATGGCTGTCGGAAGGAATCCATCCTCTGAGCGACAGGCCTCATAAATAATTCTGTGTGATCTCCCGAGAAGCGCGGAGCAGACAGGTGTCGGAGGAAATAAGTGGCGCTGGAGCAGACAGAGGGACAGACAGACGGACAGAGACAGATGTTCTATCAGTGATTGGCTCAGCTGGATTTGTGGGGTAGATCAGTGATTCTCGACCTTTTTTTCATTTCAAGGACCCCTAGTTTGATTTTCATTAGGCCACGGACACCCATTTGATACTGTATTATCTCTTGGAACCCAATTTACACTGTAAAATCCTTAAAGAGGTGGTGCCATGGTTTTGCACTTTTTCTGTTTTTCATGTGTCTATGAGGTTGATAGAACTTCATTAAGGCCCCCGCTGGTGGTTTTATGGTGTTTCATGTCTTCTCTGACTATTTGGAGTTTTTTCCTGGAGGCTGAAACCTTGAGAGTCAAACCTGCCAATCCAAAAACAGGGGCATAGTTACATCACAGAGCCCCCAAAAAACATACCCTCCCCCTCATTATCATAACACAACAGGTGTGAGTATGAGGAGGAGGAGGGACTAGGACAGGTGGGTGGTGCTAAGGTGGTGGAGGAGGTGCTAAGGTGAGAACCAGGCATACTTAATGAACTGGAGGCGTGTCCACATAAAAACATTTTTTTTAACAATTTCTGTACATTTTTTTTTTTTTGAAAAAAATCCTTACATAATAATAATACCTTATGATCAGGTTTTAGGGTTGAAAAATATCATGGCACTCCATCTTTAACTTAACACTGAGAATGTACAACTTACAGTATTTAGAAGATACTTTGATCAATAATTAATCATCTGAATCTGCAAAGTAACTTGTAGCCTAATTAAAGCTGTCAAATAAATGGAGTGGAGTAAAAAAGATGTATTTATTTTTTACTCTGAGATGTAGAGGAATAGAAGTATAAAGTACCAAGAAATGGAATATGAATGGAATATTAATATTTTTCTACTGCTCTAAAACTGATTACTATTGTTGAACGCTTTACGTAACTAACTATCTGCAACTCTATGCAAACTTATACTGTAGCTCCGCTGAATGCTGTTTATACTCCTATGGACAAAAACGTATGTGAAAATGCAAATAACGTATCTAAGGACCTGAGCTGTATGTGTGTGTATGTGTGTCATTTTTGTTTAAAAAAATCTATAAAAGAAAAAAAAGAGGGAAAAAAAGAAATGGAAAATACTTGGTTGCTTTCCACCGCTGCCAAAGATCTACCTTCATGTCGTGTGACTCATGAACACATCGGCTGTTGCGGGCGTTAAACGTGCAGAATACAGGGCAGTCTCTTTGACACCTTGTGTCACCATTATTCAAGGTACTAACGTCAGCTGGCAAGTTGCTTCTGCCTCGCTCCATGCATCTTCTTTCTTTTCTTTTTTTTTGTCACATCACATCATTAAAAGCCAAATTAAGTATAATTCACTTTGAACTGCTTTGGCATTTCCCATGCGAGGGTTCAGCACACCTTTGAAGAGATTCTTCTCAGCTGGGAGTCTCTTCTGAGTGTCCCAGATTTCCTTTTTTTCCCCAGAAGATTCATGAGACCGAGAATCCGCCACGCTGCACATTATTGACAGGGCGACTGCCATTGGATTTAAGATAAATGTCAGGGCTGTCAAAGAATCTCGAGCGCTCCATGTGTGATAAACTGAAAGACATTTGACTTCAAGGAATGTTCGCCTATTGCCAGCCTCTTGATCTTATACAAAATCCATCTCCACAATGTCAAGGAGAGTCACCATCTAAATGATAGTGGTTGAAGAAGTACTCTGAATTGTATGTTTTACCCGAGTAAAAGTAGCAACACCGCAATGTAGAAATACTCGGGTTTCTCGCGTACTTACTTACTGGCATCAAAATATACTTAAAGGAGAATTTCAGAGTACGTTTTACTTACCTTTTATATGATATTACTATATCCTAGGACGAGTGGGGTAGGAAAATGTCATAACTCCATCCAGAGTCCAACGGAGCTAAAAACCCGAGCGGGCGGTCCATGCTCTAGATCAGGGGTCTTCAGCAGGGGGTCCGGGACCCCTCGGGGGTCCTCAGAGTCACTACAGGGGGTCCGCCGAATCTTTGTGTGATAGGATTTTTTATTTTACCTTAACCACTTGAACCTTAGCATCCCTTTTCTGAGGAGAACTTTAGCCAAAAATAGCCGATCTATGACACAGCATAGATCGGCTATCGGACACGGAGGGTAAAACATACTCTCTCGCCATGCCTTACGGCCTGGCGGAGACAATAATTGTAGTGGAGTACAAGTATGAAAAGATGGACACACTCAAGTAAAGTAAAAGTACCTCAGAATGGTGCTTTAGGTACAGAACTAGAGTAAAGTTACTTTGCACCACTGCTAATTGACGATCAAAGAAACATAGGTGCAAAGAGCGAGTTATCTGGACGAGACTAGAGGGTGTTCTACCACTGAGGAATTAAAGACGTTACTACTGGGGTACTGTTCTGTTCCTTGGAAGTCCCATCGGAAACAAGTAACAGTTTTACTAATAAGTCACAGTGCGACCTTCCTGAACTCACTCAGGCAGCTCTGGAGATAAATTAACCGTAATTAATGAGCCAATTATCTTCACTTTGTCACACTTGAGATACATCCACTGTCTGTCACATGGATTACAGAGTAGTCAACGCTCTGATGAGCAGTGGACCCCACACTGAAAAATCCTGAGTGTTAATGTACCAAATGGACCCGGGGTCCATGTGGTTCCATTTTGTACACTAGGGTTAGACATCTGCGAGGGTCCATTTGGTTCCTTTCGTACACGCTCGGAGTTAAATTATCACTTTTCACGACATGCAGTCTGATTTGTTCCTGTTGAAATGAATGAGGATGTTATTAACAATAGGGATGAACACGATACATACGCATACATTAGGCATGTACCGATTTATCGTAAATCGATTGAAATCGATTCAAACTGGTTACAATTTGAATTGATTTAATAAAACATGGATCGCGATGCAAACAGCAGGAAAAAAGTGAAGAAAATGCAGGATAAAAAATATTTTTCAGTCATTTTCTACTGTATTGAAAAGAGGATAAGAGAAACTAGCAGGGCGGGAAATTGATACCATAGTGCACTTGGTGATACAAGCGAGAAATTTGGCCCAGATGTCCTTCATATGACCCTAATTGATAATCAACCTCTGGCCACGCAAAAATCCTAAGATTTCAAGATGGCCACCACCGGTTTTCAAAATGGCTGCAACTGGGCCTACATTTTGGACTATATCACTTTGCTGGGGCTGTAAATCTTTGATTTCCCCCTTATTTTAATGTAGGATAATATGTTCTGATGGTATTTCTACCAAATAAGATAAAATAATATTAGGTTCCAATATGGCGGCATATTTTCCAATATGGCTGCCGATAAATTGCATAAATGTACATTCACATGAGCTTGTAGCACATGTATTTGTATTAATTACCATACCCAGAATCAATTTATAGCACATTTTAAAGTGATTTGGTAGCTTTTTAATGACCTAGGGCAACAGACTTTTCAATATGTTCACCAATAAATACAAAAACTTATATATACTGTATATAGGGATATTTTCTCAAACAGGTGCTGACCTTTTTCTCTTTCCGTGGAAGGACAAAACTGTATGGCATCTGCTGAACGCATGAAAGAAGCAAAGACCTGATGACTTTGATCCAATAGCTGATGCATTTTCATGAAGGGGGATCCATCTGAGGTTCTTCAACAGCTTTTTCAAGCCAAGTCTTTGTGTCTGGGTAGCCCAGTCGGTAGAGCTCTCACCTTCGGATCACATGGTCATGGGTTCGGTCAGGATCAGTGTATGAGTAGGTACGGTGAGTGTGGCGCTCCACCTCAGCAATACCAGGGGGTCTATAAGACCCCTGCATTCTCAGCTGATACTTAATATGAACAAGTGCAACTGCTATGACAACAACGTCAGTATCTGAGCTGTGAATCATGATGTGTCTAATGCTATCCTCTGAGCTCTGCCTCAGATACTGACATTGTTGACATAACAGTTTCACTTGTTCAAAGTCTTGGCTTGAATTAGCTGTGGATTGCCTTTGGAAGGAGGGAAGGATCTCAGATGGATCCCTGTTCATGAAATTGCATCAGCTATTGAATCAAAGTCATCAGGTCTTCATGCATTCAGGGGATGCCACACAGTTTCGTCCTTCCATGGAAAGGGAAAAAGGTCAGCATGGCAGACAACTTCTCCAAATTAGGTTCAACACCTTTTGCAATAAATGATAAACATATGCAAGTCATTGAGGAGTTCATAGTACTCATGTACGATATAACTTCATAGAAGTAGTTCCTACAAGGAAGTGAATGCAAGTGAAGTGCATTCCAAGCAGGACATATACAGGGCCAGTCACTCTTGTGCAGTCCTGTTTGCCAAATTATGCCAGAAGCTGACACGATGTGGATGTAAAAAAAGCATGTTCTGGACACTGCAAATGCTTTAAGTTTGGACTTATCTGCACACCCCTCTGTGGTTGCAGTTGCTAGTAAACTGGCCTGTCCCTTGCGCAGCCACCATTGTAAATGAGAATGTGTTTATAATGACTTATAACAAAACAAAAAGTAAGCACTAAGCTTTACCAAGCTAATAAATCACTTTCAAATGTTCCATAAATGGATTCCGTGTATGGTAATTAATACACAGACATGTACTACAAGCTCATGTGGATAAACCATAAGCAGATGCACATTTCTGCAATTTATCGGCAGCCATATTGGAAAACATGCCGCCATATTGGAACCTAATGTTATTTTTTATCGTACTTGGTAGAAATACCTCCAGAACATATTCTCATATATTAAAATAAGCCCCAGCAAAGTGATATAGTCCAAAACATTGGCCCAGTTGCAGCCATTTGAAAACTGGTGGTGGCCATCTTGAAATCTTAGGATTTTTGCGTGGCCAGAGGTTGATTATCAATTAGGGTCATATGAAGGACATCTGTGCCAAATTTCGCGCTTGTATCACCAAGTGCACTATTGTGTATTGAAAACGGCATATTCCCGCCCTGCTAAACCACAGGATTGTAAAAAGATAAATAATTTAAAAAATAATTGTGTTTAAATTATCGTATTAAATCATATTGTGAACCTAGTAACGTGATTCGAATTGTATCGAATCGAGTTGAGTGCCCTACAAACATGCAAGCGCACACACACACACACACACACACACACACACACACACACACACACACACACACACACACACACACACACACACACACACACACACACACACACACACACACACACACACACACACACACACACACTTAAGTGTAGGCCTACACATACATCCGTGAAAATAGGTTAATAGCATTAATCAAATAACCCCAGAGATAATGTCTAATAATATAAAAAAAAGCCTTGATGAACATCACATATTAATATTGCAATTAGCAGATAATTAAGTCAGGGGGAGATACCTTATCTTGTTTGGTCTATTGTATTTCCGTCCCTCACCTTGATTAAGAAAGATTTATGTCTCCGTGATGCCAAACAAATAAGGACTTATTGGAGAGAATGGAGATGAATCACTGAAATGAGATAGCGGTGACAGAATTATCCCTAGGTGGCAGTGGTGGAAGAAGTACTCCGATATTTTTACTCAAGTAAAAGTAGTAATATCATGTCTTGCTCATGGACAGTGTTGCCAGATTTTGTGAGAGAAACAAGCAACCAGGTCTAGCTAGGAAAACCAGCCCAAAAGAACCGACTATGGGCCACATGAGCACTTTAACATATACATCAGCTATTTGAAAATAGCAGATCTACAAGCTCACAACGCGTCGCGATGCGACGCGTTGTGAGCTTGTAGATCGGCTATTTTCAAATAAAATCTTGCAGGGAAATTATAACAAGCAGATCTGGCAACCCTGCTCATGGACATCTCGACACAATATTTTCAGACAGTTATAAGTATCTTTCAGTGATAGAAATTGATAATTGCATCATTCAATTCACTGATTTGATCAAATGTTGTCCTATATACACAGTAAAGTGCTCCTTACCTCCTGACCATTTGCAGGGTTTTTTAAATGGCTTATCAATGTTAAAGCACAGATTGATTTGTACAATGTACTGGAAATAGTCCCTGAAGAAAAGAGTGATTTGCAAGTGGAATTACAAGTGAAATGTGGTTCATTGCTGTGCCCTTTATACTTTTTTAAGTAAATGTTGAATTCCGGACTTTTACTTGTAACAGAGTATTTCTAAATTGCAGTATTGATACTTTTACATTTGAGTACTTTTTCCACCACTGCAAAGAAGTAGCATCAGGGTACGGTCACACCAAAATATGGTTGCCCGCTGATAAACTCATGTTGTGCGCGGCCGATAGTTTTTTGCAGCCAGCGCATTCTAAAAAACGGAGTAGCTTGCAGCGCATTCTGTCCCAATAACCAGTGACGCACCTGTCACTCACTTTCAGGGCCCTCCCCGCAGCCACCTTCGACTCACACGATTGGACAGAGGGGGGAAATCAGCATCTGTCTCCAGCATTTATCTGCTTCAAATAAGCGCAAGGTGTGCGCCACATGCGGAAAGATGCGCAAGACCATCAAACCACACGATTCTCATTTGAAAAAGCATGGGCAGATCCCGCCCCATAGGTCAAATAAAAGTGTGGCGTGAACAGTTCACAGGTTGGTTCACAGGTTGGTAATCACTGGCCTAAAGCAAAAACACCATAACTACTCTACCTGGCATATACAGTAAATAGTAAAAAAAAAAATATATTTGAATGCTAAAATAGATGTGGCACACTGTAGAGCTACTATTTTTGGCAAAGACATTTGGTGTACAGTAGATGGGAAAAAGGAATGTACCAACCAAGTATAGACCCCTTGAGGACCCCAGTCAACAGTAGGGTTTAAGTGGTTAAGGGGTTAACTTAACGATATCAACCAAGTAAACAGGTTGAAATAAATAGTATTTGTCAAAACTATTTGAAACGTGCCCTGTCAATTGTAGACTACAACATGTAATATCCACAGCTATGTGTCTCCTAAAGTGTTCATGTGGATAAAATACCAACGCCCATAGGACTGTAGGAATCCATGCATAGGCTTTTTTAGTTCTCTTCTTGACCCCAAGAGGGCTCTACAAATTAGGCCTAGTTCCTGAACCAGTCATTCTTCAAGTAATATTTGCGTGTGTGCATGCATGCGCACAAGCGTGTGTGCAAACCCCTGTATTATTTTTCAGCAAACTCAATACTATAGTAATTGCTTTGTAAATGTAATTTTCTGGATGAATAAATTAGAAGATTTAACAAATAATAACCATCCAAACCCATGTTCTTTTTTGTATGTACACTACAGTATGGTAGATAAACTTGGAGCCAGGAATGCACAGAAGTTTTGACCTGATCAACAATCAACCAGTGGTGGAAAAAGTGCTCAAATGCTTTACTTAAGTAAAAGTATCAATTCTGCAATGTAGAAGCACTCTGTTACAACTAAAAGTCTGGTGTTCAAAAATGACTTGAGTAAAAGTACAAATATAGCAGAGCCTGAGCCAAGATACACACTTGTGTTCTCATTCTATATATTTGTTCAATACTCGGTCTATAATATTGGTTCAATCTATTCGTGAGTTATCTGACTGAACTAAAGTTTTCAAATAATTGTAGTGGAGTAAAAGTTCAATTATCTTCCTCTGAGATGTAGTGGAGTAGAAGTATTGATAATTGGAAATACTCAAGTAAAGTACAAATACCGCAAAAAAAGTACAGTACTTGAGTAAATGTAATGAGCGAGTATCAACACATAAGAGACGCAGTCAGGTTGTGTCTCTGGAGTGAAGGAGAGAACAGTGTGAGATATGGAGTGGAGTGCAGCTCCCAAGGCCATGCGTCAGGCCGGGACAGTCAGTTCTAGATGTTACTGGGGAATCTCATTTAACAGGGAGCTGTTAGTCAGCTCCCATCAGCGTTTCAGAATGTCCTCCACACACTTGTGTAACTGACAGCGAGTAGATTAAAAGAATACTTAAACCCCCCCAAATCAATTACTCAGCCTGTGATGGCTTGAATTCATGAGAATATTTGTTTTGTTTGTGGCATGCCTTAAGGAATCCAAAAATAAACAACATATGAAATAAGGGTCCAATATAATGACATAAAGCAATATTAAAGATGTGTTCATAAAGTCTCACACAACTCTCACAGTACAATAAAATGATAGGAACAAAGTCATTTGGGGGCTAAAGTATTTATTTAAATTATATTTTCTTTTCTTCCTACAGTGGTATCACTCAGCGGAAATAGCCCATCACAAGCTCACAACGTGTCGCATCGTGACCTGAGCTTGTAGATCTGCTATTTCCTAACTATTTTGAAAAATTGTGTTTAATGATGACATGACCAAAATACAGGGATAAAGCCGGGATAAAGGCCATGTTTGGCCCAAACGTTGCAGCGACACTGTCTTTGTGTTAAGTAAAAACACTGGATGTGCGCAACCTTTACTTTTGAACAAAATATAGGGATGGCAGGTTGAAAGTGGTCAGTTGCTGTTGTACAGTGGTTCTCAACCAGTGGTCCGGGGACCACCAGTGGTCGTTGAGGGGGTTCCAGGGGGTCCCCAGCAAAAGTAGTTAATAGCATCACAATCATTTTAACCACTTTATCCATTTATGTGTTGGCTGTTCAAAAATAGCAGATCTACAAGCTCACAGTGCATCACTTCGTGCCACGCTGTGCGCTTGTATATCTGCTATTTTTTTAAAAAATGTAATAATTTAGCATTTAACATAAATAAATCTTCTCTTCTGGGGTCCCTGGCACAAAACCTTTTCAGATGGGGGTCCGTGGCCAAATCAATCAATTTGGTGGTCCTTTGGCATGAAAGAGGTTGAAAAGCACTGCTGTAGTAGATGAGAACTGTAACTCCTCCTGTAATCCACCACATGCACGTCAAGAAAGTATAATGAGCAGCCATGGTCTTAACCACGGAACACCATGCGACTATTAACATTAATTAACGATCAGGTGCAGAGTTAATGTACCATAGCTTATCAATACTTTAATTACCAGTCTGCTTTGTCAATGGCTGTTCAAACGGCCCCATTGTCAGCCTGACGAGGCTAGTTTAGTGCTCTAACCCCCTCACATCGATCCATGATGCATGCGGGGTCGGGTGTTTATTGGAAAGATGAGGTGGGATTAAAGTCTCTTCCAGGACAACACGCCCTGTGAGGAAACAAGCAGGCATCATGGTCTCTCTCTCTCCCTCCGCTAATGCGATTAAAGGGAATGAAAAATCCATATCTGATAGCCTTACAGGTGGTCAATGAGGTTATATTTAAAGCTAAGCCTCTCTCTCTCTCTCTGGGTCTTCCTCTCTGTCTGTCTGTCTGTCTGTGTCTCTCTCTCTCTCTCTCTCTCTCTCTCTCCCTCTCTCTCTCTCTCTCTCTCTCCTCTCTCTCTCTCTCTCTCTCTCTCTCTCTCTCTCTCTCTCTCTCTCTCTCTCTCTCTCTCTCTCTCTCTCTCTCTCTCTCTCTCTCTCTCTCTCCTCTCTCTCTCTCTCTCTCTCTCTCTGATCTGTTGGTTGGCCTCCAGGAAGAGAATCATGGGTTCTGCACCGGGCTGCTCATTCTGCAGTGCCAACGTTGCTGTGCAGCAGCAGAATGGCAGCCACACACACACACACACACACACACACACACACACACACACACACACACACACACACACACACACACACACACACACACACACACACACACACACACACACACATTCACAGGTGTGTCAGACTGTGTACCTCTCAGGTTCGCGTCCGTCCACATGGAAGGACACAGCAAAGACGGCCGGCCTAAATGATTAGCCTCCAGTTCTGTGGGTTGATAATGAGGTTCATATACAGTGGCTTTCCTGTACTACTTTGTTTTTATCTGAAGAAACTGTGTAGCCTCGTCGTTCAAGCACTCCTGGGACACAGGCTAGTTATGTTTTGTGTGTGTGTGTGTGTGTGTGTGTGTGTGTGTGTGTGTGTGTGTGTGTGTGTGTTTGCGGGTGCGCGCGCCCGCGCGTGTTCATGTACAGTAGAGTATTACAACAGTACTGCACAAGTGCATTGCTTGTTTATGGCCAAAGGCCATGTCAGGGGTACAGTTTAATTCATCCAGTTGTAAGTGCAAGAGTGTACAAATGTGACCATTCTGGTCACATTTGTACACTCTCAGGGATAAATGAACACTCAGGATTTGACTGTGTAGATCGCTCCACGGACCATAACGACTCCGGTTCCAGAGCAGGGGATATTGCCCTGGTAATCTGCAGCGAGAGGCATTTTGAGTGCCGGGAAACGGCTCCCTGCACTGGGTTATAGGCTACTGTATGTGGCCGGGGGGGGGGGGGGGGGGGGGGGGGGTTGGGTCCAGCTCGTAATTCAGCGCGGCCGTTGGCACTTTTCATCCGCCGTGTGCTGGCGCTGGATACCTGCTAAATGACAGCCAGAAGAGCTACGGCGGCACTTCCACCACAGCTTTACGACTGCTGGAGACCCTGAGGCACCATGACCGGAGTGCCAAGTGCCAATATGGCCGCCGATGTCTCTTAATCTCCCCGTGATCAGCTGAGGCAGCCGGCGGGATGGGGGTGGGTCACGGGGTGGGTGGGGTTGGAGTTTTGGTGGGGTAGGGGGGTATATACTGTACGTCAGAGGAGCCAGCTGATGCCCACTGAAGCACTGGAGAAGCTGCTCTCTCTCTCTCTCTCTCTCTCTCTCTCTCTCTCTCTCTCTCTCTCTCTCTCTCTCTCTGTCTCTCTCTCTCTCTCTCTCTCTCTCTCTCTCTCTCTCTCTCTCTCTCTCTCTCTCTCTCTCTCTCTCACACACACGCGCTCACACACACAGACAATATGATCTAAGTATTGTATATCAACGTATGAATTGCAAACCATACCAAATGATTGAGATTTTTTTTATGATTGAGCTTCCTGTATGAAGTTCATGAGGCCTTGAGAGCTAAGAACTAAGAGAAGAGAGCAGATCTATAGTATTGCTCCACGCCTCCAACGAGTGCAGCAGTGCAGTAGGGCATTCCTTTCTAAACAAAAGAAAAGAAAACAAACCTGATCAATATTTCAGTTGAACAGGAAATGGTGCTTCAGTTGTAACTGTAACATTTTCATTACCACAGCTGGTGCAGTAGAGGCAGAGACTGTACCTGTTTAAAGATAAAACTTTATTATAGTCACCATGCATGTACCTTGTATAATATTCTCTGACTCTCACACTCTCTCATAAACACGGACACGCACACGCACACGCACGCACGCACGCACGCACGCACGCACGCACGCACGCACACACACACACACACACACACACACACACACACACACACACACTGCAAACCATGATGTCAGCGGAAAAAAGTAGTTCAAGCTAGCATTTTGTGACAAATCCCAGATCAATAATACATTTACTCGTCATTCATAGCTGACACCTGGGCAACGCCACAAGCTATAAAGCTGTGAACTTTGTCAATCAAGAATCAAGTTGACCTTTTCCTCCTGGCCTCTGGCTTGTTTTCCACTTCACTGCGGGTCAAGAGACGTGGGACTTTAGTGACACCATTGTAGCATAAGAGAACAATATAATGTAAATGTATACAATAAGAATTCACAAGTTAAGTGGCCCCATGTGTTTGAAGAGTTTTGTTTCAAAATAAAACCAAAACTTTTACGGGATGTAATTTGCGCTCTGAATCTGAGCGGACACGCCTCTTACCGGTCTGGAGCTGTGCAACTCGTGTAAAAAGTCCGACGAGAGGCAAACAGCAGTACACAACAATGGCGGCCGAAATTTGGAAATTGCTTCCTGTCGATCCTATTTAGATGCAACACCCACTGCATGTGGATCCCGCCCCCTTTTCTTCATTGGCTGTTGATTTGAATCACAACGCAGTGGCCGCGCCCCCGCTGTCCAAACTCCGAGGCAATGCCTCCCAGACTACTCACTTAGTAAATTAGTGAGTCAGTTAATTTATCCATTTATAACTCTTGAGAGCGTACACATGGAACCAAATGAACTATTATGGATCTGTTTGGTTCCATTTGTACGCTCTCAGAGTTAAATGTACATACTTACTGTGTATACAGTTTATACAATCAAACCAGCCCAGTGGTGGCCTTGTGGTTGTGTTCGCCCTATAACCTGGCCCAGCCATACCAAAGACTAAAAAGTGCCCGCTTGGCAAGGGTTGGATTGGGATAAGTCCCTGGCGACATACAGACGTCATGTCCAGGGGGTGTACTTGTACTAGCACTATGTCCAGGGGGTGTAAAGTACATCAAGGACTTGTACATCAAGCTGCCTCATGCAACAGGCAGAAACAGGAGATAGGCTCCTGTCTGCTATGTGCCACATGGCTCGGGAACAGTTGTTTCCCAAGGCTAGTTACTTATACTTTCAACCCAAACAGCACTAGAGCTTCTGTGTCTGTCTAGATAACAGGGCTTGACCATGTGTCTCTCTCCCCTCCACAATGTTCTTTCCACTCCAACAGGTGTCTGTATCCCATGCCTGATAGCTGAAGGACCAATGCACCATCTCTCTGTCTGTTTGGTAAGTTTAAAGGACATTTGTAAACAACCTCTCCAAAGAAAAAAAAACAACAACTTTTTTTGTCTTGCTGCATTTTGTTTTGGTAAGCAGGGACGTTTTTGGGCTTCCAAAACAAACAGTGAAAACACCAAAATACAGCATGAGGGCAATGTGTTTCTGCAGGTAAACACCACCACACTACTCTGATAGCTGGTATAGAGGGAAATGATGGGTTAAAAACAATGTGTATGTTGTTGTTGTTATGTAAACACAGGGCAAAAACACGGGGCTACTGATGCACAAACTTGGCCACATCATGCAGTGTTGTTTCCTGGAGTCACTGGTTGTTTCGGGTCTTGCAACAGACACCCTCCTCCAGGCGACCTGACCGAGGCTGATCAGACCCTGGCCTGTGTCCAAGTGGCATGCTACTGCCCCCACTGTCTCTTGGGGGCTTAGGGTGGCTGGTGAGATGTTAGCAGCAGGTGTTGGCGACACTAGGAGGCTCTAGGTACTGTGGTTTTTCAGTTTAATTAAAATAATATTATATATTATATTAATTATATAATATATAATATGATATCATATATAAATTATATAATATTAAATAGTATATAAATATAAATAATTGTATGACATATGTATAAATATATATAGATATTTATATATGTTTTATATGTTCTTAAAATATATATAAATATACAAATGTCTTTTGATCTGGCTCCCTTCAAAGAGCCACACATCTTTTTTTAAAACTCTATGCATGTATGCATACATCCCATCTCTAGAAAATAGCCGATTTACAAGCTCACAACAAGTTTGTAGATCAACGCAACGCTGTCAGTGTGTGTGCTGTGTGGCGGTCGAGGAGAACAGTAAACCGGTTGCCACGACAACCAAAAAAAACAGCCAACCACAGCGCGAGCAACCTTCCCTCCGGGCTATGGTCTGGGTAGTCGCTCGTGTGGGTGGGCGTGAACCACCGCGGCGCGTTCGTTCGTTCGTTCGTTGCCCCCGACAACAACCAAAGAATCAGCCAATCGCAGCGCGGGCGCCACGTCCCTCCGGGCTATGGGACGGTGGGCTGCTCCCCCCCCCCCCCTGACGCGAGGTTACTCCCCCCTCTTTTAGTGTGTGTGTGCGTGGTGCGCGTCAGCGCGTGACTGTACTGTAGTAAGGACCGACGGGCCGGGTGGAGAGAAGACATTTTTTTTTGGTACCGAGCGGAGAGGAGAGAGAGGAGATGCACACGGCACTGTGGTGAGGTAACTATATAAAACACCCCGTTAGTGTTTTCATTCACTCCCACAACATCATGGGAGCCGCCGCCGCGTCGCCCTTATTATTCCTTTTCTTTTACATAACAACAACACAAACCTCTATCTGTTTATCTCTAGAATAGAGCATTTCTCCACTCTGTTTGAGGACGGGAATTTTAAACAAGCATTTATGATGATAGCCTCGTAGCAGCAGCACATGAGCTAGTTTCCTGTGAATCACTACCGGGAGTGTCTGGTCTGGTCTGTCTGGCTAGCTTTAGCTTTAGCTTTGTTTTGTATGGATGTTTGACGTTGTGTTGAAGCTAGCGTTGCTTTGAAACCGACACCCAGGACGAAGCTATCTTCATTAAAAGGGGATGTGTGTGTGTGTGCCTCGTGGTGGGGTGCTTATCTTCTCATTTGAGCTGAAACGTGACGTTATGGACTTTGTGTTCCACCAGACATCATCCGACTTGTTATTTTTTTTTAGGAGGACGCTGCGTTTTTTCTTTCTTTTATTATTTCAAAGGGGCGTTTTTTTTAATCTTTCCTCCAGTGACGGATGAGGAGGGAACGGAAGCTAACGTTAGCATTGCTAGCTGCTGCTGCTGTTTGATTATGCTGCACCACGTGTGTGGTTTAGCAAGCCATGCATAAAGCACTGACTGACTGTCTGGACAGGGGAAAGCAGGGCCCTGGCTGTGGTGGGCTGTTAGGATGATATACCCCCCCCCCCCCCCATAGACTGGTCTTATTCTTGACCCCCACCCCTCCCTTTAACCCTCTACACCAGTGGTTCTCAAACTTCAAGATTTCAAGGACTCCCCCCCTTAACTCTGACAGTGTACAAATGGACCCTAACGGGTCCATTTGGTTCCATTTGTATACTGTCAGAGTTGCATACTTTTAAGGGTCAATTTAGACGCTTCTAAAGGAACCCCAAGAGTCACTGGACGCCACTTTGAGAACCACTGCTCTACACCAGTTCTCAATTATTTTGTATGTTTTCAAGGACTCCCATAATGTCTGAGAGTGTACACATGGAACCAAATGGACCCCCAAGGGTCCCAGTGGTTGACACTATAAGGTCTCAGAGGCACTTTGCCCATCGGGCAAGTACAGGTCATGCCCACTTTCCCCGAAAAGTAAATCCTCTACTATAAAATGATGGGTAAAATGTACACTTGTGCAACAAATTAATGTAAAATCCAATCTATAAGTGCCTCTCTTTGAAAAACGGAGTGAGTGTAACTGCTAGTTGTAAAAAGGTAGCGTTCTTCTTCACGAATAACCCATCATACTTAATGAAGATGGAATGCACTTGCCTGTCGGGCAACTTGAAAGCAAACTCACTTGCCCAAAGGTTTTTTTACTTGCCACTTGTTGTTAGTGTTGAACGCTGGGTCCATTTGCTTCCATTTGTACACTTTCAGAGTTGCACACCTGTAATGGTCCACTTTGGAGAACCACAGCTCTAATATCTCCCAAAAATAGCCCATCTACAAGCTCAACGCATTAAGATGCCTTATGAGCTTGTAGATCTGTTATTTTCGGCATGGTTCCCCTGATTTAGTGCAATATGGCCCATTATTATTATGACATTCCCAAGATAGGAATGCTAGGCTTCATGGGGTTAACCGCTTTGATCCTGGAGTCCCAAAATGTGCACTGTGACCTTGTTCTGCATTTTTTTAAATAGCTAAAAGTATAAAATGAGGCTTAAGTGGTTAACTACATTTTTCAGTATACTGTTAACCCGGAGTGTACCAAATGGTCTGTACAAGTGAGTGTACAAATGGAACATTCATTTGTACATGGAGAGAGTTGCACTCTTATCTCGGGGATAAATTAATCATTTTGAGCTTTTTCTTTTACCCTCGGGAGCTTGATAAAAGCTCCATCACTACGTTTACTGTGGCACATCAACATCAAAACACATTAGTTTTTTGAGTGCGGTTTGTCATCACATCAAAGAGAATTCTCCATCTGCTTAGACTGTATGCAGTTTGCTTTATTTAGTCACTCAAGTGTCAGCATTTCCTCAACCACTACCAACCACATTAGATATAAAGTAGTTTCAGTGTAGTTATCCGGTTGCATTTACTACATTAACTTCTACTGTAGAAGGCTACTCGTTTTGAAAGCACTAATTGGTGTAGCTCAGTTACCGAAAAGTATCTAGTAGTTTAACTTGCTAAAATGTAAAAGTAGCTCGGCCCAACCAGGCGCGTATCGTCATTGGGGCCAACGAGGCCATGGCCCGGTCTGTAGACCCAGCTTGCCCCTGTGTAGGGGCAAGATCCGCCATGGGAAAAAACTAAAAATCAACATTAGCAGCTCTCACCCTATTCTGTTGTAACCGATCACAGAAAGTCGCCTTTGTTTTCAAATGGGGCTCATTTGCATTCGGCCGAATTGTTAATGAGTGGCCATTAGGAAACCAGTTTAGCCGTCAAACCGGTTCCCCCCTCCCTGGTCCGCTTCTGGCCTGGTCAACGCTAGAATCCACCAAACGCCACTGGGCCCAACACTGGCCAGGTGGTTGGTCTTCCCCTATAACGTTGCATAAACTACAACTACAGGTTGGGCTGGAAAGTTGACTTCAGCAAATAAAAGCTTTGCTTCATGCATGTGTGACACACACACCCAATTAGGAAATGGATAGTGTAACTATCCTGAGTAGGTCTTTCAACATCCTGACTAACTGTAATAATAATAGTAACGCGCTAGTCATTAGTTCCTTCGTGAACATGTCATTGTCACTTGATCTATTAAAAGAGCCTTATCCGCCCCAGCACATGGGCTTATCTATGGCTTGCAACTACCAGCAGGCGTGCATTGCGTAGTTCTGTGAGCAGGTGAGAGAGAAAAACACATTTTACTGTCTTTTTTTAAATTATTGACAAACATATTTGTAGCACTCATAATCCTTATGTATACATTTATTTTCTGAATTAAACTGAAAGATAAAGTAATTAATGTAAGACGAGAAAGAATAAAAAATAACTTCTTCCACTTTTTACACATTCATTTGGCCTCTTGTCTTGTTCTTTGAATCAACGATGGGTGAATCCAAAAGTGGTGAAATTAACTGACAAGATGATCTTGCCAAATGCAGCAACCTACCAAGGTTTGGCACTGCGCCAGCTGAGCTGGTTCATGCTGGGTTAGAAGGCTTTTTTTAATCATCTTTTTTACTCAACATGATCCGGCTCTGTCAGGTTCTGATGGTCCCACCTAATAAATGTTCTTTTTACAAGTTGGTATGAGCTGCTTGCTGAGCTGCTTGATATTACTTTGGCTGTATTAAGCCGTGACTGCTGCTGAGATGTACACATACACGCCTTTAAAGCAGGTGTCAAATAGTCAAAACTATCTAGGATAGTCTCCAAATTCACTTATAATTATTTAAGTACATTGATATTGAAGACATAGTATGTAACTTTGCCCTGTGTTTACATAACAAAATAATACATGATTTTTACCAATCATTTCCCTCTATACCAGCAGTTATCAGCCACTGGATTAGTGTGGTGGTGTTTATCTGCTGTATTTTGGTGTTTTCACTGTTTGTTTTGGTAGACAGGGATGTTGTTCAGCAGCCAAAACAAACCGTGAAAACAATGGGGAACCTTTACCAATGGGGTAGGTCTCTTCTGGTTCTCATTCTGTTGTGCATGTTTGGAGATGATGATGATGACGCTTGCGTGTAGATGGGGAATTTGAATGTATTGTGTCACCTGGAAGTGAATCATAAAGTGTTATTCTCAGAAGCAGAATAAGAATAGATGATTTAGTCACATTTGTATGTATTTGGCTAGGCGGTTTCTCACATAACACAGGATAGATATTACACAATTTGCAGGACAAAGAAATAAAGGCTTACAACACCAATTAATTGGCAGGTAATGCCACACACACGTGAAGGGATGAGTCACATTCTTGTGAGACCTCCCACAATTTCTCCGATGTCCAACCACAGCTCAGATAAACTGTTAAGATGTATCACTGTAAGTCTCGCTGAACCCTTTTCAATGACTTAAAAACAAAGGAAAAAACAATCCATCATTTGGTTGATCAAAAGTGTGGTTTTTACTTTTTTATACATTTAATACAACATCAAATGTTTTCTTTGCACACACAATATGCCCACATACTGACCTGATTTAAATAGCTGTGCTTTTTATGTTATGAATCATTTGTGGGTGGTTTAAAATGGGAAAATCTTTAATTTCCCAAACAAGTTCAGCATAGACATATTAAGGGCATAGACACGAAGAACAGTAATATCTAAATATGGTGAGATCTTAGCAAGTGCAACTGTTTTGTAATGGCAGTGAATTAAGTAGGCTATGCATGGAGTCTCATGTTGTATTTTTGTTATCTTTGTGGTTGTTGATAATACATTGTATTGTAATATCTACAATATAAGCATGTAACAATTGAAAAGGCTACTACGGAACATCATTGTGTATGTGTAGTACAATTGTCATGGTGGTAGATGTTGACCCGTTTATTTATGTTCTGGTCAGTCTGCAGAAATTATTAATACACAACATGTAGGCTATGCAAGAGTGTTGATCACATCATCCAGCTCAAAATGCAGAAAGTGATGATGATTCTTCTCACCTAGATTCCCAGGTTTGCTCTGAGCTTAGTTTTGCATTTAGGCCATTGTTGATTTTCAAGGTGGAACATCTTGGTATTTAGTGTTCCGCCTTGGGTGAATAAACAAACAATTCATATGCGAGTGTTAAGCTTATGTATGCTCTGTTTATATGTCACCTACAGAGCATTGTGTGACTTGTTCTTTCATCAGATGGGCCCTATGGTCATAGGTAACCTGAAATGCTTATTTCTTGTCTTAAAAGTTTTTGACAATCCTAGATATTCAAACGATTTTGGGCATGGCATGGATGCCATGGAATTTTGAGCGTATTTGATCCAGCCTGATCCAGGCAAGTTTATATTCAAATGTTTGTCCACTAGGGACACCTGTTTGAAGGAACAATAACCCAATATATGTTACCTGAATAAAGCTCCTACACACGCACGCGCACACACACTTTCAGCTACATCATGGATTTTGCTTAGCAATAGTTGAGGCCCCAGGATATAGGACTGACACTATTGATTATTTTCTTTCTATTCGATTACTTTTTCGATTCATTGAATAATCAAGGTGTGTTATTTTTTTCAAACTTTATTCGATTTTTTTAATATATCAACGAATCAATTAACCATTTCAGAGGTATTTTATAATTTGTCTCAACGATTCTGTGCAAAATATCGAAAATAGCAGATCTACAAGCTCAACGTGTCACCACACCAATCCAATGTTCTTATACTTTTCACCTATAAAATAGCCAAAAGAGCAATCGATTATTTAATCAATTATTTTAATAAATGATTGATGATTATCCATTTTTAATTTGTTTCTATCAACCCTTACAGCCCTACCATTGTCGCCTTAAGCCGTGACATGCATTCCCCTCATCTCTTTTATTGTATGTGACATGTTAGGGGTCCATTCTCAGTAGTTATATAATAGCAAATTCCATAAGACCCCTCACATGGTTATTGTTTACGATTTCTTAAGGCGTTCACGCTGTATTATTAGGAGAGCGAGAAAAAACAAGCCTTTAGAGGGCGCAAAATAGACTTCACACATGGGCTATTCCCATGATCCTGTAGTGTTTACATTTATGAGCATGATAAAATCCCATTGATGCTAGACTCTAGACCAGGGGTCTTCAACGTTTTCAGACCAGGGACCCTTTGGCTGAGAGCGAGATAAAGCAGGGACCCCCACTATATATTGTGTAAAATATTTATTTTTTCATAGATTTCATCGGCAGCTGCATAGACTTGTTTCACAGCACTATCATGTTGGATTCATGTTAATGTGTATTTCCAGACATTTAACCATGCACTTAAACAATACTTTGTAAACCTGACCTTTCACTCTGTACTTAGTCTGCTCTTTTTTCCCCCCTACACCAAACCACTTTGCCGAAAATAGCAGATCTACAAGCGCACAACGCCTCACAGCGCGAGGCGTTGTGTGCTTGTAGATCTGCTATTTTTGGCAAAAGTTCACCTCAGAATAGGGATGCTTGGTTGAAGTGGTTAATGTAAAAATCACACAAACCCCCTTTAGTTACTCTGAGCACCCCCTAGGGGTCCTGGACCCCCTGTTGAAGACCCCTGCTCTAGACTAGAGCATACCTTTTGTCATCATACAAATGGTAGAGTAATTGGTATATGGAAATTGGCACCAGTTACTGTTAGTGGCATTGTTTTTTAAATGATATCAAATACAGCCGATCCACAAACTCACACCGTGTTGTGATGCGAGGCATTGTGGGCTTGTAGAGCTGATATATTTTTAGCTATTAAACAAATATAGGGCTAAAGGTGTTAAGATCAGTGATTAGGAGGCTTGGTTCTCTGTGGTCGAAAGAGCTGTAAATGTTCAACAATATTGATTTAAGATAACCAGAATAACAGAGAGGGTATTTGTTTTACAGAGAGCTTACAGTCTGAGCAAAGATTGGATATCTTACTCTTTTTGTGATGTTAAATCAGTTTTAGTAGCCTATAGTTTTATGCCATCATATGTAAACACTGTAACAGGCATGAGGTCAGTAAGCTCTGTTTAAATTTGATTAGATTTGATTAAGGGGAGTGCATTATTATCATTTCTTAAAACAAGACGTTAAATGGCTCTGTATTCCAATAACACTTATTGCTGGAGGTAGGTTAAGTAACAACTCTCCAGCTCTTTAGTAAAGAGAAAATCCATTTTCAGGTTGGGATGCCAGTATCATGAGAGAGAACTCGTACTTGTAAAATTGGAAGTGATTAGACAAATAAACGATTGGAACAACCCTTCTTCCTTTCTTGAATTTAAGTTTTTGTCTATTAGGCTATTTGAACGGTTGAGTAGACAAAAAGTTCAAACCCACAAAATGCTGATTTCTGCAGTAAAATTACAATTTCCATATGCAGGGACCCCATACTCTATATTGTATAAAATTGTGTTTCAGATTAAAGTGTTTTTTTTACTTAGTCTGCTATTTCTTCCCTCTACACCTATAGCCTCTTTGCCAAAAATAGCCGATCGAGGCGTTGAGAGCTTGTAGATCGGCTATTTTTGGGTAATGTTCCCCTCAGAAAAGGCATTTTAGGGTTCAAGTGGTTAATGTAAAAAGACGAAATCCTATCACACAAAGATTTGGCGGACCCCCTATCGTAGCTCTGAGGACCCCCTAGGGGTCCCGGACCCCCTGTTGAAGACCCCTGGGCTATTGTGTACAGATTTTAATTAGCGTAGCCAAATTAGTTGTTCTTTAGCTGCAGTGAGTTGTGTTCTCAGCAGATTTATTGTGATTTTTTTTATCTCTAGCATGCCCATACAACTCCATTGGATAGGCCTTAGAAGATTTAGATTGCAAGAAGTGCAACTGTATGATTGTGAGGGAGATTGGTACCGTAAATGAGTCAGTATGCACCCTCAGCGAACATCTCACAGATAGATACATTTTAAAATAAAAACAAGATGAAGGTACATCTACCAAGTGTGTTACCACTTTCCTATTCCCACTTTTGGTTGTGCTCATTAAAACGCTACTGTAAGCTAGTTTGCCATGTTTACGGAATTTCATAACTTAACATGGGCCTAGGCTGTATGTTTAGCAGTTGGTGGAATGAACGGGCTTCGTTGCTTATTTTTGGATTACTGGTGGTTACTAGAATGCATACACAGCAAACACATGACTTGAAGGTTCATGTCCTGGGGCTGGGAGTTTGAACTGAAGTTGCCTACTGGAGGATATCAGTAAGCTCTCCAGGTAGAATGGTCTGTCACTATGTTTTGCTATGTAGCTCGGAGGTACAGTAGGCATGTTGATATTATACCTGTAGTGTTTGACCATATAATCCCTTGATGCCAGGATTGGGCCTCAACTGGTATTTGAGGAGCAGAAGTCTCACTTAACTTGGCCTGAGCTGTTTTTGATTATATATACTTTATTTTATGTACACTGGTGTATGTTGTCGAGCAACAACCGTTTGTTGCTGTTTACTTGGCCAAATCACTTATGAGTTATGAGTATTGCGTGACATACCCCCCCACCCCCCCTCTCAACCGTTTGTTGCTGTTTACTTGGCCAAATCACTTATGAGTTATGAGTATTGCGTGACCCACCCCCCCACCCCCCCTCTCAGTGTCAAGACTGGGCCTCTTGTCAGCAGCATGATGTCGATGAACCTGGTCTGACTTGGGGGGGCCTAAGTAACCCTAGTGTGTTGGTGTGTGTGTGTGCATTCAGTCTCGGTGTGCGTATAAGTAAGCCTCCGTTGGGTTTTGCGCGGGCTTCCAAAGGATCTCGCAGTCAAGCGGGCAAATAGAGCTGACAAGCGTTGAAAATCCCCCCCCTTCAGATTAAGGATCTACCTCACTCCTTCACCTTTTCTTTTTGACTTCACTCCCCCACATCGTTTAAACAAAAAAAAAGTGCCCTTTTTGCCTTCTGTGTCTTGCCTGGATGTTGCTGCCCCAGTGAGTTCTGCTTCCCATGACACTTGCCTGCGTTGTTCCCATGGTACGTGTCCCATTTAACAGTGTGTGAAAAATAAATATGCAGGAACTTTGACCTCCTGGCGTCATCATCCTCAGATCTTTCCAATCATTATCGACGCTTGAAAACCTTGCAGCTCAATATCTGCCGGTTCTCGTGGTTTTACTGTCTGTAAGACGTCTCTTGTAACATCAGCATGTTGCCTCATTTCTTTTCCTATGATGCACACTCGTGTTCGCTCACCCGCCACCCCTTAACTTGGCAGCTGTTGCATAACCATGGTCTTAACTCTGTGCCTGCTGCCTGTCCAGATGCCCTGAACCACTGCAAACAGTACATTGGCAGATATTAGCCTCCCTGGCTTGCCCCCCCCCCCCCTTCTCAGCGGTAAATAGCCGGTTCAGTGGTTAATTAACTCTGATCCTAGTAACGGCTCCTGCTCCACACACACACACACACACACACACACACACACACACACACACACACTACAATACAACCACATCCCATTATTTGAGTCACTTGACTCAAGAACCTCCAACCTGTTCCTTATTTTAGCCTCTCAGAAGAGCCTTTTTTTGAGTAGGAGAAGTGGATATTTACACTTACAGTCCCCACCATTTGCAGCCCTCCCATCTAAAGTCCTGACCTTCACAGGAGGTAAGCAAGCAGCACTCGCCTCGAGCCATTGTTTCGTTTGGTAACCACACGGCGTACCTTTTAACAGCTGATAATTCTGTTTACTCCGTCTGTAGGTGTAGCCTTGCGCACTTAACCTCTTTATGTGCTATGATTAACTGGCTCCCAGGCTGTAGCTTCATCTGTGCACCTGTATCCTACGCCGGCAAATCTCACGCTAGTATTCTTTTGCTGTCTGTGCTGCTGCCTTTCGGAAGAGAACATGAGGAGGACTCTTTCAAACCTATTCGTCTTTCGCCGGCGATCTTTCCGTGGGCCCTGGGTGTTGAATCGGTGGACGATCATGACACACAAGACTTGCCCTTCGTGTGGTACTTGCTGGCTTGCTGCTGAGGTGTGCACTTTTTATTAGACTTGGTAAGGTGTACAAGGCTGTGGCCTGCTGATTATGACCTTTGGGTGAACTTCTGTGCGTCCCGGCGGCCGACAAGCCTTGTTATTTCGTTCTCCAGAGTCCAGACAGAGGCAGGCTATTGTCTGAGAGACATGATGGCACATGATGTGAGTGTATGTTTACTACGCGGAGTTGTTTTGATAGTTTTAACCTGCTTCTCAACTGTCACATGACTGAGCGTGTTTGCTTAAGGAGACTTTCTGTTCCTATTATTTGTGGTAGAGAGTGCGGTGGCTGCTTGCATCTTAAGGGTTATATGTTTTTGACGGGAATGGCATGTTCTTGAAAGCTGTTTTGGTTACTGAGCGGTTCTCACAACCGGCTCCTTCTGAAGACAAGTACACGTTTGAGGTGCTATAAAAAGGGAAATATAACGTACTGAAAATGATATCCCAATTCAAACTTTTATTTGAGCCACTTACAGAATCCAACGTCTGGGGACTTTGGGGTTGTCTTGTTTGATGTTTAAGCATCCCTGGTTTATTAGAAAACTTGGAAACTACATAATGATTTTGATAAAAAAGGAAGGCAAAAAAATGTTTTGAATGTTGTGTAATCAATTAATTTGGTGACTGTTATGTTTTTAGTTGAGCAACGTTGTGTCATTGGGTTCTTTTCCTACCCGGTGTCTGCTGCTAATGTGTAAATTGGATATAAAGCATGCAATCTGGCTAGCTGTTAAGAGATTAGGGTACCATTATACATACATACCTACCTGTGCATGCACCAGGTTATTTAAGTGAGGAGATTTACTGTAGACTTAACTCCTCTTACCACAGATTCCATAGAACTACTACTTTTATCAGGGGATTGCTAGTTTGACGAGACCTAGTTAGCTACCACCTTAAATTCCGTGCTTTCTTTTCAGCTGTGTTGTGATTGTGGTGCATTGACTATCTTCCACATCTATCTATATTTTGGTGCCAACTTTGGTTTTATTGCATTTTACGGCACTTAACCGTTTAAAGTCTACCTTAAACCTGTGCCACTAAATTTTATGAGCCACGACCTGAAAACAATATAGTATGCAATATTTGTGTAAGTCTACTTACTTTCTTGTCAGGAGGCTTTGTATGAGCAGTCCATCTGTGTCATAGCCTTCTGCCATGCCATGTTTCCACCATGGCCCGTGATTCCCACAGACCATCTGCTGTGTCTTGGGTCCAAGCTGACATCTGCCCTTGGTCTCCTCATACAGTAGCTCTAGTAAGAAAATGCACACCTCTGTGAATTCATCTGGCACAATTCATTCTTTGGTTTCCTGGCTATCTACTGCACAAGTCCCTTGGTCAAGGCTGAATCATGAAGAAGTGGAGGCACAATTGATTTTGATACATGCACCACAAACTCAGAAACCACATTGCCTTTGTGAGGATTTATGGCATTTCAGGAGCTGGAAATCTTCTATCTGTCTGAGAAACCACTTTATGAGCAACTATTGCATTCCAAAGCTCAAAAAAGTATCGTAGCGGATTGTATTATATCTTGATTTATACCCAGGGAATGTCAGTTAGAATTGTAGCAGTTGCTGGATGACTGAATTATGCAAGAATGTGAGAAAGTAGGCAAAAGTCTTTGGGGAGGTCGTTTTAGGTCCTTTATGACTACTGCTCTCTTCATCTGTACTCGGTGTAAAACTCATTCAAGAGCATAAGCTTATATCCGGGGGGGTTCACATGAATTAAAACATTATGAAACATTTTAATTTAGCCCATTTAGGGCGGGAACCCATTTGTAACTATACCTTTCAGGACGGGAACCCCTTTTCGAGGTCTTGTTGCTATGTACAGTATATAGCAACATACATTTGTTAATTATTTCTTTTTCAGAAAACTTTTTTAGAAAAAAAAGCGTTTTTAGAATTGGCCTCAGGTGGGTCTACCTAAATGGTTTAAGGAAGAAAAAAAAAAGATATGTTCATCATTCAATAGCCACTCTCTGAACTATAGAGGATCCACTCTGTAATTATGTCATTTTGTTTATCAAGTTCTTAAATTAGTCTACCTACTTTTTTTTCTCCGCCAGGCCGGATACTACGTTTTCACTCCTGTCAGTCAGTGAGCCGCTAATCTCCGGCACCGTTAGACCGATGGGTGTGAAACTTTACACACGCACACTCCAAGGAGGCCACGTGTTTTGGCCTTTAACTCTTAAACTGTAGGTTCAGGTTGTACAGTAAAACTTCCCCCCAGGATTCCTTTGATCACAATGCAACTCCCCAGGTAGGACTGGACCTGGCCATTTGTGCCAGACTACATTTTACACCATTTCGCATTTTCTTCAAAACACACTTATTGCTACGTCTGGAGTCATGTGATCAAGTCCGAATTTTCAGATTACATTCCAATTGGCTATGACTGCCCTGGGTAGCCAACCTGGCCTGGCGGAGACCTGCGCTCAGAGGAACGCACTTTTCTAGTCATGTTTTTTTTTTTTACTTGAAAGGAGACATTTAATTTATTCTTCCAGTCATTGGAGACACTGGCCTGACCCTGGAAAGAGAAGGAAGGCCATGGCATGGCCGTGTGAGGATCATATGAGGCAGCTTAAGGGTCTTAGTCAGCTTTCTCCCTTGTCTCATCCCATCCCATGTCTGAAATGAGTGATGGAGAGAGGGAGAGAGAGAGAGAGGGTTCCAAGCACAGCCCCCCCAGGACCCCGGTCAACCAAGTATATCAGTTTTAATTGGTCAGAAGATTAGTCTACTAACTGAAGATGAAATAAATGGAAAAGTTCCCTTTCACTACAGTGAATATGGTGCAGTCCTTGGACTGTTTGAAAAGTACTTCTGTAGAAGGCTGGCATTCATAACATGTTGTGTACATGCAGTATTCACATATCTTTGTATGCCAAAGAAAAAACTTTGTAACCTCACACATTGGCAGAATAACAAAAAAACAATTGCACTTTGAGTGAATATCATTAGAGTGCTTTATATAAAAACACTTAGTAGTCCAACCTAATGTAACTGTAATCTTGTGTTTAGACAATGTTTATTACTAGTGTTAGTGAGTTCAATTTTCCCTTTGTTCATCCGTGAATTGGTCTAGGCCATTGGTTCTCAAAGTGGGGTCCGGGGACCCCCAGGGGTCCTTGAGGGAGTTCCAGGGGGTCCCCAACTAAATGATGGATAGTTAGGAACCAAATGGACCCTTAATGGGTCTGTAACTCAATACAAAAGCAATAATAAAAGGGCTACGTAACAAAAAAACAATTTTGCATTTAAATTATTACAGTATGTTAACATGCCATTAAATGGGGGTCCGTAGCCTAATGCATGTCCAACTGGGGGGGTCTTTGAAATTAAAATGTTTGAGAATCACTGCTAGAGCTGTAAGAATCTTCTCTTATGGTGGTCCCTGCCTGGCATGTCTTTTCAAATGGGGGTCCGCGGTTGTCAAGCCCTTAACATGGAAAAAGTTTGAGAACCACTGGTCTAGGGGACTTGATATGGCAGGCAATAACGGCTGGAAATTCAGAGCCAGTCAGTGGTTCTCAAGCACTTTTAAGTCAAGGACCCCAAAACTGACATGTGTAGGCCGCAGACCCCCATTTGAAAAGATTATGTGCCAGGGCAGGGACCCCATAAGAGCAGTTTTTTTGTTGTTGTTGTTAGATTGGATTCAGTACAGAATTATACAACCAGTCTATTAGGGATGCAATTGAGTGATCATGTGTGTGAGAATGGTCTTGATGGATGTTATCAGCATGATTGGTCAGTGTAGCAGCCAGTGAATAGCAGCTGATGAGCAGCTGAATAGCACATTTTGATGAGTGTAAACAAGGCACTTCATAACTGGAATACCAATGGTCTGCAGACCCTAGTAGTAGGTTTTCCATGTTTATAAAATCTTGTTTCGGAAAGTACAGCTTAACCACGCACTACTATAGTATGCACTTGACAAGACTTCTTTTATACTACTACTACTACTACTACTACTACTACTACTACTGTGCACTTATGTAGCACCACGGTTTAAGCTTATTGGTCATGTGGTGTTGATTCACATTTTTAAAACGTGCTGTTCAACATGCCACACTTATCTCTGTGATCAAGTCATACAGATTCAGTGTACTGGAAGTAAGTAGAGCCACTTGATCCGTGTTTACCCGGAATTCTCTCAGAGGTCCTTCCAGGTACTTTAGAACAAAACTTAGCCAGTGAAAGCCAGTTAATGATTTGTTATATGTATAGGCTACATGCATTAAGACTAAGAGGTATCTTGCTCTTAAGTACTGAAAAATCTTCGAATACAGGCCAGTCGTTTCCCCATACCTCCATTTTACTGTCTCTCTCGCTTGCTCGCACGCACGCACTCAAGCATGCACATGAAACTGTTCTGTGGACACTGTGGTGTGTGGCATGTATTGTACATTATAGCTGTGGTTGGAGGGTTTTGTGCGAAAGTTTGGATTTGTTATGAAATGTTCATGAAAAGCATTCATTGAAAATTTGAAATATTTTCTCTCCAGGGTGCATACTTGTGAAGAGAAGAAGAAATCCCCTCACAGCATCAGGATTGAGGGGCCAAGAAGGTGGACAGAATTACAGTAAGTCACCACCATGTTAATTCTATCCACCATATTCTCATTGCTGTGTTTTACTTGTAAAGGTTTGTTGCATATATTGTCACATAACTGGGCAAAAAAAGTTAACATGTCACTTGATCATAGTTTTACAGTGAAGAACATCGACTCCTAATCCTATACACTTTTCTATTCCCAGGATTAACCCATTCAATCCGGGAACGCATCTCTGTCATTTTAGATTTATTGGGCTATTCAAAAATAGCAGATTAACAAGCTCATAGCTATTAGCTTGTAAATCTGCTATTTTTGAAAAATCTTGAAAATGTGTGCAAATATTATACTTTTTTTTAAAGCGGACATTTGTAACATAAATCTTTGCCCCTGGGGGTCCCTGGAACAAAATATTTTTACAAAAAAATACTTTAAACATTTTTTTTTCCAAGATTTGCAAAAAAAAATCACGATTAAAAAAACAAATCTACAAGCTCATAGCGTGGCACTCGAGCTTATATATCTGCTATTTTTGTATAGCCAAAGAAATCTTAAAATGACACAAATGATGCTTTCCCGGTCTTAAAGGGTTCAAAAAACAAGACTCTTAACTGGTTGGTTTAAATTTTAAGTGCCATGTGGGCATTGTCAATCCTGATTATAGTGACGGGACACGTTGTGATTACATCCTCCTGAATACAGAAGAATTACTTTAGGTAATGGGCTGTTACATGACTTGTTAACAGCCTTTTAAAAGAAACACACACACGCGTCTGTGTTTCTTGTATTTGTGCTTTTTGCTACAGTACCTCCTCTGCTCTGTACAAGCTCAGTGGCCTTGTGTTTATGGTGTCCGCCCTGAGACTGGGAGGTCGCGGGGTTCAATCCCCGGCCAAGTCACACAAAAGACTATAAAAATGGTACCCAATGCCTCCCAGCTTGGCACTCGGCATCAGGAGTTGGATTGGGGGTAAGTCCCTGCGACATACTAGCGTCATGTCTAGGGCGATATACAATCTAGCTGCCTCACGCTATGGAAACAGGAGATATGCTCCTGGCCCTATGAGCCACATGGCTCCTGAACCCGTGTTTCTTGACATTTACGGGTCTGTACAACACTTTGGTTGTGCTGTGAGAGTTGTTAAATGTGCTGATTTAAATCCATTTGACAGGTAGGTACCCTCACAAAAGCATGCAGTAATCCTGGTCTCCATACTGCCTCCCCCTGGTCAGTCAGGGCGCCTGATGGAGGGGAAAGGAACTGGTTGGAATAACGTGTTCCTTCCACGCGCTACGTCCAACCGGGGAAACTCCCCCCTGTCGGGTGATAAGAAGCGGCCTGCTTGCTCCTCATGCATTGAAGGAGGCATGAGCTTCAGCTTGGGCTCTCCCTAGGCTGACAGAGGGAGAGTAGCGCCCAGGATTACATAGGCAATTGGCACTGGGTGGAAAAAAATATATATATGGGTTACAAAATCGTGGGATGAAAAAAAAATGAAGAAAAATTTGACATTGACACCCATCATGCCTGTTTACTGGTTTTGTTTACAATGGGAGTTACTGGATTATGGCATTGTTTTATTGTTATTTCCCTTGTCTGCTCTTGTTTTGCAAAGACTTGACAGTATATAGTCTCTCCTGACATGCATGTGACCCTCCCTGACTTCCATTTAGCCTTTGCAGTTGTGTAAATAGGTCCTACTGCTAGGACCTACTAGGACCTTGAAATCAAAGTAGTTCAAGTCTGTCAAGTTTGCTGATAAGCAGAATGACAGATGACCGCTTCCTGTGCATAACTTCTCCAATGCAGAATGAACAGACCCTGTAGCATTTTTAAGGTTGTGGAAGACTTGTCTGGCTTTAGAGTCTATACCAGGGGTCGTCAATGTTTTCAGGCCAAGGACCCCCTAGCTGAGAGAGAGACGAAGCTCTATATTAAATACTCTATATTGTATAAAACTGTGTTTCAGATTAAAGTTTTTTTTTCCACTTAGTCTGCTATTTTTTCCCTCTACACCTATAGCTTCTTTACCAAAAATAGCCGATCTACAAGCTCTCAACGCCTCGCAGCGAGAGGCGTTGAGAGCTTGTAGATCGGCTATTTTCGGCTAATGTTCCCCTCAGAGAAGGAATTTTAGGGTTCAAGTGGTTAATGTAAAAAAACGAAATCCGATCACACAAAGATTTGGCAGACACCCTATAGTAGCTCTGAGGACCCCCTGTTGAAGACCCCTGGTCTATACAGTGCAATATATGTCAGCTAATATGTATTTTATTTAGCTGAGTTTGTATCTCGGGTCTGTAAAAGACATGTTGAGCAACTTAATTTCGTAAACAAAGTTAACTCGGTTGCTTATTTTGAATATTTTCTTTCTCGTCATATTACGTAATTATAGCACATTTGTAATGCTTATTTTACCTTGAACAAGATTATTGTTTACGTAACCCTTACATATTACATTTACTGCATACAGATTCGCTTGTCTCCCCCTCTAATTTCATATTTACCACAAAGATGTCATTCAGACAGTCACCACACCATGTTGTGTTGTTGTGTGTGTGTGCTCTTAAAATAGGTTCCGGTCTTGCCCCATCCTATCTTTTCTCGTTGGGTTCATAGGTCAGCGGTGCCTCGTGTTTATAAACACTGTCTTATTGGCAGCCGTGAAGTAGGCTTGTATGTCTGCATGTGTCCTAGAGCCACAGAAACAACCATCACACACACACACACACACACACACACACACAACTCTATTCTACCCAACTCAATTTCACACACCACTCGGTCAAGGAAAAGGAAGGCACACGCACCAGTAAGTAGCCTTGTTCTCAATTTTCCACGGATTGTTTTAATGGGATTTGAAGCCTCGTTCTACATTCAACTGTATGCCATTGATTTTATTGGACAGGGTTCTTTTTTTCAAGTACCTTTTAAAGTTGTTCTTTTTTTTCTTTTCTTTTTTTAAAGATGCTGATTTGCACCACTTTACAAAAGTGAATGAGACGGGCCTTTTAGTTTAATTAAGTGTCAGTGCAATGCAGTGATTTATTTGTTTTCGAAGCTGATTTAATATATTTAGTTGTTAATAGTTTAATGGTTCATGTTAATGTATTGACCCGTAAGGGTCCGTTTGGTTCCATTTGTACACCCTCAGAGTTGCAGTGTATGGTAATGCTTTCTTTAATATTGTGAACTGATAGTGCTAGAGATAGTTGCGTGCACCGTGTCTTGGCCCTGCTAGGTGCACACATGAGGAAGTGCATAGTAAGCTAATAAATAGTTAGCTGCTGATAAGCTCTGATCTCGTCTGCTGCCTTATCAAGGCAAGTGAGTCACCCACACTTGGGCCTCTGTGCCAAAAGTTCCACCTACAAAGCGGATAACACTTCACTTTAGTAGTAGTTCTTTGCTGATACCGAGTCTTCTGCAGAGTCGGCATTTAAAGTCAGTCAGGTTTAAAAAAAAACAAAGGAACCTCCAGAGCATAATATAGCTTAAATGAATTTTTGGGGGGTGGCATGGATACATATTTTGTGGTAAAACAATCATTCTTGTTTTACTGCAAGCATTGAATTCTTTTTTGCTCTACGCTGTGCTGTTGATTGCCTTTGAAGTCCCACAAGTGTCATCACCTTTTTAAAACTATTTTATTTTTATGGGAGTCTCTTGTGCAATATTACATCACTGTTCTCTCAGAATCTCTGTGCTCCGAGAGTCAGTTCTTGCTTTCTGGCTGGCACGCCCTCCCTCAAAACAAATAAATTGGTGTGGCTTGACACTACTCTACCGGATCCGATGTCTTCGGCGTTGTTAACACCTACCAGCATGTGTGCAATCTGTGGTTTACGGCTTGCTTTGACACCTGTGGGGGGGGGAGTACCAAGGTTTTTTTTGTTGCCTTTTTTTGTTTTCAGCATTAGCCTGGTTGGTGTGACCTCTGCGATGACCATTCAGGTCTCCAGTGACACACGTACAGTCAGTGTACAACCGGTGTGGGCCACACAGCAGCTCACTAACAAGCTGGCTGCCTCAGAGAGAGAAGTGTGAAGTCATTACATGGCCAGCGCACGTGCGTGGGCGTTGGGTACCGCTGCTGAAACCCCTCTGAGTTCCATCCTGACTCCACGTATATACCCCCGGTGGGCAATTTGTTAGAGGGCTGTGTGGTCATCTCTCTCTCTCTCTCTTTCTCTCTCTCTCTCTCTCTCTCCGCCCTCCTCTTTTTAACCCATTAAGACCGGGAACGCATCTGCGTAATTTTTCAAAGATTTCTTTGGGCTATTCAAAAATAGCAGATATACAAGCTCATAGCGCGGCACCGAGTGCCGCGCTATGAGCTTGTAGATCTGCTATTTTTTTTTTAAATCTAAAAATTTGTGTGAATATTTGAATACGTTTTTTTAAAGGGAACATTTGTAACTCAAATATTTGCTTCATGGGGGGGTCCCTGGAACAGAATATTTTGTGATGGGGGTCCGCGGCCAAATGCATATCATTTTTGGTTGGTCCTTGACATGAAAAAGTTTGAGCACCACTGATATTATAGCAACATGCGTTTTTTTCAGAAAACTGTTAGGATTTAGAAGACATTTGTAGAATCCCCAGAAGCAAAGATTTGAGTTACAAATGTTTGCTTTAAAAAAAAAATATACATATATATTCAAAGATTTGCACACATTAACTCGATTTTTCAAACTAGCAGATCTACAAGCTCGCACTAAGTGCCGCGCTATGAAGCAAAGAAATCAAAGAACAAAGCGAGAAAAGAAATCTCTAAAAAGGACACAGACTCTTTCCTGGTCTAAATGGGTTAAAAAAGTTTGGCTTCTGCAATTATTGTAGTTACGATTACTATTCAGTAGTCCTCCCTAGACAACATCTCCCTCCCACGCCCCACACTGTCTTCCCTCCCTCCCTCTCTCTCTCTTACCCAACACCCACAGGCTCCACTGGAGACCTTATGAGGATCATTTGACTGGAATGATAGTGTTGCTTCTGGGCTTTTTTAAGAGTTGGAGGGGAAAAACAAGCAATTAGTTGCATGATTCTCAGTGGAGAGTTTATTGTGTTCCTGGGGGCTCATTTGTCCAGTTGTTTATCTTTATCCACGTTGTTGCTGGGAGCTACAGTACTGTAATGTGGAAACTAGGTTCTAGGTGAATAATATTGTGTATTTAGTGAGTTGTCTGTAGCCTATATTAAGGTCTTATTGTTTTCTACCTGTCAGGATGAACTGTGTTGCAGTGTAAATCATCAATGTTTTTGATCATCATTTTTACTTGGACTTCGGTTGGACTGATGCTGTACTTTGTCATTTATTCTAAATAGGCCTGTCACAATTATTACACATACTCGTCTAATCGCAATTATTTGAGATAATCACAATTATCTTTCCATAATCGTCATAATCGTTTCCATGTTGAAACATTTTCACACATTTTCAAATACAAAAAAAGAAGCTGCTTGTAGATCAGCTATTTCTGCGATTTTTACAATAAAAATGATTAAATGTCAATAATTTCTTTCTTTATTTATTCAATTATTCAATTTCTTTGTATATTGAAGTTATTTGTCATATTTGCACTGTGCAATTTTTGATTACGAAGCCTAAAAGGCAAACAGAGATGAATATTTTTTTTATATGTTCCAATGTACAATGCCAAACAATTCAATTGTTAATCGCAATTATTTGAGTGGTAATTAATCGTCAACTTAAATCTCTAGTGGTGACAGCCCTAGTACATTTATTTTAAATGACTCGAGGTACGACTCATTCTGACAGCACAAACACATAAAACATTTGACATATATTTACTTCTTCCACAGGGGACCAGCCAGTGAGGGGACAATGCGAGTCCACGTGCACACCAAGTTCTGCTTCCTGTGCGTGCTCACCTTCCTGTTCCATCAGTGTACCCACTGCCATGGCGAAGGGCACCACCACCACGACGACCACGACCACGCCCACGACCACGCCCACGACGACCGGCAGATCTCCCAGGCGCCCTATCTGGACGCCACGCCGCCCCCCCCGGGGTCCTCCTCCAAGGCGAGCCTCCCGGCGGACGCGCTGGAGGAGGAGCAGCGCTTCTACATCCAGCAGCTGTTCAGCCGCTACGGCCAGAAGGACAAGCTGGACTTCCAGGGCTTCCAGCGTCTGCTGATGAGCCTGGGCCTGGGCGAGCTGAAGCTGGTGGGCATGGAGCACGACGAGCTGGGCCACGACCACGTGGCCCACTTGGACGTGCTGGAGGTGCAGGAGGGCCTCCATTCGCACTTGCCCACCCACGAAGGAGGAGGAGGAGGAGGAGGCCACGGCCACGGGCCGCACAAGCATCCGCACAAGAAGGCCGGAGCGCACCCGGACCACCCCCCGCACACCCACACAGAACAGAGGCCCACGCAGCAGGCCACCGGCGCCAGTCCGCCGTCTGGCAGCGGTCCAAGGACGGAGCATGACCACAAACACGAGAATGACTATAACCATGACCACGATCATGAAAACGGTCACGGGCACGAAGGAGAACACAGCCACGACCACGACGAGACAAAGGTCCAGAGAAACGAACACAAACACGCTCACGCTCACGAGCAGGACAATGATCACAGACACCACCATGACCACCACAGTCACCACGAGCACGACCACGCAAACGATCACGATCACAAACCTCCTCCTCCCCATCAAACACAGAGCGTGGACGTCCCTCCCATCCGCCAGGAGCAGCCGCCCTCGGCTCCGCTGGAGCCCTCACAGGTAGGCCCGGGAGTATTGATTTATTTTCAATCTGGCGATAATTCTATCAATTACTTTTTTCGATTCATTGAATAATCGAGAAGTGAGCTTTAAAATGTTCATGATAATTTTTTTATATATCAACAAATCGATTAACCACTATTTATTTATATTCGATGCCGTGCAAAAGAAGTAAAAATTGCCAATCTACAAGCTCACAACATGTCACATTGTGGCGCACTGCGAGCTTGTAGATCAGCTACATACATTTTCGTGTGTGTGTGTGCTCATAGAGCGGCACTGAGTGCCACGCTATGAGCTTGTAGATCTGCCATTTTTGATTTTTTGTTTTTCAAAAACTGTTTAAAGAATCGCCTCAGATCTTAATGGGTTAATAGAAATGTATGTATTATCAATATTTTAAATAATGTTTAAATAATCGATCACTTCGACTTGTTGGATTAAGTGGTTGCACACCCCCTGCTCACAGGGCCCACGGGAGCAGCCGACAGAGCCCACAGCAGCAGCGAGCGTCCCGTCGTCGCTCGTCTCCGGCGCAGAGGTCTCCGCCGCCGCCCCTACCGTGCCCGCAGTCAGCAGGACCAAGAGGCCAGGAGGAGGCCGGGGGAAGCAGGCCGGGGGAGGCGGGGGCAAGAACAGGGAACGAGGGCGAAACAAAACGGCCGTGCCCGTCTCGCCCCCGCCGGCCGTAGAGCACAGGCTCAAACACGATCGCGACCACGACAACGATCACGAACAGAGTCGCGACCATGATCACGACCACGACCATGACCACGATAGCAGCCATTCCCATAAGAAAAAGAGAGAGGCACCTGCGCCCACCGTGCCAGCCCCTGCAGTAGAGCAGCGTGGGCTTAAACATGATCACGATCACGACCGCGATAACGCTCATGAACAGAACCGTGATCACGACCGTGACCACGATCGTAGTCGTAATTCCCGTAAGAAAAAGAGGGAGGCGCCAAGTGGGCCCGTGAAGCCCACCTTGCCAGCTCTGCCGGGGCATCCAGACGGACTGTTTCACCAGCACGAGGAGGTAAGACTTCCCGGTGTTAAGTTTTTTTTTGATGATGCAAGAAGAAGCAGGGGAACAAGGCGTCGTCTCGCAGGGATTGTTTATGAAAGTGTGCTGTGGAATGTACTGGATGTAGCAGTATGATTATTCTGTATTGGAATGTCTTTAGCCAGAGAAATTACCTGAAGTATCAGCCAAATACATTAGGTTACTTGTCAATAAACAAGCTGTAGCTGAAATAAAATTTAAAAAAAAAATCCTAGTTTTATTTTTCATGTTGATGTTAAACATTTCTGACATGATGATAATTTGCCCCCAATATGAGTTATTCTGGTCCAATATAGTGGAAGCTGCGTGCATAAACGGAAACCTAAAGATTACAGGGCTGTGCTTAGAGGGCATATTTAGAAGGATAATTAGATATGGGTCCCATTGATTTCACACCAGTTTTATTTTGTCCTTTTTATTTGGGGGGGGGGGGGGGGGGGGGGGGACGTGGTGTAAATTGGCAACAGTCTCTCCTTAAAGCAGCGGTTGTTACCAATGATTGAACTTTCCCTTTTGATTGATTCCCTGTTGCAGTGATGCTCGCTTTTTGAATCTACATCCAAGCCGAGACGATTTCAAACACCCTCTTCTATCTTCAGACCACAGTCACTAGTAACACCACAACCCCCCCCCCCCCCCCCCTCATCCCTCCACCTCACCCCAAATTCACTATTTGCCATCAAACTAGATTTTCCAGAACAGAGTAGACAAAAATTATAGTTTTGTTACTTACCAGAGAGTGTCTGGGGTAGAGTAGATAAACACCAACCACAATTACCTCTCTGCCTTGAATCTATCCCTCTCCCCCCCCAGGGCGTACTCTTTAATCATTATATTTTTGGTGTTTAAAGGATTGGTAATGATTGTGCCCTTGAGCAAGACACTTAATCCCTAATTTCTCCAGCAGTAGCTACTCTGGGGCAAGCTCCCAAAGTGTTCATGTATCAAAAACCTCCTGACTACAAAGCTTTGTAGTGCAGTAAAACTCATTTGTACCCCTTCGACCGTGGATAAAGTCTCTCTCTCTCTCTCCTCTCTTCTCCCTCCGCTCCTTGCAGTGCTTGAACCTGACCCAGCTCCTCTCCTACTACGGCCTGAACCCCGACTCCCTCATCTCCCCCGACCAGTTCACCTTCCTGTGTCCGGCGCTGCTCTACCAGATAGACATGAGGGTCTGCATCCACCACTACCACCAAATGGACGTGGAGGAGGAGGCCCTGGAGCACGTCAACCCCGGTAAGAGGCCATTTGGACATATTTTACACCGGCACAGTTTTTTGCTCCTGCTTTCGAGGACCCCCCTTGAAAATCTCAATCTCTTATCCTAGTAGTGCAGGGGTACTTCAACAGGGGGTCCTGGACCCCTAGGGGGGGTCCTCAGAGTTACTACAGGGGGTCCGCCAAATCTTTGTGTGATGGGGAACATTAGCCGAAAATAGTAGATCTACAAGCTCGCAGCGCGAGGCGTTGTGAGCTTGTAGATCTGCTATTTTCTGAGATTTGGTACAGAGGGGGAAAAAAGAGCAGACCAATTACAGAGCCAATGGTCAAGTTGACTACATATTGAGGGTTTAACAGGTTAACTATCTAAAAAAATGCACATTATCATGAATGCAACTGGCTATATGAAATCTATGAAAAAGATTGTACAATTTATACAATATGTAGTGGGGGTCCCTGCTTCATCTGTCTCTCAGCTAGGGGGTCCATGGGCTGAAAAAACTTTGAAGACCCCTGCTCTAGTGACATTTCAAAATAAATAAATACTCTGGAAGGGGAGTGATGGTGGGCTATCATGACATTTTGTCTATATCGCCCAACCGTAGAGGGATGGAAGCCCTTGAGTTAACATAAATGTGGGTGCTCTCGTTTACAACACGTTTCTTTTCCTCCTTTTCAATTGGCCTCGGTACCTCAACGGCACCTTGCCACGACCCCACAGTTTGAGAACCGCTGCTTTACACACAATTGCCACTAATGCTGGGTTGTTGAACGGGGTCTATTGACACATTGTTTGAGCTCATCAGTGATGTGACTGAATAGAGCTCGTATTTGCACAATGGATCAAGTCACAGCCTTGTTTAGACCATTCAGTAAACAATCACTGTGGGATACAATCACAGAAGCTCTTTGTCATTCATTCAGGTTCTGAATCAACACTTGAAGTTGAAGTAAAAGGGTGCTACCACTCAATTTACACATTCTCATTTTTCTTAATGCATGAACATAAATAATAGTGATATTAGCACCTCTTTCTTTTTGTACCGAAAGTGAATTGCGAGGTATTTAATAATTAACCAGTATTAACCACTTACAAGTTGGCTCCGTACTTGGACCGCAGCGTCTGTTCTGCACTTTGTGTTCACATGTGGCGTTTTTATATCTGCTTGCTGAGAGTTGAAATATTTTCAACTTTTCGATGTTTTTTTTTAGGCAAGCGCCTTGCGTTCTCAGCTGGGAAGAAACAATTTTGGTGGATACGCAGCCTAAGAAGAATGCACATGAAAATCACACCAAATAAAAGCCGAAAATAGACAATGTATGCGCCAGAAATGATAAAGAGATTATCTACAGGCCGTCAATGAAAGGATATGCAACAGACACAACAAACTGTCGCAATAACATAATAACCACAGTATCAACCCTCCTAAGCCATTGATTGCATTACGTAATGCCATAAAGATGCATAACCTAATGCCCTCCTGATGGGAGCTTGTGAGTCAGCGATGACTATTATCAAACTATTGTAAAATGATAAATGGTGCATTTACAAAGCGCCTTTTTATCAAAAGCTCTTTACATTGTGTATTACATTGACCCATTATCACACCAAATGGCAGAGGAAACCATGCAAGGCTCCAACCTGCTCATTTGGAGCATTCCTAACACAGGGAGAGCCGGGAATTGAACCGGGCATCGCCCCGATTACCAACTCTACCTCCTGAGCTCAGTCTGAGCAAAAAGTTTTAACCCATTCAATCTGGGAACGCATCTACAAATGTCTTCTAAAACCTAAATTCACAGTTTTCTGAAACACTTATGTTGCTATAATATCAGTGGTGCTCAATTGTTTTCATGCCAAGGACCCCCAAAATGATATGCGTTTGGCTGCAGACCCCCCATCTCAAAATATTTAGTTCCAGGGTCCCCCCAAGAAGCAAGGATTTGAGTTACTAATGTTCGCTTTAAAAAGTATTTTCACACATTTTCATGATTTTTCAAAAACATAGCAGATCTACAAGCTCGTAGCGCAGCACTCGGTGCCGCACTATAAGCTTGTATATCTGCTATTTTTGAATAGCCAAAGACATCTAAAATGACAGAGATACGTTCCCTGATTGAATGGGTTAATTTTATATATTCCACCCCCCCCCCCCCCCCCGGATGCACACAGTAAAAATCTTCAGTGTTGATTTATCCATGTGCGACTCGGAGAGTCACAAATCTCCTTTTGTACACTCTTAAAGAGTTAATGAACACTGAGGGTTTTAACAGTGCACTACACTGTGTTCTGTTGAATTCTTCATGTGGTTGTTGGTGCAGAAGCGAGCCAGACAGAAGTCCCAGGGCAGGGACGAGTTCTTCTCTCTTAATGACACAGATCGGCACACAATGCTCACAAGTACATTTCAAACTGTTCTCAGGGTACGGGAACGCAGAGATACTCGAGTCCTGAAAAGTGCTGCTATTTGCCTTTTTTTTTTTTTTTTTTAACCCATTCAGACCGGGAACGCATCTGTGTCATTTTAAGATTTCTTTGGCTATTCAAAAAATCGTGCAAATCTTTGAATATATATATATATATATATATATATTTTTTTTAAAAGCGAACATTTGTAACAATTTTTTTTTTGCTTCTGGGATTTCTACAGATGTCTTCTAAATCCTTACAGTTTTTTGAAAAAAACGTATGTTTCTATGTATCAGTGGTCCTCGAACTTTTTCATGTGAAGGACCCTCAAAAATGTATTTTGCCGCAGACCCCCCGTCTCAAAATATTTTGTTCCAGGGACCCCCAAAAGCAAAGATTTGAGTAACAAATGTTCACTTTAAAAAAATACATTTTCACGATTTCTTAAATGGCAGATCTACAAGCTCGTAGCGTGGCATGAGCTTGTATATCTGCTATTTTTGAATAAATCCAAATAAATCCTAACAGATGCGTTCCCGGTCTTAATGGATTAAGTAAGATGAGAATGCAATCAAGAGAGCCCCAAAAACCCGGTGTTATTGGCCATTGTTGGTTACCAATTTCATGCCTCCTGCGTCCTCCCCCCATCCCAACACAAAATGCATCATTAACTTTTATAGACGGGATGGAGAAACCACAGCCTTGTAATGGCCCTGAGATTGCAAAATGACAGGCTTGTGATGGCCGTGCACCAGTCGTAAGGTCAGGGAAGTAGCTGCCCCCCCCCTTCATGAGTTTTTATGACAGTCCCTCTGTTTATCCGCGGTGCCAAAAGCCGTACAACAAGTCACATGATCTGATGGCTGGTGGTGCTTTTCAAGATTGCCTTTTGACCATCTCAACACCGCGCGCACACACCAATGCCCGGCCCTTACCTACACCATCATCACCGTCGACAACATCGTCATAAAAATAAAAGGGGGGAAAAAAGTAGGCTATAAGTCTTCAAGGTGCTCCTAAATCAACAGACTGTAAAAGGTAGAGAAAGATCTGGGCACTCGGGACATTTTTGGGAGGAAAAACTTATCATACAAAGCCTTATTATAACAGCCTTGTTATAACATTGCTTGTCAAGGTTAACCCATTAAGATCTGTGTCATTTTTAGATTTGAGCTAAAATGCATTATTTTACACTTTGGCTATTCAAAAATAACAGATTTACAAGCTCATAGCGCGGCACCAAGTGCCGCGCTACGAGCTTGTAGATCTGCTATTTTTGAAAAATCGAGAAAATGTGTGCAAATCTTTGAATATATATATATATATTTTTAAAGCGAACATTTTTAACTCAAATCTTTGCCTCTGGGGGTCCCTGGGACACAAATATTTCGAGATGGGGGTCCGCGGCCAAATACATGTACATTTTGGGGTCCTTGACATGAAAAAGTTTGAGAACCACTCACATATCAACATAAGCTTAAAAAAAAAAAAAGGATTTAGAAGACATTTTGTAGAATCGGAACCTCAGGCCTTAATGGGTTAACATTAGATCTGGGTTTGTTGTGATCACGTTATTTCCGAGTATACTCTTCTCCGGAAGTCATAGGATCACTCATAGGTTGGACGAAGAGCGTTTTTGACGTGTTTACACGACATTGGCACTCTGGGCTTTGGAAAGAATTGACGTGTTACACGTCATTGGCACTGTGAATGAGTTTAAAAAGTCAATATCATGACCACAGCAGTCTTCATCTGAACGTCGTATACATTTAGTTCACCGTAACAAACCATAGAGGAATGACCCTCGTTCACAATGATGATGTAAAATTACGAAAGTAAAACAAAGATGTAATCTCATTCAGAGGTTAAAAACATAAAACCATAAAACCTCAGGACTTTTATTATTATTCTTCTTTTTTTTTAACATTATTCCTCCAGGGGAGGATTTGCTGAGCACATACTGTGCTCTTCATAATCATACAGTAGCATACATTCAGACATTCTGGCTTTAGCTAATCAGACAACTTCCTTTCAAGCTGCTGTGAGACAAATAAACAAGGGGAAGTTTGTTTCCTATTTTGAGAATTCAGTCTTGTGATCTTCTGGACCAAAGCCCACTTCCTATAAGCCAGTGGGTCTCAAAGTGGGGTCCGGGGACCCCCAGGGGTCCTTAAGGAAGTTCAAAGGGGGTCCCCAGCTAAATTTGTGAATATAGCGTCAACACCAGTTTAACAACTTTAACCCTATGGGCCCTGTCGTGCGCCTTACCCCCTATGCCTAAACTTATTAACCATATTTTACATCTACATCGACAGCTTTTTTGAAAATGGCAGATCTGCAAGCTCAAAACACGTTGCGATGCGACACGTTGTGTGCTTGTTGATCTGCTCTTTTCAAAACATCTTGAACATTTTGGAACAATTTGTAATGTTTTTGAAGCATACTAACAACACAAATCTTGTATGGGGGTCCCTGGCACAAAAAACAAATGGTAGCTCTAAGCTACTAGTTACCAAATGTGTTGTCGTCATGAGAAACGTCATTTTTTCATTAGGTATCTTATGTTACCACAGCAACTAGATTGTTTTAATTTCATCTCCAGAGCAGGTGCATCACGAGACGTCCATTTCAAGGATGTGATGCTATTAGAAAATTAGACTTATAGAGCACTTTTCTAGACAAAAACGAAATGGTAAAAAGCTATCTCAGTATAAACACATACTGTAAGATAAAACAACCAATCACATTCTATGTCATAGAAGGACAAACCTGTCAGTATAGCCAATAACATAACATCACAGTAGCCAATAGAGTGGTGCCGCACACATCACATGTCACATTCCACGGATCCACTGGCATGTGACTTTAAAAGAGAAAATCCTCATTCATACCAAACATAAGCTTCTAAAATAAGAGACAATTATGATAAAAGAAAAGGGGAGAAAAGGCTAAATGTATTTGTACTATATAGCACATTTCAACAACAAGGCAGTTCAAAGTGCATACTTATAGTATTAAGAGACAAAGACACAGCAAAATAAATAAATTATAAAAGGACAAAACAGAATAAGACAGAATAAAAGTGTAAAATTACAGTGCAGAATAATGATTTAAAAATCTCAAAAGGCGGTAGCAAACTGCCTTTTTTTTGTTGCTTTCATTTAAAAGAACTGAGAAGACCTGCAGGTTTCTGTGTGTTTGTTCCAGATATGTGGTGCATACAAACCAAACACTGTCTGTCCCCAGAATCTGAATGAAATGTGGAGAAGCAGTGTTTGGTTTGACCCGAGAGAGATCTGGATGGTTCATGATATCGCACAAGAGAAGAAATATATTTTGCCCCTAAAAAGAAGGAGAAAAATGTATTCAGCACACTGTCAAAGAGGCCTCTGCTTTCCCTCTAAAGATCAATGTCCACTTGGGTTGGTCTTGACCGGTTTCAGTTCATAAGAAATAGAATAGTACAGCCTTCCTGTATTTTTCTGTCCCTCCTAATGATTTATAGTGGAAATAGCGTGGTGATGTTTTCTCAAAGTATTGATTAGCCCTTCTTCTTTCTTTTTTTTGCTTCACATCACATCCCTGAATTGATACCATTCAAATAGAAAAGCCACAAACGGGAGGGAGGTTATATTGGCGACTTCAAACGTGTCAGGTACAGATAAGCATGTCATTGCATACCAAGCAGCAAGGACAGCTCTGGGGCCTCATGATGTCCTGCGGTTTATGAGAATTTACTGTGGAATCAATGTTATAAAGTTAACGAATGCCTGGTCATGAAATTCTCATAAAACTATAAAAGTCAAAGGCTCGCCACAAACAACAGTATAAAAGGCTAGTTTCAGTATTAGGGGAAAAAATAACAAGCCATACAATTGGCATTAAACAAAAGTCAGCATTTTCTTTGAGATTTATGTGTGTGTGTGTGTGTGTGGGGGGGGTACTTTGTGGCCCATACGGTGTGGAGCAAACAACTAGCCACAATAGATAAACACAAGCCGTCTGGCTACAGCTAAACACAAGCCGTCTGGCTACAGCTAACTGGCTAGCATTACACTCTACCTGGCATTCTACCCAGAGGTGTAAAGTAACTAAGTACATGTACTCAAGTACTGTACTTAAGTACGATTTTAGGTGTTTTTTACTTTACAGGAGTATTTCCAATTTTCAGGACTTTTACTTCTACTCAAATATTGTACTTTTACTCCAATACCATTATTTTAAAACTTTAGTTACTTTGCGGATTTAGATTATTATTACAAAACATACATTAACCACTTCAGCCCTAATATATATTTCGGCTATTTGAAAATAGCAGATCTACGCATTGTGAGCTTGTAGATCTACTAATTTTCAAATTATTTTTGTACATTTGAAAACTTGAAAGGGAACATTCTGCATAATGAGTACTTTTAACTTTTTGTACTTTAAGTACATTTTGACACCAATACTGAACCAACCAATTTCAACCAATAACATCAACTCATCAATCAATCGATCAAAGTGATGTCTTTGTGTTAAAATATGTGTTAAATTATAGTTATTCAATTATTAGTTATAAATTATAGTTATTATATCATTGCTGTATAGTGTTTTTGTTCAGTAACAGAAGTCTCCAACTCTCCAGCCCTTTAGTAAACGGCAAGTGCATTTTCAGGTTGGGATACCTATTTTATCCAATCAGTAAAGAGAACTCGTAAGAGAAATTCCTCTCAAAGTTAGGTCCCACCCGCATATCCTTACTTAAAATGTCATGATAAGGCCGTTAGATGCCGTTTTATGTGGACTTTCAATCTATTTCCCCTTTTACAGACTTGTATCATCATTTTAAGCCGTCCTTTTTTTCTTTTCTTTTTTTTGTAGCTTGTTTTCAATTCCAGTTTAGAGCATTTACTTTTATTATTTTTCATTCCGTTGGTTGCTATTTCTCCCACTACCAAATGAATACCAAAGCACATGGTGAGGTCTTGTGGGACTGAATGCCTCCAGACTTGTGCTTATTAAAAAAAAAAGCCCAAGAAAGTTTTCCACCAAAGAACTGAATAATGCTGTCAAACCGAGCATGTGTTAAAGTTACAGGTCGAGAATGGAGGAAGTCCCCGACAGTACCCTCCTGTTAAATCTTTAACCCATTAAAGACCGGGAACGTGTCTCTGTAACCACTTCAACCATTATTTTATACTTTGGCTATTAAAAAATAGTAGATATACAAGCTCATAGCGCGGGGGTCCTTGACATGAAAAGGTTTGAAAGCCACTGATATAGAAACATATGTTTTTTTTCCAAAGAACTGTTAGGATCTAGAAGACATTTGTCAAATGTTCGATAAATGAACATTTGACAAATGACAAAAAAATATATTCAAAGATTTGCACACATTGTCACAATTTTTGAAAAATCGCAGATCTGCAAGCTTGTATATCTGCTATTTTTGAATAGCCAAAGACATAAAAAAAAAATGACACAGATGCGTTCCCGGTCTTAACAGGTTAATTATTACACACACTCACACTCCAGAGACAGCCTCAACACTTATAGCTCTAGGCAGCTAGTGAGCTACCACTGAAGACAGCTATAATAAAAAGGAAAAAAAAAATGCTGATGACATTGTGGATGATGGCATATATATAGGAGCCAAAAGGGCAGTGGTGACTCCTCATTAGCAGAGAAACTGGAGGCAGTAGATGCTCTCCCACGATGCACCAAGACACGGCCATGGGTGGACCACATGCCAAGGAGGCGCTAACACTCATTTACCTCCCGCTGACATCCTTGGGGGGTCTTCAGAAAATTGCATTCGGGTTTCTTTCTACTCCCCACCCTCCTCAGCTCTCCTCCCCCTTGTCTCTCGTTTTTTGCGCCTTGCCAATTAGGAGAGCCTAAGCGACACCGAGGGCCATTTTTTCTTCTTCATTCTTCTGAGCCACGGCTTCTTCTGAGCCACGGCTTGCGGGGGAGACTGGTAATTGGACGGAGGACACAGACCATTGGTTCTCATTGGTTCTCATTGGTTCTCCTCGGAAAATTGTTGGAGTGTGATTTTCATAATTTCTCTGTGGGAATAGCATACGCACATATGCAACCACACACAATCTCCACCCCCATCTTGTTAATGGTGATCCACTCTCTACAATGAAAGTGATCATTGAAGTGGGGTGTTGTGACAAGAGAACATAGTGTCATGTTCAGTGATATGTGCTCATTTAATATATATATATATATATGTTGGATGAAAGGATCACACGGTGACCACTGTTTGTTTATAAGAACCATTTGACACATGGGGTTGACGTGAGCTAGTGAACATATTCAACCTGCTTTTGACTGAAAGCACATAGTCAACGCCATTTGCACAAGACCCAGATCTGCAAGTTTACTTACGTCTCTGTCTAGTTTCGAGGCAGACGTTTCAAAGATTTGTTTACACTGGAGCATGCAACAAACTACCGAACACCAACCGGACGGCATCAGAGACTAGTCATCGTATCATAGTGGTTTGCAACTCTGGGAGAAGTCCACACAATCGCTTTCTTTATTTGCACTTTCCTTGTCGTAGTAGTGCTCCTCTGATCAAAACCAGTGGAGCTTCCTCAATCAAAACCTGTGCAGAGGAAGCCATTCTGCCTTTTAATACCACAGCTGAGTAGTAGTATCAGACCCCACATAAATCCCTAGTCGGGAATAGGTTCTGAGACCTGGCTGGAATAACCCGTGTGGGCCCAGTCACACCTGCAGTAAACATGGGTTTACTGTATATGGGTTGGTACTTCAGTGCAGCTTCAGAACAGCACTAAATGTGCTGTGAACATACACAGTAGGCTACAGTACAGAACATAGTAGGCTACAGTAAAAATGTTTGCAAGGGAAAAAAAAAACACTAACACAAGTTCTATTACTTGGATAGATGATGTGTACACAAGCGTCTTCCCCTATTTATGTCAAACTGTCGCAGTGTCAAGGCTACAAGGCAGGCTTCCAAAAGCTAATGGCTAATGGCTGTGTAATTAGCACTTAAAACGTCAAGCCCTGCCTCTTTCATTAGGATTGCCCTCCCAGGAGGGACTCTAGCCTCCCGTTTTTCTTTTTTTTCCCGGAGTGGACTCGCTGCCTTTGGGGACATTCTTTTTTGTAATGATTTTAAATCCTCCAGCTGTTTAACCCATTTAGACCGGGAAAGAAACTGTATTTTTTACATTTTTTTGGCCATTAAAAAATAGCAGATCTACAAGCTCATAGCGTGGCACCGAGTGCCGCGCTATGACCTTGTAGATCTGATTTCTTTGAAAACATTTTTGCAAATCTTTGAATGTATGTATTTTTTAAAGCAAACATTTGTAACTCAAATCTTTGCTTCTGCAAATGTCTTCTAAATCCTAACAGTTTTCTGAAAAACGTATGTGAGCTATATGAGTGGTTGTCAAACTTTTCCATGTCAAGGACCACCCAAAATTATATGCATTTGGCCGTGGACCCCCATCTCAAAATATGTTGTTCTAGGGGGACCCCCAGAAGCACAGACTGGAGTTAAAAATGTTCGCTTTAAAACAATATATTCAAAGATTTGCACGAAGTTTCCACAATTTAGAAAAAAATATCCCAAAGAAATCTAGAAATGACACAGATGCGTTCCCGGTCTTAATGTGTTAATGGGACAGGAACAGCTTGATTCACTCCCCCCCCCCCCCCCCCCTCCATGGCTGTTCCATCAAACGCAAAGCCACTTTCTATATCTCATCTTCACAACTCGCACCACTAGGGATTGATTAGGGAAGGGAAGGATGCATGTCTGCCTCCATCCTAATGTGATTTCCCCAAACGATAATTGGTATTTAGTCAAAGACATTTTCCCCCCTTAGGCGAAGTGTCAGCTTTTTGTCTTGTGTTGTTTAATTGAGTGAAGCTCTATGTGTGCCAACTATGCATATTCCCTAATTCTTTAAACTGCCATACTGACTGTGTGTACAGAAATGTGAATGCGCTGTAATGTCCATGACCCAGCAGTTATTGTCCATGTGCTGTGCACTTGAGCAAGGCACTTAACTCCCCATTCTGTCTGTAGTACTCCAGCTGCGTTGCGGACGGCGCAATTGTGCACGGTTGCTCCGTTGTGTGAACCACTTTAAGCCCTATACACTTTGTCGCACGACAAATGGCATCGCGACACATTGTGAGCTTGTAGATAAGCCATTTTTGCTATTTTGTAACATTTAAAATAGGGATGCCAGGGTCTATGGGGTTAATGAAATTGAGTGTGAACTTGAAGTAAGCGGTTCTGAGAAAAAAAAAATATGAAAAGAAAAAGAAATACAATCAAAGGAATGTGACCTCTTCCACGTGAATTGATCAAATGTAAAATTTGATTTTCTGCAGACCTGTTTTGCTTTACCGTGGGTGGGGGGGAAGAACAGGACGTTAGGGGGAAAAGAGTCACAAGGGTGACCTCCGTATGAACCACTGGAAAATGTAGAAAACAACCGTCAAGCCAAAACGTCCAAGGAAATCTAATATCTTGAACAAACCCTGTGAGTGACACCTTTTTTTTTTTATGAATACCAGATTTACGGTATTTTTCACCATTTGAAATGGCTGTGAAATAAAGGAATTATATGGAGATCTGAGATTCTTTTATACCCTTTAGATCTTTTTTTTTTGTTTCTCGTTCTTTTTGAACGTTTAAACATTTTGTGAAGTGAAGCTTTTTCTGAAAAGACCGAAAAGACCATGCAAGGAATGTGACCGGTTCTACCATGAATTTATCAAATGCAAAAAGGTTTGTTTACATCATTTTCTACAGACCTCTGTTTTGTATCATGTTAGGAAAGGAAGAATCTCAAGAATAGGAAGTTAGGGCAAAAGAGTCACAAGGCTGACCTCCTTATGAACTACCCCCCCAAAGGATACATGGAAAACAACCGTCATGCAAGGAACTCTAATATCCCAAACAAAAACCCTATGACTGATACCTCTTTAGATCTATACCGGACATATTGTTCCCCATTTGAAATAGTTATGAAATAAAGGCCTGTCACTAGAATTATGTGGAGTTCTGAGAAGAAAAAAAAGATATAGATTGTTTACCTTAGCCATCCTCAAAAGGACATTACAATCATCGTACCTTAATCACAGTACAGGGGGGGAATTTCTGCTGCCGTGTTATTTTTACTTTTTGTATTTTTAACCTTAACATGACGCGTAGATCTGTTGAAACTTGTTGATCGGGTCATGACACAGGCGTGCAGATAATAAATCAGGCATGACTCTAACCTTAAGCCCTAAATACCCATATTTTTAATTTATTTTTTACCATAAAATACAAAATGATAATTGTACAATGTTTCTCACATTGTAGTATACTTGTGGGGACATTTGGACCCTCACAAGTACACACACACACACACACACACACACACACACACACACACACACACACACACACACACACACACACACACACACACACACACACACACACACACACACACACACACACTGCTGTCTCTCTGTCAATAGGACTGCCATATCTGAATGCCAGCAGTGCAGGGTCTGGTAACGGTTTAGCAAACACACCACCAGCTCTGGTGTGACATTGAATTTCACACTACATTAAACATTTTGCCCTCTGTAACGAGAGCGCTAGGAGCTTCTTTTTTTTTCCCTCTTTTGCTTTTGGCCTTGGCAGGCAGGGCTGACAGACACTTTGCATGACAGTGTGCTTTTCTGATTTCTTTTTTTTTTTTTTTTTACTTGTGCTTTCTGCTCCACGTCTCCCGTCGGCAGACTTGAATGAAAAATGAGGTGATGGGGGATTTTGCTGAAATATCAATTTACTGCTTTTGCTTTTGGCCTCCTGTTCCCTCCCAAGGACGTGGAGTTGAGTCCCCTCTGAACGTAGTTGTCTTTTTTACCAGCGCATGGGTTATATGAGGTACTGCAGGCACTTAAGGGAACGCCCCTTCTATGGGAACTCCCCTTTGCATACATCACATCTACATTAATTAGTTGTACAGGTGTTACTGTTCACGTATCGCCCTACAACGGTTTGTATTATGCGGCAGTGGCTCGGGAGGTGGAGCGGCTTAGCCTGGCATTGGCCAGACTGATAACGTGGATTCACTCTCACGTTCTGATTTCTCATGCTCGCTCCCTATGGGCCGAAGTCCAGACTGATACCGGGGAGGAACGTGAGAGTGAATCCACGTTGTCAGTCTGGCCAATGCCAGGCTAAGAGCGGCTGTCTTGGAATCCGAAGGTTCCAGGTTAGATTCCCGGCTCCCCCTGGCTATGTGTCAAAGTGTCCTTTTATCAAGACACTGAACCCCCAACTGCTCCCGGTGAGCAGGTTGGTGCCTTGCATGGTTTCTTCTGCCATCGGTGTGAATGTGTGTGTGTGTGTGTGTGTGTGTGTGTGTGTGTGTGAATGTGAAATACATTGTAAAGCGCTTTGGAGAAAAGCCCTATATATATGCAGTCCATTTACCATTTATATCTTAGGAGAAGTTATGCATGCATAACCTACAAAATAACTAAATTAAGCTCTACCAATGGGTGGGAATTATCATTTTTCGTCTCCTGGCGATGACATTAAATGTTACGCCGTCGACCACCTATGTGTCTAGACATTTTGATATGAAACGGATTTCTGTTCCTGAATATATATTACTTTTTTGCAAACTTTTAAACTCGCTATCCACTACCTACTAAATGAAATGGATGAATATTGTGCAACTGCATGGCCTACTTCTCTCCTTAAACCTTATCATGATGTAATTTTTGATAACGCAGACATAGCCTATCTGCCTGTGCCTCGGGGTCTGCAGTCTCTCCCGTCTCCACCGGCTTGCAGCATTTAAGTCACGTGATCACAGCCCCCTGCTGACAATAACATGGGTTGTAAACACACCATTAGTGCAGCGACTCCCAACCTGGGTTGCCAGATCTGCTTATTATAATTTCCCTGCAAGATTTTATTTGAAAATAGCCGATCTACAAGCTCACAACGCGTCGCATCGCGACGCGTTGTGAGCTTGTAGATCTGCTATTTTCAAATAGCTGATGTATGCGTTCATGTTGGCCCATAGTCGCTTCTTTTGGGCTGGTTTTCTTAGACCTGGTTGCTTGTTTCTCTCACAGAATCTGGCAACACTGTTCCCCAACCTGTGGGCCGAGGCACAAATAATTGGCAAAACACCAAGATTGTATTGATAATATAACATCAATATTTAAAAAATAATGATGTACAAATATATATATTTAAATAAATCATTGCATATTTTCTTTAAAACCTTGAGAAATGGGAACATTTTGTTCCATTGATCCAAGCTGGAACACAATCGATCGATTGATCATTAAAATAAACATGCTCTGAAGATGCTCACTCATGTGATTGCTTAACAAGACAGCAGCCTTGTTGACAAGGCAGCTGCCTTGTTAAGTTGGTCACCCGCCGGGGACGCTGTGGGCACTGGGCGGCGTGTCTTCTCCTCCGCGTCATCAGCGCCCCATACCCTAGGTGGGGTTGGCGAAAGGGCCCGCTCTGTGTGGAGTTTGCATGTTCTCCGCGTGTCTCCTAGGGTAGTTAATACCCTCGCAAAAACATGCAGTAATCCTGGTCGCTATTACCGCCTCCCCCATGACTGCCGGGGGGCGCCTGATGGAGGGGAAAGGAACTGGTTGGAATAACGTGTTCCTTCCACGCGCCACGTCCAACCGGGGGAAACTCCCCCCTGTCAGGTGACAAGAAGCTCAGTTGGCTCTCATGCATTGAAGGAGGCGTGAGCTCGGCTCTGGGCTCCCTAGGCTGGCGGGAGGGAGTGTAGCGCCCAGGATCACTTAGAAAATTGTCACCGGGTGAAAAGGGGTTACAAAATCGAGGGATAAAAAACATTATTTAACCCATTAAGACCTGGAACTGTGTTATTTTTTGAGGTAAAAAGGGCATTATACACTTTGGCCTATTCAAAAATAGCAGATATACAAGCTCGTAGCGCGGCACCGAGTGCCGCGCTACGAGCTTGTATATCTGCTATTTTTGAAAAATCGTGAAAATGTGTGCAAATCTTTGAATACATATATGTTTAAAGCGAACATTTTAAACTCAAATCTTTGCTTCTGGGAGTCCCTGGAACAACATATTTTGATGGGGATCCGCGGCCAAATACATATCATTGTGGGGGTCCTTGACATGAAAAAGATTGAGCACCACTGATATAGAAACATACGTTTTTGAGAATACTGTTGAGATTTAGGAGACATGTAGAATCGTACCGACCTGACTCTGGACCGAACCAAACTTTTTTTTCGTCTGTCCTAGTGGAGTATGCATTGGGCTTGAGGCCTTCCCAGAAGGGGAAGACTACCGTTTGAAATAACTGTCTGTCTCTCTCTCTGTCTGTCTGTCTCTCTGCCTGTCTCTCTCTCTCCAGTGTGGGTGTGGGTGTGGGGCTTTGTGTCCATCACCATCATCAGCCTGCTGTCCCTGCTGGGTGTGATCCTGGTGCCCATCCTCAACCAATCGTGCTTCAAGTTCCTCCTCACCTTCCTGGTGGCGCTGGCGGTGGGCACGCTCAGCGGCGACGCCCTCCTTCACCTGCTGCCCCATGTGAGTATATCAACGCCCAGCAAGAAAAATTAATGCTAGGAGAGAAGAGATGTCTCTAAAGGCCCAGCGATTCGCAACGTTTTCCATTTCAAGGACCCCTATGTTGATGTAATTTAGGCCAGTGGTTCTCAAACTTTTTCATGTCAAGGACCCCCAAATTGACACTTATTAGCCCGCGGACCACCATGCGAAAAGATAAGCCAGGGACCCCCATAAGAGAAGATTTTTACGGCTCTATAGCAGTGATTCTCAACCATTTTAATTTCAAGGACCCCCAGTTTAACATGCATTAGGCTTCGGACCCCCATTTAATGGCATTTCTATCTCTGGGACCCCAATTCATATTGTAAAATCAATGTTAATCTAACTCTGAGAGTGTACAAATGGAACCAAATGGACCCGTTAGGGTCCATTTGGTTCCATTTGTACACTCTCAGAGTTACAGACCCATAAGGGTCCATTTGGTTCCTGTCCATCATTTAGCTGGGGACCCCTGGAACCCCCTCAAGTACCCCTGGGGGTCCCCGGACCCCACTTTGAGAACCAACGATTTAGGCTACCGACTCTCTCTGTGTGAACCTTTCCAAAATATAACCATAGAAGCGATTCAAACACTTCTGGGCTAAACGGTGTCATGCACGAAAACGCGCCTGGTCGCTCGTGTCGGTGTGAATGAGCTCCGGTTGAACCACACGGGCACGCCCATGAAAAAAACCCACCAAAACACACATTTTCTCTCTCTCTCTCGAGCGCTCTCTCTCTCTCTCCCTCTCTCCTTCTTTCCCCCTCTCTTTCTCTCTCTCTCTGGAAAGCAATAGGCTCTATGCACAGCAGCCATTTTTGGAGAGAAATTGGGCCTCTTCACAGGTGTTACCAATGATACTAATGAAGGCTCTGTTCCATTCTGGTCAAACAGAGTCAGGGTGCTGATATTGTGCATGTTGGCTCACTAGAAACACTAGTAGGTCTCAAAGTGTGGTCCAGGGACCCTCATGGTTCCTTGAGGGGGTGTAACTCTGAGAGTGTACAAATGGAACCAAATGGACCCTCCCGGGTCCATTTGGTTCCATTTGTACACTCTCAGAGTTATGGAGGTCCTTGAAATTAAAAAGTTTGAGAACCACTAAATGGAACAGATCCTTAATTAGTATCATTGGTAACACCTGTGAAGGAAGCAAGGAAGGGGCCCAATTTCTGTCCAATATGGCTGCTGTGCATAGAGCCTATTGAATGAACTTGCTAGTGTGTTTGTTTGTTTTTTGGCGAGTTGCAGGACGGGCTGGGTCGTTGATTAATATTCATTTTTGCGGGTCGGGACGGGTTGGGCTCCCGTGCGGGGCGGGTTATGAAAAAACCTGACCAGCGCATCACGAGTAGTTACCTATTGTGACCATGCAACGGTTTGACATTACCACGAAATGAAATCTAATGACTATGCCAGCTTCATGGGTGAATAGAAAAATGTGCCTTTTTGAGAATGTGCCTTTTTGCTCGGAGCAAAGCAATGATAAATTGCTAAGCTTGATGCAGTGGGAACAAAAGCGTCTAAAGCAAATCGACTTTACGGCAGACGTTTCACAGTCACGCTGGTGAATTTTAGCATTGTGAGAGACTCATTCAAGTTGAGAAATATTGATCGAACTGTCCAGGAAATCCAGAGCGCTCGGTCCTAACAAGACCCAGCGCGGGAGGTTTTGACGTATCAATGCGTCTCATCACGGTTCCTGCCATGCAGAGCGACCGCTGTGATGTGACTAATTGGTTGGTAAAAGCAAAACACGAGTTAAAACAGTGGGAGATTTAGTATTTTCTTGGTGCTCTCTGCTCTCCTCCCAGTGGGTCTGTGACACAGATGAGCAATATCAAGAAACCATCCCACGAATGAACCCCACGTTTTAGATGTTGGAAATAAAAGCGGTCTGAAAAAGCCTCCTCCTGTTTCCGTCTCTGGAGCTCAAAAACACCACCACAGACTTTTCTCTTAAAACAGTGTGGTGTAGTGCAGTGGTTCTCAACCAGTGGTCCGGGGACCACCGGTGGTCCTTGAGGGGGTTGCAGGTGGTCCCCGGCTAACCAAATGGACCCTTATAGATCTTTAACTCTTGAGTTAAAGATCTACCCTTACGGGTCCATTTGGTTTCACTTTACGCTCTAAAGAGTTAAATTATTGTTAAACATCTCCATTACTTAATTAAAGAATTGTTATTTTGATCAACGTTTGCCTGTTATGTATCCTATGGCACCACATCAATACAGCAAGGAACTGTGGACAAAATCGTATCCAACGATGACAAAATATTCAAAGGTTTGGGTCTGAGAGTCTAAATCTCATCAAATGGTGGTCCTTGGCTCAAATACCAAATAAACAATGAACCTTTGTATGAAAAGGGTTGAAAACCACTGGTGTAGTGGGTGGATATTATTAGCACAATCGGCTAACAGCCTCCTGTGAGCAATTCCATCAAAACCTGCGGTCTAATTGGCTGTGACAACATTGCACTCTTGTTGTCACACTCTCATTTAGAAGTGAACGCGCCGTGTTTCCGTCGATGCGGCTGAAATCACGCACATCCAAACACTCATTAGACACTTATTTCATACTTGGAGAAATGTCTATATATATATATAGTATAACGCGATCAAAGTATAATCATTTCCACTATGTTGCACTTTGTTCAAATGTGCCATTTCCTCCTTTACTTTTTTCAGAAATGCTATCTGTCTGTGCTGTGTAAAACCCAGGCTGTGTTAACCTTGACTTCAGAATTCTTGCAATTATATGTGCAGGTTTTCATTACCAAAAAAACCCCAAAAACTGTTCACCTTATTGTTTGATGTGGTTAGTAAACCAATATTTCAGGAACACTGATGCAGTAACATTTCAGTTCATTTTGTCCGTTAGTGGCGTGGATATATCTTTCTTTTTCTGTTTTGTTCCAGGGACCCCCCAGACGCAAAGATTTGAGTTACAAATGTTCGCTTTAAAAATATATATATATTCAAAGATTTGCACACATTTGCTTTTGCATTGCATTACACAGGGAAAGGCTTATGGTTCGAAACCGTGGTTGCTTGATACTTAGTATACCTTTCTAACCGTCGAGAGACTAATTGAGAACGGTGTCGATCACAAAAAAAAAAAACACATTTTCAAGCTAACAACGCTTGCGTCATGTTGTTGGCTTAACCCATTAAGACCTGGAACTGTGTCATTTTTAGATTTGAGCTAAAAAGCATTATTTTACACTTTGGGCTATTCAAAAATAGCAGATATACAAGCTCATAGCGCGGCACCGAGTGCCGCGCTACGAGCTTGTAGATCTGCTATTTTTGAAAAATCGTGAAAATGTGTGCAAATCCGTGAATACATATATTTTTAAAGCGAACATTTTTAACTCAAATCTTTGCTTCTGGGGGGTCCCTGGAACAACATATTTTGATGGGGGTCCGCGGCCAAATACATATAATGTTGGGGGTCCTTGACATGAAAAAGATTGAGCACCACTGATATAGAAACATAAGTTTTTCAGAATACTGTCGAGATTTAGGAGACATGTAGAATCGGCTTCAGGTCTCAATGGGTTAAAAGTCAAAGTATAGTATAAAATTCGGCTTTATCTTTCCCCTTTCTATCCCTCTACACCCCCCTCGCTCTCTCTCTCTCTCTCAGTCCCAGGGGCAGCACGACCACAGCAACCCGGGAGAGCCTAAGGAGGAGCAGAGCATGCTGGTGGAGTTTGACGGCGTGTGGAAGGGCCTCACGGCGCTGTCGGGCATCTACCTCCTCTTCATCATCGAACACTGCATCGGCATGTTCAAGCACTACAAAGATCAAGGGGTGAGCTCCACCAGCTTGGCAAACTGACTGCGCGGTCAAATCCCGAGTGTCCACAAAATGTAACCCAACTGGACCCTTAAGGGTCCGTACTGTAGCAGTGGTGGAAAGTAACTTGGTACATTTTCTTAAGTACTGTACAATTTTGAGGTATTTGTACTTTTACTTGAGTATTTCCAATACTTTTACTTCTACTCTTCCACTGCATTTCGGATCCAAATATTGTACGTTTATCCCACTACATTTATTTGAAAACTTGAGTTACTAGTTACTTTGTAGATTGATTATTATTACAAAACATACATTAACCACTTCAACCCTATATATATTTCGGCCATTTGAAAATAGCCGATCTACAAGCTCACAATGCGTCGCAATGCGACGCATTGTGAGCTTGTAGATCTGCTATTTTCAAAAGATGTGTATACATTTGAAAACTTGAAATGGGACATTATACATAATGAGTACTTTTACTTTTGGTACTCTTACATTTTGATATCAATAGTTTTGTACTTTTACTCAAGTAGATTTTGAATTCCGGGCTTTCACTTGTAACAGAGTATTTCTATATTGCAATATTGATACTTTTACTTAAGTAAAAACTGGGAGTATTTTTTCCACCACTGGTCTGTAGTTCTGAGAGCGTACAAATGGAACCAAATGGACCCATAACGGGCTTATTTGGTTCCATTTGTATGCTCTCCGAGTTAAAAGTACGTTGCAGCCATATCTGAGTGGGTAGAGAGGGGCCGTCTGGAAATCGGAAAGGCCGCTGGCTCGAACCTCGGCTCGCCCCAACCTATGTGTAGAAGTTTCCCTGAGCAAGTTACCGTACTTAACCCCTAAAAGCTCTCGCCTGTGCGCTCATTATGACTTATCTGAGCAGCCATCTGCTGGGTGTAGTATTTACCCTCCTCTGGGGGGGCCCAGAAAATACTCCTTTTCCCCTTAAGGCTGTGACACACTTTAAAGTTGATGTCGGGCCCGTCCGTCTATAATCATCTGTGGCAGAACATGTGTTTTTGAATGTACACGGTAGTGTCTGTGGTGCTGAGGTGTCTGCTTTAGCTGTTCACCAGACACTCGAGAACAATTGCGCGCGTTTGCGTGCGCGCGTGCGTGTGTCAGAAACACACACGTGTGTCAATGTCAGGAGTAAGGCAGAATTAGGCATTATTTCAACCTTTTTTATATCAAGGTCCATTATTTATTCGTCATTTGAGCCACGGAACCACCGTTTGATGAGATTCAGCCTCTCAGACCCAATACTTAGTATTTTGTCGTTGTTGGATAAGATTTTGTCCACAATTCCACCATGCTGCATAGATCTATGTTGGTACCAATAGGACAGAGAACAGGCAGACGTTGATCAAGATAACAATTATTTCACTAAGTAATTCACATGTTTAACAATAATTTAACTCCTGAGACTGTAAAATGAAGTCAAATGGACCCTTACGGGTCCATTTGACTTCATTTTACAGTCTCAGGAGTTAAAGATCCATACGGGTCCATTTGGTTACCAACTCTTCCATAATTTTGCTGGGGACCACTGCATTAGGCAATTTTGTGTGTGTGTGTGTGTGTGTGTATGTGTGAGAGAGACGCATGACTGTGCAGATTTCTACGGCGTACCATGGAAATGTGCTGTCCTGTTTGTTTTTGTTGTGTGATGCTTCCGAAACCCCCTTTTATTTACACTGCAGAATACTGCCACCTCCTGGCATGGAGTTATTTCCTTTCACTCAGGCGCTACAGCTACCTGACCCTTACTGATCTCCTACAGGCATTAGTCTGTAGTAATCAGGACAAGTCACTTAGGTGTATTAGGCCAGGGGCCTTTTCCTTCCTGTGTGTCCTACCTGTGCCAGCCCACTTCTCTTTAAGTTTGAGGCCCGCTAGCGCCACTCTTTAAGAAAAGGGGTCATTAACCCCCAACGAGCCCCGGTGGCAAACGTCCCAATTTAACCCATTAAGACCGGGAATCTGCGTAATTCTAGATTTTAACCACTTTGACTATTCAAAAATAGCAGATATACATGCTTTTGCATTTGTGCAAATCTTTGAATATATGAATGTTTTTAAAGCAAACATTTTTTTTTACTCAAATGTTTGCTTCTGGGGGATTCTACAAATGTCTTCTAAATCCTAACAGTTTTTTGAAAAAACTTATGTCGCTATAATAGGTGGTTCTCAAACCTTTTCATGTCAAGGACCCCCAAAATGATATGTATTTGGCCGCGGACCCCCATCTCAAAATATGTTGTTCCAGGGACCCCCCAGAAGCAAAGATTTGAGTAAAAAATGTTAGCTTTAAAAAAATATATATTCAAAGATTTGCACACAATTAAAAAAAAAAAGAAACCGATCTACAATATATTATTATATATCTGCTATTTTTTAATAGCAAAAGTATAAAATAATTGTTAAAGTGGTTACACAGATGCGATCCCGGTTTTAATGGGTTAAGAAACGGGGTCATTAACCCCAACGAGCCCCGGTGGCAAAATGTCCCAATTTAAAATGCCACAAGAAGCAGCTCAACTGATGGCCCTGTGTTCCTCCTCAACAGGGACGTCTGTGCGGCAGGAAGAGGCGGAGCGACGAGGCCAAGATCGGGAGGAAGCTGTCGGATCACAAACTGAACCGCCGCTCGGACGCCGAGTGGCTCAACCTCAAACCTCTGACCGAAGGTGGTACGTACGCTGGACAACAGACCAGTTATTATAGTAGTTATATGAAATATTCATCCGTTTTAGTCATTTTTTAATACAAAAAAAAATATTACTGCATAAGTAGTTTTACTTTTAACACATCGGGTGCCAGAATTTTATTAAAACAGATTACTTTCGGTGCCAGAAATCTCACCGCTGCGCTGTTTAAAGCTCTAGACTACACGACGAGCAAATCCATGTAAACAATGCATGCGTGCACGATGGTCCTGGCTAACGCCTGGAACGATAACATCTCTCACAATGGGGGAGGGATCGCGCACCGAAAATGACTTGTTTTCCCCACCGGAAAAAGTTTCGGAGCTACAGAGGTTTTTATCAAGGAGATAGAACGGAAGCGGACGGGGAGCCATCTGACCCTTCCTTCTCAGAGTCACCGTGGGTGATTCCAGAGCTACGCTAGCCCCTCCCGTGTGGAAAAAAAACAAAAAAGACTGAAAACACAGTTTGAACAGTGTTCGGCGGCACCTAAGCGCTACTCTGTGAAAACACGTTTTTTTTTTACCGTGTTCCGCACCCAATGTGTTAAGAATCGACTAGTTTTAGTTACGTTTTTATTTAGTTTTAGTGTCGGGTATTTTAAGGAAAGCCTTGATTTATAGAAGTTGAAAAGGGTTGGATGAATGAATGCATGAATTATATCACATATTATTGTGAGGAAAACTCAAGAAGATTTTTTTTGTTTTGTTTTTTACCCACTCAATCCGGGTGCATCTGTGTCATTTTAGATTTTAGATCTGCTATTTTTGAAAAATCTGGAACCATTCTGCAAATCTTTGAATACATATATTTTTTGCGTAGAAAAAATATATATATTCAGAGATTTGCACAAATCTTTACCAAAAACAAAAAAGCAGGTCATAGCTCTGTGCCGTGTTATGAGCTTGTAGGTCTGCTATTTTTGAATGACCAAAAGCATAAAATAATGCTTTTTTTTAGCAAAAAAAAATAAAAAAACTTAAATAACTCCACAGTGTAGGACTTGTGCCGCTTCCCCTCGGCGCCCCGCCATAACCTTCCCGCCCTCCTCCTCCCCCCCGCCAGGTAACGACAGCGGCAACATGGTCTCCACGTGCGACAACGGCCACAACGACACGCAGCTGTCGGAGCTCCAGCCGCCGGACTCTCCCACCAACAAGACGCCGCTGGCGCCCGCCACCACCGACCACCACGACCACGACCACCATGACCACGACGGCCACACCCCCTCCTCGCCCGTCAAGGAGAACGGAGGACGCAAACACGGCCACCACCACGGCCACGGCCACTCGCACGGCGGCGGAAACTGCCACTCGGACCAGGAGATGAAGGACGCCGGCATCGCCAGCATCGCCTGGATGGTGATCATGGGCGACGGCATGCACAACTTCAGCGACGGCCTGGCCATAGGTGGGTTTGGTTTGAGTTCAACGCTTGTCTTCTGTTTAACCACTTAAACCCTAGTGTTTTTTTTAGTTGTTTTTTTAACAAAATATTTTTTTATGTTATCATTAATTCATGTTGTATCAGTTAATTTACTCAATTTACCCACTTAAAACCGAAATAAAGTAACCAAAAACCGGGAAAAAACTAACCCAGTCCGCCCAGAACCGCCCAAAAATTAGAACGGGACCACCCGCGGGCACGCGCGCTGCGTGCGCGTGCACACGGGGAGTCGCGGGAAATAATATCATTATTTTGGGGGTCGCGGCCCGAAAAGGTTGAGAACCCCTGGCCTACTGAGTGGCAAAACACGACTTTCTGGCCTTGACAGCCCATAGATCCAAACAGGAAAGTCGTATCTGATTGTATTAAACAACGTTAAACTCACCAACATGGCACCAACATGAAAGCTTGAATTATCCTCTTTCTATCTGCCAAGTTATGAGCTACTTTCTGTCAATAAATTCCGTGCAGGTGATTATTTTTCTAGGTGTCAGAGTTTGGAAGCGCTCTTTTTCAATAACGTAACCCCCTGCTGCCTCCTGCATTATGTGCAATTTAGAAACGGGTGGTATGCAGGACCGTTGAGTGATTTCCAACGAGCGCTTCCAAACTCCAACGCTCCACGCTGCTCAATGTTTTGCCACTCAGTCTAGATGAGGGGGCATGTCCCGGTGGAAAAGTGACGCATGTGCATACACTCTATTCTGGGCATTTCATAATAGGCGAACATTCAGCGAAAATAGGCTAACATTCGTCAAGTGCCCTCGACTTCTGAGACACGAGCTGCTTCACTGGTCTCTGTTGCTCCTTGCCACATCCAAGTTCATCGCAGATCTATAAGCTCACAATAGATAGCGTTGCGGTGCATCGTGAGCTTGTAGATCAGCTATTTATGGCAAGGAGGGGGAAAAAGACCCCTATTCACTTAAATCCCTTAAACCCTATTTACTGCGGAAAAAGACGATCTACATGCTCACAACTCGTCACATACTTTAAAGGAGACACACCATGAATTTAAAAAAAATATTTGATATTTAATATCATATGGTGTATGTCCCTCAAACCATTTTCAAAAGGTTTGAGCCTAAATCAACACTCAGATATACTCATCCCAAGTCAATTCTCTCAGGCTTATAAAGCACTTTCAGCTGCAATACCAAAACGTCCTGTTGGGCAGAGGGGTGCTGTACTGCGGTACTGAGCAATTCTGTCTGTCAAAATACATGGGCAGAAAGTTTCGTGATGTAAGCAAACTTGCCATTCTGAGATGGCCTGTTCAGACACGCCCATTCTGAAAATCTCTGAAATGAGAATGAATGACTGAATGTTAAAAAAAAATATTATTTGGGGTACAAGAGACACTGGGGAGCCCAAAAAATACAAAAAAAAATAAAAAAAAAGTGAAATTCATGGTGTGTCTCCTTTAAAGCTACAATCCATTATGTCCTGTCCCAATGGAGAGAGGCAACTGCAACAACTGGGATTTGAACTCCCTGATGGGAGACCAAAGAAATTCGGTTATAAGTCAGTTATTGGTTCTAAATAGTTTCAAAATATTTTTGGTTAATTGCCTGGTGGATAGGTAGTTTCACCCAAGTGTCTCCAGTCGTTCAGTACTCCAGTCAGTACTTGGGAAACGCGTTTTCCCAATCCAGAAAGTTGAGAAACTAGAGATTGTGTGTTGTCATCATCAAGGCCAGGCACACAGGCACGGAGGACTTATACCAGCCATCATTTATTTGAATAAGATGTTCAGTTCAAAGTCTTTTCCGTTTCATTAATTCCCAACTCAACAGGCTCTGCCAAAGGACAGTGATCGTCTGATCTCCTCCACAAAGACGTGGCTTCGTAATTATATGCATACCTCTCAGCTAGAACAGTATTAACGTGATTATTTTGCACGAGTAAACACTCACTCCCCATCACCCTACCCCCATTTCGTCACGGCTTCAATCAGTCAAATAATTATCTTTGATTACTTTTCAACATTTAGCATCGGCCACGGTTAGACTTAAGCCTGATTAAAAGCTCCCATCGTCAAAGTGTCACGAAGAGGAAAAAAAAAGAAAGCGAAACAAACTTTACTCATCTCTCACTTGGATAAGGGCAAACTGGCAACCATTGTTATAATCACAGTTACAATTACTTTAATTGTCACATAACGCGTACACAGTAAAATCCTGGGTTAATTTATCCATTTGTAAACTCTCGAGAGCAAATTGAACTCTCATTTTCATGCTGTTCGACGTGTTGATGTCTCTTTTTTGTCGTTGTTTTTAACAGGTGCAGCGTTCAGTGCCAACACTACAGGAGGCATCAGTACTTCTGTGGCTGTCTTCTGCCACGAGTTGCCTCATGAATTGGGTAAGTGGATAGCTGTTTGTGGAAAGAGATGGGGGGGGGATAAAACTCAACTATCTATGTTACACAAAGGATTTTCAAACAAACAGGAGAAGGGCGCACACCAGTATTTTATTGATATTGAGGTGCTGCTGACCTTGGTAAATAAGTCTAAAAGTAAAGACAAGGCTGCAGACTCATAGTCATTATTTAAAGAATACCTGGAAAGGTCTTCTTCAGGGATTGACACAAAGGACAGTCACTCTTTAGCCAGGAGTCTCTTAACTTGCTCTAACGGGTCGAACAATGCAGGGTTGTTGTTTTTTTGAGGCCTCGCGGCCACTTTACACCATGGTCACACGAGAGCAAACCAGTACCTTCACTGGAGGACAGAAAAGCTACACAGTAAAATAACTCAGGAGATGTGCAAATGTCACCCACACATTTGTACACTCTCTGAGTTACAGATGGATAAATTAAAGGTAGAGTATAGTGATATTCTTTTGGTTAAAACAAACATTTTCAGGCGGGTTGCCAATTTCAGCCAATCAGGAGGGAGTACCCTTTTATCAGCTTTTTTTTTAATAGTATTCCAGTTCCAATTGTGTCTGCTCATCTCTTTGTGTCATTACTTCCAATTTCACTTGTTTATCCTGTATCTCTCTCCGCACTGGATACAATTGCTATCCAGACCTGAAAATACATTTTCTGTTTACTAAGAGCTGGAGAGACGGGGAGACCCCTGTTACTTAAAAAAGAAGAAGAAGAAAAAAACACTATAGCAATATTTACTGTCAGAATGCAGCACTATTTAACACTTATTTTAACAAAATATCACTTACCCTATACCTTTAACACTGAGGGATTTCACAGTGTAGCTGCTACGTTGGTGTTTTGTCTTTCATAGATTACATGTTTAGACTATCAATTTTGTGTTGGGCTTGTGTTGACTCCCATGACCCCAGAAACCCTGGGAATCTATCAACAAACCCTGTTGCTTTAATCTTGGAAATAACGTTGACGTTGATAAGGGCATGAGCGATTTCTTTCCTCATCGTCTCTATAAATAAAATACTTTGGGTTTTTTTTGTTGGTTATTTGTTGCAGTGTTTCTTTTCCCCTGACAGCAGCAAAAACGTGCCTGTCAATATGTCAGTCAGCGAGGATGATAAGCGGTCCCCCGGCGCTCGCTCGCTGCTCGGTAAACAAGGTTCCGCTGATGCATTCATCCCCCCAACCACACGCATGTCACGCACTCTTCTGTGACAAAACAAGGGCCTATCGACGTTTAAAGTTTAATTCAGCCGCAGAGAACATTCGTGTTTGTGCCTTAACACCAGGAGGTCCGTGTGCGAGTGTTTACGCGTGCGTGTGCGCGCGTGTGTGTGAGTGAGTGTTTACCTGTTTTGCTATACTTGTGAGGGTCAAATGTCTTGTAGAATTTTGAGAAACGGACGTTGTGAGGGTTAGGATTAGGCTCACAAGTAGGAGAATATTAAGGTTAGGATTAGGCATTTACAGGTTCGGTTTAGAGGTCAGGGGTTGAATTTAGGCCTGATTCATACTTATTTGCGGGCTGGTATTGTGCATCAAAAAGTAGCCCATCTACAGGCTCACAATACGTCGTGCTGTGACGCGACATACTAAAGCCTATACCGCTTGTGCTATAACCACAGACCGCTTCTGTGACCAACGCGGAAGTCCCTCTCACGTACAACAACAGGGTTGCCAGATCTGCTTATTATGATTTCCCCGCACGATTTTATTTGAAAATAGGCGATCTACAAGCTCACAACGCGTCGCATCGCAACGGAACGTAACAAACAGATATGACGTCTGCAGCCTCTGCAGCCTCTTTGGAAGGGTTAGAGAGAGAGAGCGGAGAGATAGAGAACAAACTTAACTCTTTTAGCGCTGGTCGATCTGTCGTGTTTGTTTATAAACACAGCCAGACAATGAATTATTATCGATATAACAATTCCGTGACCGGTTGAAAAGGTTATAAACCACAAAAATCGCTGGCACTGGGTAAGTACATTATGAAAATACTCTGGCAGTCAAAGAGTTAAGAGTTAGGAGTAAAAAATGACCCCAAAAAAAGTTTTGCAATTACTGTCCTAAACGTTTGGCTATGTTTAAGTATAGTTTTATTGTTTATTAGGATCCCCATTAGCTTTTGCCATGACAAAAGCTAGTCGTGTGTGTGTGTGTGTGTGTGTGTGTGTGTGTGTGTGTGTGTGTGTGTGTGTGTGTGTGTGTGTGTGTGTGTGTGTGTGTGTGTGTGTGTGTGTGTGTGTGTGTGTGTGTGTGTGTGTGTGTGTGTGTGTGTGTGTGTGTGTGTGTGTGTGTGTGTGTGAGACAGGGGTCTTCAACAAGGGGGTCCTCAGAGTTACTACAGGGGGTCCGCCAAATCTTTGCGTGATATTTTTTTCTTCTTTTGAAAATAACCGATCTACAAGCCCACAACGCCTCGCAGCGCGAGGCGTTGTGAGCTTGTAGATCGGCTATTTTTGGCAAAGAGTTATAGGTGTAGAGGGAAAAAAGAGCAGCAAAAGTGTATATGAAACACAATTATATACAATATAGCGGGCCTCCCTGCTTCATCTCTCTCGCTCAGCTAGGGGGTCCTTGGTCTGAAAACGTTGAAGACCCCTGGTCTAAGATCAGATGAGAAGAGAATTCCAGACCCCAGATCAGCGGTAATAACGATGGCTCTTATTGTACGTGTGTTGTATAGCCTGCTATGTGTTAGGTGATAAATAGAGCGGTGTCTGCCACGTTACCACAGCCACAGGTAGTGAGTGATTAAGTGGGCCGCGTTCCCGGCTGCCTACCTCTCTCCCCCTTGTGTTGACTAACAGCATCCTACTATTAGTGCTGTCTGGACGGGTACAAATGTGGAACGGACCGCACTGCACCGATGGAGGAGTTTGTGGAGCAGAAAAACCAGACTAGTCATTCAGTGTTTTGGGTGCGGCGGCGACGCTGACGCCGCCAGGAACTGTTTACGAAGAAGTGTTTTTTTTTTTTTTAGTGGCATCGCACACTGCCATGTGTTGCTATCTAGGCTACAAGTTGTTCTACATAAAGAACAAAAGCGTTTTCATAACACTCAAACGCCCCACCACACACGCACGCACACACACACACACACACACACACACACACACACACACACACACACACACACACACACACACACACACACAGCGCCTCCCATCCTTTCTTTTCTTTGTGTTTTTATGTTTTGTACCCTCAGCAAATATAGAATTAATTATTAACCCATTCAATCCGGGGAAACGCGTCAGTGTCATTTTTAGATTTTTAGCCATAACCATTATTTTATACTTTGGCAATTCAAAAATAGCAGATCTGCAAGCTCATAGCGCGGCACGAGTGCTGCACTACGAGCTTGTAGATCTGCTATTTTTTCGAAAAATCGTGAACATTTGTGCAAATCTTAAAAAAAAAAAAAAATGTTTAAAGCGAACACTTGTAAAAAAAAAAATTGTTCCATGGACCTCCAGAAGCAAAGATTTGAGTTACAAATGCACACATTTTCACAACTTTTTAACAGCCAAAGAAATCTAAAAATGACAGAGATCCGTTCCCAGTTTTAATGGGTTAAGGAACGCGAAACCTGTCTCCCACCAGAGTGACGGCAAACATTCTCAACATCGCCATTTCTTCCGCTCTGGATGTCATTCGCCTGTTGAGTGGCTTCGGGTTGAACGCGTCGCCGCCGCCGCCGTCTAATTTGCCCCCCCCCAACCCCCCCCCCACCTCCACCTCCACCCCACTCCATACGAGGCGAGCGTAAGACAAAAGCCGGCGTTTTTTGACGAAGAGCGCCAGACAAAAGACCCCCACCCCCCCCCCCCCCCCCACCCCCCTTTATAAGCAGCGGCGGCGGCAGCAGCTGCAGCTGGGAGGCAAGAGATGATGATTACGACGAGAGCTCTTTAGCCTCCCGGAGTGAAGCTAATTGGCGATGATGTGTGTGTTAACCCTTTTAGACCCGGAACGCATCTGTGTCATTTTTAGATTTGAGCAAAAAAGCATTATTTTACACTTTGGCTATTAAAAAATAGCAGATCTACAAGCTCATAGCGCGGCACCGAGTGCCGCGCTACGAGCTTGTAGATCTGCTATTTTTGAAAATGTGTGCAAATCTTTGAATATATATATTATTTTAAAGCAAACATTAACTAAAATCTTTGCTTCTGGGGGTCCCTGGAACAAAAATATTTTCAGATGGGAGTCCGTGGCCAAATACATATAATTTTGGGGCTCCTTGACATGAAAAAGTTTGAGAACCACTGATATAGCAACACACGTTTTTTTCAGAAAACCGTTAGGATTTAGAAGACATTTTGTAGAAATCGGCTTCAGGTCTCAATGGGTTAATTGCGGTGGACGGGGCGGTGGTGGCGGCGGTTGTGCGTCTCTGGGCGCGTGCCGGAGCGGAACCGGGGGGGACCCGAGAGGGGGCCTGAAGAACTTCTGAAGTGCGATGCGGAACGGAACGCCGGTCCGCCCTCTCCCATTCCATCTCGCCTCTCTTTAACTTCTCCGCCGCCTTATATCCCAGATGTGATTGATGGACTGAGTGAGGAGTTGGTAATATATTCATTGTGGTAATTAGCGAGGAAAAAGAGGCCGCTCGTTACACTGTGCGGGGAATGTAGGCCACCCCCTTTTTTTCTCTTCTTTCTATTCATCTCTTTCTTTTCCAAAAATCCAGGCCGTTTCCGCTGAGACTTATAAGGGCCCTTTTCTACATCTGGGATGGCAGAGATTGAAGAGGCTAGAAAGGGCTACATGCATGCATGTGTAATCATGACGGGCTATGAAGGGACATTACTACATGTTTTCTTTTGTTCCTGTCCTTGGTTTTTTTTCTCATATGCTTTTTGCCCCCCAACAGAGATTAAAGAGAAGCAACCAGTGGCAGGTGTGGGGAGTGGGTTTCGAATGGAATGTGGGGGAGTGGGTTTGACTGGAATGTGGGGGAGTGGGTTTGACTGGAATGTGGGGGAGTGGGTTTGAATGGGGTGGGCAGGTGTGGGGAGTGGGTTTTAATGGGGGTGGTGGGCAGGTGTGGGGAGTGTGTTGTTGAATGGGGGCGGTTTAGTTTGCACCAGAGTCGGGCACCAGAATGTGACTATAGATAGTGAAATTTGATTGTGTTTTGTGCTTGTAGCTCGGCTATTTTCACTATTTTTGAGCTTTTTCAATCTTCTCCCCTGACTAACCCCTAAAACTAATAACTAAACTAAATCTAAGCCTTTTCACGAAATAAAAACTAAACTAAACTAGCAAACCTGCTTAACTCTTTAAGACCGGGAACGCATCTGTGTGTCATTTTAAGATTTATTTGGCTATTCAAAAATAGCAGATCTACAAGCTCATAGCGCGGCACCGAGTGCCGCGCTATGAGCTTGTAGATCTGCTATTTTTGAAAAATCATGAAAAGTTGTGCAAATATTTATTTATTTATTTTTTGGCAGACATTTGTAACTCAAATCTTTGCTTCTGGGGGTTCCTGGAACTAAATATTTTACAAATGTTCGCTTTAAAAAATACGTAATCCAAGATTATGCCACGAATTTTCATGATTTTTCAAAAATAGCAGATCTACAAGCTCGTAGCGTGGCACCGAGTGCTATGAGCTTGTGTATCTGCTATTTTTGAATAGCCAAAGAAATCTAAAAATGACACAGATGCGTTCCCGGTCTTAATGAGTAAAGTTTCACCGCAATCGCACCACAGACGGAACCACGCACGGACGCACGCACGCACGCACGCACACATGCACGAACGGACGGACGGGGTGCAAAACATAGTCTCGGGCCAAGCCTTTCGGCCTGGCGGAGACAATAACCTTGGTGCATGTGAATGAACTGAACCAGTGCCGTTTGCACAAAAAAAAAAACCTGACTAAGTCTGTGACTTCTCTTTCTATCCTGGGCCGACAGGTGATTTCGCCGTGCTGATTAAGGCGGGGATGTCTGTGAAACAAGCCATCGTGTACAACCTGCTGTCCGCCCTCATGGCCTACATCGGCATGCTGATCGGCATCGCCGTGGGCCAGAACACGCACAACGTCACCAACTGGATCTTCGCCGTCACCGCCGGCATGTTCCTCTACGTGGCTCTGGTGGACATGGTAAGCAGTGTTGCCAGATTCTGTGAGAGAAACAAGCAACCAGGTCTAGGAAAACCAGCCCAAAAAGAAGCGGCTATGGGCCACATGAGCACTTTAACATATACATCAGCTATTTGAAAATGGCAGATCTACAAGCTTGCGACGCGTTGTGAGCTTGTCGATCGGCTATTTTCAAACAAAATGATCCTACTATAATTCTAGTAACCTCTGTTTGTCTGTCTGTAGTGGTGTCACTCTGTAGTGGTGTCACTACCCGGTTCTCCTCAGTGGCTGGAGCAATTGCTCTGATTTTGCACACAGCCATTCACCATTACCATCTGAACTTAACTGTGAAGCCCGTTTTTCGATTTCATCAAATCTCGGCTTCTTATTAACGTTTATGTGTCAAACAATGTCGCCTCCCGGGTTGCCAGATCATGTGCGCATATCCCCCCACGGATGCGTCGACCGGGTATGGTCTAGTTATAATAACTAGACCATACCCGGTCGGCGCAGCGCATCCGTGGGGGGATATGCGCACATGATCTGGCAACCTGGGAGGCAGTTCGTCCCATAGCTGGGCAGCCCCGTAACCATGGCGACAGTGTTTGACACAAAAACGCTAATAAGAAGCTGAGATTTGATGAAATTGAAAAACAGGCTTCACAGTTGCGTTCAGATGGTAATGGTCAATGGCTGTGTGCAAAATCAGAGCAATTGGTCCAGCCAGTGAGGAGAACCGGGTATCTTCACTCACGTACTCACCACTACTACAGAGGTTACTAGAATTATAGTATGATTATTATAATAAGCAGATCTGGCTCAGGTCAAGTTCAGCCTAGACCTAGTCACATTTGAATCCTAATATTGCGTGTCCTAAGTCCTTTTTAAAGGTTGTGTAAGTGATATTTTCCGGTAAAAAACATTGTTTTTGTTCATTCTCAGACGGGGAGACCCCTGTTACTGAATCAATACTCTATAGCAGTGGTTCCCAAACGTTTCAGCTCTGCGTTGCGAACTTGTAGATCTGCTATTTTCACTACTACTGTGTTTTTTCGTTTAAACTTTAGAAAAAATACAGTATTATTTTTGTTTTATGTAAGAAACGAAAAAAACGATATTCACTCGCGATCCATAAAAATTGGTCCGCGACCTAAACATGAGTCCCGACCCACTGTTTGGGAAACAGTGATTACTATGGGAATATAGAGCTAATTAACACTTCTCTTAACAAAACAACTTTGCTGGCATTTGTAAAGGGCCCTTTCAGACAGTGACCCTGCCAGTGAAGCCACAGTGCTACTTTGAGAAAAAAACTTTTCTTTTCGATCCAAATAATTGTTTTTCTTTGTGTGTCATGTAGCTGCCAGAGATGCTGCACGGGGACAGCGAGGAACACAAGCGCTGCCATATGGGTCACTTTGTCCTGCAGAACATGGGCTTGCTGACCGGCTTTGCCATCATGCTGCTCATCGCCATCTTTGAAGACCAAATCGTCCTCGACTTTGGCTTCTAGTAGGCGGACAGAGGGCAGGGAGGGTTTGGGGGGGGGGGGGGGGGGGGTCGGTCTTTTGGGGCCGAGGGAGGTTTCCAGAAGGACGTGTCGATGTCGTGCTTCTCAGCCTTAAGCATACTTTGTTTGCCATGTTGCCCGCCGGTCCAGTCTTGCATGTTTGTTGAATCTCATTCATTCATTCATGCCCCTCATTCATTCATTAATTTCCATTCCGAACCTGAAGCCAGTGTGGCTTCTTCCGCATCTCACGGCCACGCCGCTGATGTTTACACTTCCCCCTCCCTCCCGTTTCGCCTGTGTTCCGTGTCGATTTGTGTCCCCCCTCCCTCCCTCCCTCCCCTCCCCTCGTTCTCTGTGAACCACAGAGCTGTGCTGCTGAAGGAACGCTTGAAGAAAACACCAGCTCTGCTCAGAGCTTATTATCACCCAAGGCCATGAAAGCTACCATAGAAGTTAAACAGAGAAAAAAAAAGCAATTCAATTCCTGTGGTGTTCTCCTGTGAAAACACGGATCAAACCCCAAACCGGGAAGGCATATTTTAAGCGGGTCCCGTCGATAGGATCATATAATGCCCTTGTGTATAGTCATCAAATTCACAGGTTTGCCTCACAGCCTGTCATAGTGTCTGTGGTCAGTAGACGGTGGACGGTCTGCTAACGTGAAGAGTGCCGCGAGATTGAAAACACCTGACTTATACTTAAGTTACGAGTGGGTGGCACCTTGTCACGGCCCAGCAGCCCCGCCACTCATCCATCTCAGCCTGGTGTCGGTGTGCCGTTGTCCCCCCCCCCCCCCCCTTCCCTGCTCCCTCGTTCCCTTGTCAACTCTGTGCTGTGTCCCATCAACCATGTCTGGTGCACCTGTGGCTTGTTTATGTCGTCGCCCCCCCCCGTCATCCATCACCAGCCTGTGACGTCGTCAACTCCCCGCCGTCTTATCGCAACGTGCGGCGTCACGGGGCGATGGCAGTGCCCAAGCCTCGGCCACTGGAGCGGCGCCACTGAGCCCTGCCCCTGCGCACCGCACCACACAACAACAACAACAACACTACTGTCCCCAGTGTCCTTGAAGAGGTACTGCGGGTGGAATTTAGCAAAAGCGATATTAACGAAAACAGCAGCCCCATAGGCCATTGATTTATCGTTCGGAAAACGTTTTGGCGGCGACAAATCTTCGGAGTCTAAATAGAATGCCCCCCTTCACATGGGAGAAGCGTCTTAGAGCTCAGTGTTATGCTTAGTTCATACTACGTCGTCGGACGTTGTCGCAATGCCGGGAATAGACGATTTAGAATCTCCACAAAGCATCGCGGTGCTTCGTGAGCTTTGTAGATATGCTATTTCTGGTAAGCGACATCATCGTACGCACCCAGTATATATTGCAGGCAAAGTCTCTCTCTCTGTTAAATATATATATATACCGTATATTTTGGTAATTGTGCTATTTTATATTATGTGATATGATCATCACGAGTATTGAAGTTATGCGCATAGTGTTAAGAAACGCAGCTGCCAAGGCCTTCACAAAGATCCATCGGAGACGAACGACAACGTTTGGCGTTTTTGTTTAATTATCAGAAATGTTTGTCGCTGCCGCTGTTTTTTCAGGGGTTGACAATCCGTCTGCAGCCAAAATGAGACATATCCTTGTTAGGCCTTTTATGTTTTTGTTATGTTTATTTTATCTAGTTTTACAGTCAGCAGCTTAAAATGTGAATTTAGAACTTTTTTCTTTTCTTTTCTTTTTTTGCATACAAAGTGTTTGTAGTTTACTAGTTTATGGAGGGTGACGAGTAAAGTAAACCTCAAGAGGTGCTTTGTTCAAATATGACCACGCTGCTGGCGACGGTTCGTTCGTCGAACTAGGGAGAGTACAAATAGTGACGTCACATCAGTGCAAGTCAAATTCAGGATCAATGAATGAAGTTTTGTAAAAAAAAAAATGTGTCTGATCGTTAAAAGATGTCAGCAATGGTGAAGCTGAAATGTAATCCAATCATTCCCGCTTTAAAAGTTGTTTATTTTTCAATATACTTTTGTCAACAACAAAATCAGTTTACGTGTTGATCCTGACAATCCAGAAACAGACCAAGCAATAGCAATAGCCTTCATATCAGAACTGTACACGTTTATGTCTCCTACTGTTAGCATTCTTTGCACTTATAATGGATATTTATCCCTCCTCGTGGAAGCACACGACAGCCAGACATTCAGCAGTTGTTGTTTCTTTTTCTTTTACGTTTTTTAAATCACTAATTCTATTGGGTTTTTTTTAAGTTTCTCTTTTGTTTTGTTGATGTAGGTGCACAAACACTTTTTTGCCAAGTGTGCCAAACGATTGGCCCCTTTTGTGGAGAAACCAAAGCCGAATTTATACTCCAAAAATAACTCAAAACATATATCAGTGGTTCTCAGAGTGGGGTCCGTGGACCCACGGGGGTCCTTGAGGGGGTTCCAGGGTGTTTCCCCCCAGCTAAATTAGTTAGTTAGGAACCAAGTGGGCCTTTGCATATCTTTAACTCAGAGAGTGTAAAAATGGAACCAAATGGACCTGTGCCCTGACGGGTCCATTTAGTTCCATTTGTACACTCGTTGGCCTAGTGGTACCAAACTGGGGGTCCTTGAAATTAAAAAAAAAAGTTTGAAAATCAATTAAATATATTATATACTGCATAGATACAAGCCAGGGTGAGTTGGTAACTGTGCTAAATGAATAGGAGACCACTAAAAGAAGGCTGTGTTACCAGTCATCTCCTGCAACGCGACAAACTCGTTCGTGTCAGTAAGGTTGAACTCTTGAACGAAGAAGTATTTCGAACGAAGGGGTATAAATACGGCTTTATACTACCCACAGATCTATGCGCTAATGCTCAATTTATACACTGTCCCACAACAGTGTCGCCTGGCCCGAAAAGAGCCGATCTAAAGCTCATAACTCGCGTTTCGGCAACGCGACACTGTCTACGCGACGGTACGTATAAATCGGGCTTTAAAACAGTGGCTGTTGCTTGTCTCTGCCACGCCTCCTCCATGACATTCCATTGGCTGTTCCATTCATTCCGCTGCTCATGCCGCTACGCAGGCCAGCTATAGCCGCTGACTTCAACCTTTTTAGCGGGAAGTCGCACGGACGAGAGCTGTGAGACGTCCTTTTATCCTGTCACCGTGTGACATCCATCGCCTTTGTCTTAACTGGGTTTGAATCATCATCTTGTCACATTAAAATAATGTACTTTTGATCAGACTGAGTCATGCATGACGCATGAGTTGAACGGTACAGACGTTATGTTGGGTGTAAATCATTTTCCTCTTTGTACAGGAAGATCAAACATTCACAATATTGTGTTACTTTCGTTTTTTTATATATATATATATACCTGTAATATGTTAATGATTCGATGGTGAAGATCACATTGAGGTCTTTGGGGCTGAGAATAATTCATATTGGTTGGCTGCCAATCATATTGTATTATCCACTTAGAGGGAAACCTAACCGATTTTGGAACTAAATCCCATCGTTTTGGTGTGAGGAGATCTTAGGTATTGCATGGGGGAAAAAATACCCTATGTCTCTGTAGGCCTGTGATGTCAAATGCGTTGTTTCGCATCGTGGGGCGCGTCGTTTTGACCCGTGTAGAACTACACAGAAGGCATAGGGTATTTTTCCCCCCACACTATACGTATGAGATTTACATTCAGAATCGGACGTTTCCCGCGAACTATAAAATTATAATGTGCGCTTTACTGCCACATTTGCCTTCAGTTGAGAGAACCAAGTGTTAAAAATATGCAACTGTTTTATGTTCTCATATTTAATCACAATACAATTTGTTTACCTGGATATACAGTAGGTTGAAGGTTAATTAATGTCTATCCCACTCAAAACGGCAATTACATTTCTCTCCAAAATTAACTGTTGTCACTAAGAAATAAAAAATACTACCTGGAAAAATGTATCGCTCAGTATTTCTAAGATACAGAGGCTTCAGTCTGTAAAAAGTGTTGAATCGTTTTATCATTGAAGGAGAAGGGTTTAAATGACCTACTAAACTACGAGAGTAAAAGTCCATACTTCGTTTTAATGTTGTGTTATCAATCATCCTTGGGGAAAAGGTGGATAAAGTCTTGTTTTTTGTTTTTTTAAATGGTGGCTATTTTATTTTGCAGAAATACTGAACGGTGGTGCAGATGTAATTTACTCGTTGAAAGGGTATGATTTGTCACGTTCACGCCACTGAGTGGTCTCTATAATCTATTTGCCACAATTCTTTGGGTATCAAGCCCTGTTTAAAACGACGGCGTCACACGACGAAAACACCCGACCCGCAAGCCCAGGATGCGCCGCATCCGTGCCACATGGTGAGCTTGTAGGTCAGCTATTTTCGGTGGGCGTGACACTGTCACGCGATGGAGCATCTCTATGCAATGCAGCCATATTGGAAAGAAATTGGGCCTCTTCCATACTTCCTTCACAGGTTTTACCAATGATACTAATGAAGGCTTTGTTCCATTTCATGCAGCACAGTGGTTCTCAAACCTTTTAATTTCAAGGACCCCCATAACTCTGAGAGTGTACAAATGGAACCAAATGGACCCTTACGGGTCCATTTGGTTCCATTTGTCCACTCTCAGAGTTACACACCGTCTTTAAGGTACCATTTGGAACCCCCTCAAGGAACCATGAGGGTCCCTGGACCACACTTTGAGACCCACTGGTGTAGCAGAGTGTTTCCAGTGAGCCAACATGCACAATATCAGCACCCCGACTCTGTTTGACCAGAATGGAAACAGAGCCTTCATTCGTATCATTGGTAACACCTGTGAAGGAAGTAAGAAGAGGCCCAATGTCTCTCCAAAATGGCTGCTGTGCATAGAAGCCTATTTGGCGTTTGTTGAAGACGGAGCTACATTTACAGCCACAAAGCCCCAAAAGAATTATCTCCTCTCTTTACTGTTCATTGGGCAGCAAAACTTCTGTGTCAGAAATGAAGGTCCATGGTTTTGTTTAGGGTTTTTATTTGGTTGTATATATTATTGTTTAGAAACCTGGATATGAAAAATGCATCGCGTCATTCTTGCTGATTGTCTGTCTGTGCATTCTCTCCATTTAAAAACGGAAAATAAAACTTGGAAAACATCAACCTGTTGTTTGATGCTGTTGGCTCAATGTAGTACAGCTGGACATGTGAACATGTTCACAAAAAAAGAAATCTGTGTTCCATTTGATCCAATATATTACAAGCTCACAACAAGATGCGGGGGGGGGGGCGGTGTGTAAGGGGCCTAGTATTGACCCCTGGTGGACTACGGTCAACAAAGTATATAGGATTTTAAGTGGTTAAAGTTTATTCTGTGTAGCCGTTCCCACAAAACAAATAAATAAACAGACAAACCAACCAAACAAACAAACTGTACTCACTACTAGTCACTAGAGTACAGTATAGAGATGTCTGGAAAATCCAGATAATAAAATATTAATGTGCATTATAAAATGTCCTTTGAAAGATGTTTTCTCGTAGAAACATTGTACATTTCCAGGTAGAACACTGCCACTGCCAGTAGTTTATGAATGTGCTGTAAATTCATAATGTATTGTAAGTTCAGGTCCCTGGGATATTCCAAATGTCTCTTTTGAGGTATGAGGCTGAAAAGGTTTAGGAACCCCTGCTCCAGTGCATTGATTCTCAAAGTGGGGTCCGGGGTCCTTGGGGGGTACCAGGGGGTCCCCAGGTAAATAAATTAATATAGCGGCACAATCATTTTAACCATTAATGTATACTTTGGATATTCAAAAATAGCTGATATACAAGCTCATAGCGCGGCACTCGGGTGCCGCGCTGTGAGCTTGTAGATCTGCTATTTTTGATAAGATTGTGAAAATTTGTGCTAATCTTTGAATAATATAGGCTATGTATTTTTTAAAGCCAACATTTGTAACTCAAATCTTTGCTTCTGGGGGTCCCTGGAACTAAATATTTTGAGATGGGTGGTCTGTGGCCAAATACATATCATTTTGGGGGTCCTTGAAGTTTGAGAACCCCTGCTCTAGTGTACCAACCACACAGTCGATGTTCCATTCACACTATTGGTGACAAAGCTACAAAAAAGTATGGGTAACTGCAGGCAAAGATGGCGCTGGAAACAGCCAAGCGCGGTCGGCTACATTGTCACAGTGTTGCTCAAGCCACATGTAAATAGATTAGGATAGGATTAATTAGTACAGGCATCTGTTTAAGCCATTCAGACCTGAGCCCGATTCTACGAATGTCTTCTAAATCCTAACTGTCTCAAACTTTTTCATGTCAAGGACCACCCAAAATGATATGTATTTGGCCGCGGACCCCCATCTCAGGGGTCCCTGCCGATAATCAATGCGGCCCCCCAGAGTGAGTGTGTCTACAAAGTTGCCCAGCTCTGATATAGTATAAAATATAAAATAGTATAAAAGTATAAAATAATGGTTTAAGTGGTTACACAGATGCGTTCTGGTTTTAATGGGTTAACAGAATGTTTTTTTTTTTAAAATCATTTACAAACAGCAGGAACTGTGGGGACTGGAGAGAGAGAATGGGGATGAAAATGGTGAAACAAAACCTTTTAAACTGATTTTAGTACTTCCCTGTGTCATTGGAGCGCTGAAAAAGTTAAGGCCGGTTCAACTTTGATTTGTAGCGCCTCGCTCTTATAATACAGTAAGACGTGTTGGGCGTCAGTTCGTGTCGGCTTTCATTTTGTCGCCGCTATAGTGTGAACGCAGCATTGGACAGTCACTGTTTGGGGAGTTATTATTTATTCCTTTGTATGAAAATGATACGCTGCTGGAGGGCAAAGAGTTGGTTTTCTGCCCTGGTTATTATCACCAACACATCCTGATTTCATGAGTGGAAATTGGAAGGAAGGGATGAGTTCAAACTTGGGGACTGAAAGCCAAATTAATTTAGATTTTCTATGCAAATACTGAACCATTAAATGGAAAATGGGAACATAAACATCTGATACTATATATAGTAAAACATTAAAACACTTGAAACCTATAGTAGCGTCCCTATTCTGGGGCAAGTCTACAGTACAAGCTCCCAACGTGTCGCAAGAGTTTCACCAAAGAGTTTGGTGAGGGAAAAAAAACGAGCGGTCCTGGTATAGAGCCCTGGGGGACCCTGGTAAACTAAGTACTTTAGGGTTTGGCTCTACAAAGGGAATAAATAAATAAATACATATTTAAATAAATAAATCTCTAAATCATTCTCCTTTAAAATAAAATAGAAAGTTTGAACTGCAGCCAGAAATATTCATCCATAACGGGCAGCTTCAGAACTATTTGCATTTCAAAGGCATCCACAGCAGAGACTGTCCCCTGCCCCCCCCCCCATCCCCCTCCCTCCTCTCTCCATCCACCAAATAATAAACACATTTTTAATTAAAGTTCTACTCTTAAAAACTAAACAAAACAAAAAATGGATCCTGTTAATAAGTTGCCCCGAAATCTCTGAATATTAAAAAAGCCAGTCCTGTGCATTATTCATAACGGTGTGAGGGCAAGGGAGAGGCTAGAAAGAAGAAGGGAGAAAAAAAAAACGGGAAACAAAAAATAGGAATAGAAAGAAGTAGTCAAAAACTTTGTCCATGGGTTTTGTGCCAAGTTGGCTCCTGGCAATATCATTTATTTCCATCTTGTACTTAATCTACTATTCGTACAAAAAAACATCCCCTCAGAAAAGTGTGTGTGCGTGTGCGCACTGCGCCAGTCCAAAACCTTCTGGGTGGAACCACAACTACTGCTATTATTATTATTCTACAACTCTCCTCAGGGCCCACTACATTGTTCTGTGATGAAAACTAAAGAAAGGAAAGGGAGAGATAGCTCGCAGGGGTTTACCAGCTGGATAGAGATGGAAACCGGCTCTGTTCAAAATAAGCTGATACTGTACGTCATAAAAAAAGCAGCGGTGGAAATTAACCAAGTACATGTACTCAAGTACTGTACTTTAAGTAAAAGTTTTAGATACTTTGACTTTATCTGAGTATTTCCATTTTTCAATACTTCTACGCCACTACAGTACATCGCAGAGGGAAATGTTGTCCTTTTTTACTCCACTACAATTACTTAGCCAATCTACAAGCTCACTATGCGACGCGATGTGAGCTTTTTAGATGTGTTATTTATATTTAAATGTTTGTTCAAATGTGACATTTTGAATACAGGACTTTACCTTGTAACATAGTATTTCTACATTGTGGCACTGTTACATTAACATTATATTAAATTGTACTTATTCCACTGCTGTAAAATAGTATTCCTCTTCTTTTTCTCTTTAATTTTCTTTGTAGACTCCCAGTAGAATACATGGGAAGACATTCAGTGAATCTTCATCCCCTCAAACCAACACAGATTGTAAGAAACTGTTACGCAACAGCGAGGAAACATTGTCTTTTCTTGTAACTGAACTGAGTCGACAGGCCATATGCTACGGCGCCTCCAGTCATGTTCACCTCAAAGCACCATGGGAGCTTACCCTACAGGCTTAATATGTCACTTCCTACAGCGCACCTGCTGCTGAGCGGAGGCACACCTGTGACGCCGCATCGGCGAATGAACTATGAAGACGTGAACTCGGAATAAATCAATTTAGGATTCACCCAAAGATTTGCAGAAGTCATGCGACTCGTTGTGAGCGTGTAGATTTAGGCGAGCGACAGCATCTCACGACGCAGCATAAATCTGTCGATTCGAGTGCTCAGAACTCAGACGCACTTCATCGCCAGTACTATACTGTAGGAACTTGTACGTGCACGCACACACACACGCAGTTATCAGACAAAAAAGCTCAGCAAAGCAAACTTCAAATGAGTTATTACCCTGCTAACAGACAATTGACGAGTGAACAAGTCGACTTTTGTGACAAAACAATTGAATCCTTTGGATCTCAGGATCGGCGTGGACCAGAAAAGGTTGAGAACCACTTGCTTAAAGCATCATGTAAATGACTTCCTTGGCCTAACGGCAGCGTGCGGGAGAAATGCAGCGCTAAACGTTCCAGAGATTAGCTCCTGCACACACACAGCCAGACAGACAGACAGACAGACCCTCCTCTTGACGGCTAGATCTGTAAAAACTTCTGAGTCTTTACTATTCCCACACAGGCACGTCACGAGCACATTCTGATGTATTTGTGCGCTGTGGCATGAAGGAAGATAGACTGGGTTACATTTAGATAGCTGACTGCTCACATTCTGCACCCTGCTGTGTCACGAACAAGGGATCACGCGCGCGCGTGCACACACACACACACGTGTATGTATTTCAGAGTCACATCTCCTGTGTGTGCGTGTGTGTGTGTGTGTGTGTGAGAGTGATGAAGGCCCAGTAGGAGACATTAGAAGATGAGGTCTTTAACGTGAAGCTTTGATTGAGAGTCCCCCAGCAAGGGGCTGATGCAGGCCTCTCTCTGTCTGTTGTTCTCTCACTCACTCACTCACTCTCTCTATTGCTTGTTCTATCAGTTTTTCAATCAGTTCTTCCATGTGTTTTTCTCTCTCTCTGGCTGTGCCCTCGACCGCCCAGTGCTTCTTTTCCCTCTCCGTAAAAGTTTGTACTCTGTACTCTCTCTCTTTCTCTCTCTCTCTCTCTCTCTCTCTCTCTCTCTAACCTTGTCGAGGCCCCTCAATAAATCCTCAAGCGTTTGTTTTCACCTTTATGAATCCAGGTTAAGGTTCATAGTGTGTGGGTGGTGCTCATCCCAGCCCCGGCGCCCTGCTGCTGGGGTCCGCTAAGCAGCTCCATTGGAGGGGGGTGGGGGGGGGGGTTAAGTGCATTGTGCAAGGGCACCTTCAAAGAAGTTACTGCAGGAGAAGTAGCTGTTCACTCTCCCTAGCCCACATTTTTGACTGTCGACTCTCAGACTGACACCTCATAATACATTTTCAAATACCAACATTGTTTTTACCCTTTTAAAAAAAGTTAATTTCCAAGCATAAAATATATGGAATATTTAAGCGACAATGCTTGACAATGTGTCCCAATATTAAAAAATAAAGGTCTGATACTTTCCAATATTGCGACTCGTCAGAGTGCATTATCTATACTATAATTCTGTGTGTGTGTGTGTGTGTTAGCTCTGGTCCATAGGGTTAAAAAGAGTTCTCCTTAACGCTATGGGAAAATATCCGGTCAATAGACCAGATTTTTTCCTTCCGGTGAAATATTTAATTTTCTGGTGTAGTGTATTTTAGACGTGAGGTGGGGGGGGGGGGGGGGGCTCAGAACAGTGTTCCCACTAAGTAGAGTAGGCTTTCAACTCCATAAAACCGTCATTGTTTTGGTGAGTAGCGAAAGTGTATCTTTAATTTTTACTAAAGACGAGAGACTGCGCTGCCGGAGGTGTGAGGGGAAAGGACCATGTTTTCAGATGGGGGGGGGGGGGGTCTGCAGCCAAATGCATATTGATTTGGGGGTCCTTAACATAAAAACGTTTGAGAACCTCTATTCTATTGTAAATGTGTTGCCTAATGATCTATTGCAGGGGTCTTCAACGTTTTCAGGCCAAGGACCCCCTAGCTGAGAGGGAGATGAAGCAGGGACCCCTTCTACATTGCATAAAATTGTGTTTCAGATAAACCTTTGCTTCTCTTTTTTCCCTCGACACCTATGACTCTTTGCCAAAAATAGCCGATGTACAAGCTCACAACGCCTCGCGCTGCGAGGCGTTGTGAGCTTGTAGATCTGCTATTTTTGCCTAAAGTTCTCCTCAGAAAAGGGATGCTAGGGTTCAAGTGGTTAATGTAAAAAAAAAAAAAAAAAAATCACATCACACAAAGATTTGGCGGACCCCCCCTAGGGGTCCCGGACCCCCTGTTGAAGACCCCTGATCTATTGTCTTTCTGTTAGGATCACAGAGTCCTCTCCCTCTGTGCCGTGGCTCCGGCTTTACCTCCAGGTCAGCTCAGGCCGTTCCTCTGGGTTCGCGGGCACGATGCCAACGTGTCCACAGTCCACAGTACAGCAGCCAGCCCAGTGGATACAGTAGGAGCTCTGTGCTGTTCCCATACCTCTGTGTGTAGGTTTATTCCACCGTTAAGGAATGCGGCTGTCAGACCAGACAAGTCAGATGACTGCTCCTGCTGTGGCGAGCGCCCGGTCATGAGTTAGCCACAGCTTGTAACACCGTGTGTGTGTGTGTGTGTGTGTGTGTGTGTGTGTGTGTGTGTGTGTGTGTGTGTGCGCACAAGGATTCGATTCATTTCAGAATGCTTTCATTCGCAATTGCAAATTCTCACGGGGTTCAAGATAATGCAGATTCCCACTGTGGTTAAAGGAAATGTATAGAGACGAAATCACAGAGCGTGATACTGTACCTATTAACACGCGTGCGTACACACACACACACACACACACACACACACACACACACACACACACAGGAAGTGTGGGGCGCTCAGTGGCCGGATGGGAACCGTGAGGTGAATGTAACTATGTAAAGCGCTATATGTATCTTTAGTCTTAAAAGCTAGCTTTTCTCTCTCTTTCTCAGGACTTTGACTTGCGTCACTTCTACAGCGTTGAGTCATACAGGCTATGTGAAAGACTGGGAAAGGCTGTTTCCAGGTCAGGGTTAGAAAACGATGCTGCAGCGGAAACTCGAGTTGTTGACGTGCAGTTGCCACATAATGCCAGAGATATCATATAGCCCCCTAGATAGCAGATAGCAGATCTACAAGCTCACAATGTGTCGCATCGCGGCGCATTGTGAGCTTGTAGATCTGCTATTTTCAAATGGCCAAAATCTATATAAGGCTGAGGTGGGTAATGTATGTTTTGTAACAATAATCAAAATCTACAAAGTAACTAGTAAATAACGTTTCAAAATAAATAATTGTAGTGGAGTAAAAGTACTGCAAACTGGAAATACTCCAGCACACACACACACACACACACACACACACACACACACACACATATACGCACACACATATACGCACGCGCGTGCGCACACGCACACACACCAATGCAGTTACAACAAAGTAAGCCCATAATTATGCAAATAAAAAGTACATCCATGTGTGTGCACACGCGAACACGTAATCGCATAACGTGACAATTACCAGGATCTAATCAGAAATCAGTCGTCGCTTGTGCACGAGTGTGCGGAGGATTGCATAGCATTTGCATCTAATTTACACCGGCGGCGGCGGCACTAGCACACACACACACATGAGAAGCGCTCTGGAAGACGAGTGGATGTGACAGAGACACTGGTGAGCGACAGAGATGGAAGATTGTCACATAAAAGAGGAAGGACTGCTCTCTCTCCGAGAGGTGAGAGACAGCCACATAATGGGGGACTCTTATCTGGTTTGGAGAGGCCCCTTTGGTGCCGGCAGACAGGAAGCTGCGCTGGCTATAGGCCCCCGTCTTGATAACTCCGCACTTCATCCTCTCTCGCTCGCACTTCATTCCCCGGGAGACTGAAGCATTTCAGTATACACTCACTCAACCCTACCGAAAAAAAAGTACTTGTGGAGCACTTTGCGGAGAGTGGAGCACATGGTGTGTACATCAGACACAGACTTGGTTCGATTTTTTTTGTGTTCTTTTTTTAATGTTGGATGACGTCAGTGGGATTTTGGTCGTTTCCTCGTGTCTGGCGCTTGGTCTGAATTTAGTTGTATGGGGGGGAAAAAGTAAAAGAGGCCAGTCTCTCACATTGACGTATATTTCACCTTTTTTTAAGGTGTTGTATAACAGTAGTTCTCAAACTTTTTCATGTCATGGTCCCCCAAATTAATATGTATTTGGTCCGCGGACCCCCATCTGAAAATATTTTGTGCCACGGACCCCTATACAAGATTTGTGTTGATAAAATGTTATAAAAAATATTCCACATTCTTTTTAAAAAATAGAAGATCTTTGAAACAGCAGCAACCAGCCATTGTGTATTGGCTTCCATATGGTTTGACTGGCTGGCCATATTATGTAATACTCATTTAGCTGTCAGGATCCAGGGTTTGTGGGTCTTCCTGTTTCTCTGCATGCTGCTCTCTAGTACAGGTAGTCTGCAGTGGTGGAAAAAGTACTCAAATGTTTTGTAAAAGTATCAATACTGCAAGTATCTAGTGACTAAAGTTTTCAAATAATTGTAGTGGAGTAAAAGTGCAACATTTGCCTCTGAGATGTAGTGGAGTAGAAGTAAAAGTATTGAAAATGGTCCAGTAAAGTGAAAGTTCTTCAAAAGTGTACTTAAGTACAGTACTTGAGTAAATGTACTTAGTTACTTTACACCACTGGTAGTCTGTACTTGGCCGGCACCATCTACCCCTACCTCTACCACCTTCTCCACCATCATGCCCCTTCCTGCTCTCTCAGGTCCAGTGATGCTAAACTCCTGGTTATCCCCAGAACCAAGTGCTGAACGTGGGGAGATGGGGCTTTAAGAGCCATATATATGGTTGTTGTTTCTTATTTGATGACGTCACTGCAGGGCAAGCGCAGGTGTTGCTTGTGGCAGAGACAGTTTTTTGTCTGTGTTCATGAGGGCTGGCTGGTAGTCTATATGTGTTGACTGTATATTTTTGCCTTGTTGTCTCCGCCAGGCCGAAAGGCATGGCGAGAGAGTATGTTTTGCACTCCGTCCATCTGTATCTGTGTCCGTCCGTGTGTCCTTCTGTCTGTGGACAGCTAATCTCCGGCGCCGTTGGCTTGATCGGGGAGCGTACTCAAGTGCCCTCAGCCCTATGTTCCCTCAGCCCTATGTTCCCTCAGTGACCCTGTACAATTGAGGTGGTTGTATTTTGTCTCCCTGCTCTTGAGACATTTAGATGGTGTCAAAGGTCTCACCTAGACACAGGATCCGACACGAATTTTGACCTGATGGTCAAGATTCAATTTATCCCCTGAGCAAGCAGGTCGGCTCTGTTAGCTCAATGGTAAAGATTTCGGCGCTTGTGCAGGAAACCGGGTTCAAATTCGGGTTAGAAGAGGAAAGTTACATTCTGTAGTGCTGCTTTGAGTCATTTGATTAGTTATTGTAATCTTCACAAGGACGCTTTACAATGTAAAGCATTATATTAATTGTTTTAATACAGCTTTCTATCATTAAATATTTTTCTTGAGTGCCCGGATTTTTCTGTGTATTACAATGCTGTTGATCTAGGAGCACCACCAATACTTCTACCCAACCAACTACCCAACCACCGCTGAGCACCTGCTTGTTTTCTTTCCTCTTTTCTGTGGGTTATCATTCCGTTATGGCACTATGCCGGTTAGGGTTTTCGCTTTGCAGTTTTGTAAGCAAAATGTTGTAGTTGTGGCACTTGGTTTCATGTTATGGGGTCTACAGAGCCAAGTTTAAAGTTGTCTTTGAGAACAGTGGGCTAAAAGTCAGCAGGAGTTAAATTTTAATTGTAATCGGGACACTTAAGGAGAAAAATGTGTTTTATCACGCAGCCACTACTCTGTGGAATGCCCTCCCTCCCTCCAGCCCTAAAATCCCCAAATTCTCTTGCAAGATTTAAGAATGACCTCAAATCATGGCTCCATCTTAACACTAACTGGTCTTAGTTCCCTACCCTGGATAGCCCACTCTGCTTTGGATTCTTCTCTCAGGGTACCTTCTTGTCCTATATCTATTGTTTTATATATATGGATCAAATCTTTGTTTCATGGTTGTTCGTGCAGTGTGTTTGTGTGTTGCTATATGTCAACCACAATGGAAACACGTCCACGTTGGCGTTTTCCTAATGAAATACATTGCTGTGACTTTTTTAAACTGCCAATAAAGTATCCTATCTATTTATCTATCTAATCTAAATGTCTACAAGAAATGTGTGAAGAGAGTGAAACACAGGAAACCACATTTCAGTCGTTCCGAACTTGATTTCCCCTTTTCATTTTGGGCGTGTGTTCTTGATCAGTAAAACCAATGTTTTGCTGACTGTTTTTGACAAGCTGACAAGCTCTGGAGACCAGTGAGTATGATTGGTTTACCTCACTGTAATTTATGATAATAATAATAATAATAATAAACTTTATTTGTATAGCACCTTTCATGACATGAAATGCAGCGCAAAGTGCTTTACAGAGCAAGAATACAGTTACAGTTACAACCAATTTAACAATAAAGCAAACAAAAAATAAAATAAAATAAAAGCAAAAGCATAAAACATTAAAATAGGCAATACAGTGAGGACTTAAAAATCAACCAAAGAGTCAGCTAAAAGCAAGAGTGAAGAAATAGGTCTGGAGCTGTGCTTTAAAGCTATCGACAGAGGCTGCCTGTTTTAGGTATAATGGGAGTTTATTCCACACTGTTGGTCCGTGAAAGCAGAATGCTGCTTCACCGTATTTTTTATGTCATTTTAGGCACCTCGAGTAGGTCAGCACTTGAAGACCTGAGGGTCCGGTGATGATAATATATTTGACTAGATTGTATCTTATCCTGATAAATCTTTGACAAGTTAGAATGACCAATTGCTGTTCAAAATAAAATAAAATGATATATGATAATGTACCATTAATATTGATGAGACTCATTATACTGAATCTACAGATGTATTCCCCATCTTATTGCACAACAGAGGGTACAGTACATTTGTTGACTTTCTTTCATTATATTTTTTGGTGTTCACCTCAACATACAGTACCATGAGGTTTCTAAAGACAACCAGTGTGATCCTGAACATTGTGATCCTGCTATCTGGTGAGAAGACTTTGAAATTCTTTCATATTCACAGTGTGTCAGAGAAGTCAAATACTGTGTTGAACAGCTAGTTACTGTAAATGTTGTGATTTATAGATACATGTAAAATTATCGTGGTAAATAGTGGGTGTGTGTGTGTGTGTGTGTGTGTGTGTGTGTGTGTGTGTGTGTGTGTGTGTGTGTGTGTGTGTGTGTGTGTGTGTGTGTGTGTGTGTGTGTGTGTGTGTGTGTGTGTGTGTGTGTGTGTGTGTGTGTGTGTGTGTGTGAATCCCTTTGGATTCAAGGGATTTAAGTTCATACAGTAAATGTAGGTGTACTTACTTTATTTTGACGGGACAGAGCTTATTAATGGACATTAATAATGTACATAACGTAGCGTAAATACAACAGTACATATAACGTAGCGTAAATACACCGGTTTTAGCAAATCCGGTGTAAGTAAATATTAAGAGTGTGTGTGTGTGTCTGTGTGTGTGAGGAAAATACATACTTTGAACTATTTGACATGACATGTTATCACCTTGATCTACAAGATTTACAATTTTCATTGACAGCTGTTTATTTCTTGTCTTTTACAGGTGTTTGTAGTGGTGAGTGCATCATTGTCAGTGTAATACACTAGCATTGTCCAAAATGTACTTGTAGACGCAGTCTTATACTTGGAGAGAGAGAGAAACACAGATGATTCAAAATATATAAAGTGTTAAAAAAATAACACTTTAAATTATCATTTTCCTCCAATAGATGGTCCCAAGAATGTAATTTTGACAGTGACTCCATCAGAAGAGGTTGTCAAAGGAAGCTCGCTCACTTTCACCTGCAGCAGCAGTGGTTCAAATCCACCAATCCAGTACACCCTTTTCAAAGACACAACTATAGTGGCAAAGAGGAAGATAAAGACCGCTGGTGGTAAGTAATGAGAGTCAGTAATACAAATGTTCTCTCGCCTTGCTGGAACTGTGAGTCAATATGTAGTGTGTTACGTGTAATGTGATTTGTTGATCCGGGTCTAGTGCGATCGCCCACTGTATCTGGTGATTTGCACACACTCATACATGCACACTCCATTTCCGTATTCGCTCTAGACCCAGACCCGGATCAGCTACCTGCAAATTGAATTGATCACAGTCTAAGATAGTATTAATTTAACTCCAAAGAGGGCACACATTTAATCAAAAGGAATATAACTAGTTATTTTTGGCAGGAAGTCATGAGTAAAGTGATAATATTACTTTTGAAAAGAGTAATAAGTAACCAGGTATTTATTCATTCTTTTTTAGCAACACTGATAAAGAAAATATCTAACATCAAACCCAGTGACAGTGGAAGATACTACTGTCAGGCAAAGAACAACATTACCACGGTCAATTCACCTGAAGTCACTGTTGATGTTCATTGTGAGTTTTTGAATTGAATTAAGAATTCATTATATTGATGGATTTAGCATCCCGTCTTATTGTAATTTTTACCAAAGCTTGTGTAATGTTAGATCACATTATTCAAAGTTTCAATTATTGTTATTGTTCATCCCTAGAGAAAAACATTACAGCCTACACTTTGTAAATTATTTCCAACGTTTATTCCTCCATAGACCCTCCGGAAATGACCTCAGTATCAGTGATTCCACCAGGAAAGGTTGCTGAGGGCAGCAAAGTGACTCTGACCTGCAGCAGTGATGCCAACCCACCAGTAGGCATCTACACCTGGTACAGAGACAGTGGAAGGAGCTCTATCTCCACTGGTCCACAGCTGGTAAAGGAGAATTTGTCTCTGCAAGACTCTGGACAGTACAGCTGTCAGGTGACGAACAAACTTGGATCCCAACTGTCATCACCGTACTCTCTAGATGTTCGTTGTAAGTGAACTAATGTGATTTTTTAAAATATTTTATACTTTTTACTGACAGCAATCTTCTCCCAAGGTAGTTCACCATATGTTAATGTCCAATATCTCAATGGTTTATCGGTTCAATTCAATGCTCATTGTACGTTTAGAATGTGATTCAATCCGGGAACGCATCAACAAATGTCTTCTAAATCCTAACGGGTTTCTGAAAAACGTATGTTGCTATATCTAGCGGTGCTCAAACTTTTTTCATGTCAAGGACCAGCAGGCCCCCTATCTCAAAATATTTAATTCCAGGGACCCCCCCGAGAAGCAAAGATTTGAGTTAGAAATGTTCGCTTTAAAAATATATATCTGTTCAAAGATGTGCACAAATGTTCACATTTTTCAAAAAGTAGCAGATCTACTATTTTTGAATAGCCAAAGTATAAAATAATGATAATAGCTAAAATCTAAAATGACACAGATGCATTCCTGGATTAACTCATATACTGCCTAGAACGACTAAAACGACTTCTGTCCATAAGCCATGCCTGCCAAGAACGACTAAAACGACTTTTTAAAAAATTTAAAAAATTAAAAATATTTTTTTTTTTTTTTTTTTTTTTTTAGATTTTTTTTTTTTTTTTTTGACCCAAAGACCAAGGAGATATGATTTTTCGAAGATATAGACTCCCATCCACTTCCTTGTTAACTTAAAACTTAAAAATTCTGTATCTCGGCTCCTGAGTACTTTTTTTTTTCAATGAAAAATATGGCAGTGTTCAAACGCAGCCAGAATAATTCTGGCAGTGAATGAGTTAAATGGGTTAACCAAATACCAAATTATTGATGACAGCATACACTGATCTCCTAGAGCGGTTTTCCCCTTTAGACCCTCCAGTGAATACATCAAATACATGTTTAACGTTTGAATTCTAAAAATGAAAGAAGAGGTGTTTGAATTCTAACATCACTACTAATATTTTCTCCCAACAGATGGTCCCAAGAAGGTTACTTTGCAAATCAGTCCATCGTATGTTCTCGTCGGAGATTCAGTGACTTTCACCTGCAATAGTGATGCTAACCCCAAAGTAGAACCAGGAGAATACTTTCTGTACAGAAATGGTGATACTGTGACATCAGCTCAGAATTACAACATTTCTAACATCCAGAAACACCACGGTGGACAGTACAGATGTGCGGCTTTCAACTACGTCAACAGAGCCAATTCTGCTTCAGTACAATTTGAAGTTCACTGTGAGTATATGGTCCCGTTATCTGTTCACTAAACTAGGAAATTAGGAAAGAATGCATGAAATTGATGATTATGTGCCCAATCTTGTCCAGAGGAGTTTAAATGATTTAGACCACCAAAGTTGCTATAATGTTACATACCACATATTCAAAGTAATGAAAGATCTGAATATAATTCTGATCCTATTGCAAGACATTATTATGTTGCTCTGAAAGGTTCTTCTTCCAAAGAATTACTAGAATTTTAGACTGGATTTTTCACATATACTTATATGTATATTTCACCATGGTCAGATAAAAATGCAGTTACCGTAAGTATTCGTAAGACAAATAACATACAATAATACACATTTGAAACAATACAGTCACAAACAAAATAAATAGATTATGAATAACTTATGTCTTTCTCTGTGCCTTTCTTTACCTTAACAGCGAGGCCGTCAATATCAGTGATTCCACCAGGAAAAGTTGCTGAGGGCAGCAAAGTGACTCTGACCTGCAGCAGTGATGCCAACCCACCAGTAGACATCTACACCTGGTACAGAGACAGTGGAAACGGCTCCATCTCCACTGGTGCTCAGCTGGTAAAGGAAAAAGTGTCTCTAGCTGACTCTGGACAGTACACCTGTCAGGTGACAAACAAACATGGATCCTATAGATCATCGCCACACTCTCTAGATCTTCAATGTAAGTTAACAAAAATTGTACTAATGTTGGTGGGTTAACAATAATCTAAAAGTGACATCAATCTTTATTCAACAGATGGTCCCAAGAATGTCACTTTGTCAGTGAGTCCATCAGGAGATGTTGTCAAAGGAAGCTCACTCACGTTCACCTGCAGCAGTGGTTCAAATCCACCATTATACATCCTTTTCAAAGACGGCCGTGAAGTGAGACGGAAGGAGATACACACCATCTCTAACATACAACCCGGTGACAGTGGTAGATACCACTGTCAGGCAAAGAACAAGATTGCCTCTGTCAATTCACCGGAAGACTCTGTTGATGTTCACTGTGAGCTTTTAATTGAATTAAGATCAAATGATATTGATGGATTTAGCGTGTGTATATAGACACCACTTTATTCAAAGTATGCATTATTGTTATCGTTCATCCCTACTGTTGCCTATTTCTTACAGCAAATAATGTCAATCATCAATCTTTAATCCATAGACCCCCCAGAAAATACATTAGTATCAGTGGATCCGCCGGACGCTGTTGAGGGCACTAAAGTGACTCTGACCTGCAGCAGTGATGCCAACCCACCAGTAGACATCTACACCTGGTACAGAGACAGTGGAAACAGCTCCATCTCCACTGGTGCTCAGCTGGTAAAGGAGAATGTTTCTGCTGCCGACTCTGGACAGTACACCTGTCAGGGGACAAACAAACATGGATCCCAAATGACACCACCTAGTTTCATTAATGTTCTTTGTAAGTAAAAGAGAATAAGGTTACACGTTTTAACCTGTTTAAAATATAAAATCTGATACAATGTTAATTGTCTTTTTGATGTCAAGATGCACCGGTTAGTGTGTTGGTGGAGCTCAGTCCACCAGGCAGACCGCTGGAGGGCAGCAGTGTGACCTTGGCCTGCAGCAGCGTCGCTAACCCACCAGCACACAACTACACCTGGTACAAGAGGACTGGAGCTGCTGGTTCCAGCTCCCTGGTCCAGGTAGGGTCAGGACAGGCACTGCTTCTGGCCTCTCTGCAAACCTACCAGACTGGACTGTACGTCTGTCAGACCAGGAACTCACTGGGAGAAAACAACTCTACTGATGTGCTGCTGCGGATGGACACAGTAGACAGTGAGAATGATAACGGTAAATACGATGTACTTTTACAGTCTGTAACCATCCATCCATCTTCGTACGCTTAGCAGTTCCAGCAGAGAACCCCAGACTTCATTCCCTATACTTGGAGTGAGCAATCCACCCATTTCCTGCGGAGAACCATGAGGATCGAAGGAGGTCACGCACATCCACAAACCATTTAAAGATGGATGCCAGTAAAGCCAATGAAGGCAGCTACAGTGTGCAAACTTTTCTATATCCTCATCCTCATCACAGCCGCTTCACACTTGGCTCAAGGTCACAGCTGGCTGATTTGGGTTAAAGTGTGCCTTTAATTGGGCGGGGCCCAATTACCACCTCATTTGAGGTCAAGTGTCCCATACTTACTGTACACAGCTTGGACAGTTTCCCTGCATGTCTACCTCCTGAGGTATCATATGGTTTTCCAGAAAGGCGCCAACTGAAAGTCCTTCTCCATGGCTTTTCCTAACTTCTCCCACACCCACCGATTTGCCTCTGTCACGGCTATGACTGCTGTCCTCCAGGCCTGTTGGTATCTTGCATCTGCCGGTGGCAACATGCGATAACATAGCCCAGAAGACCTCCTTCTTCAGTCGGACGGCTTCCCTGACCACCACTGTCCACCAAGGTGATATGCGCCTATGATTTTTCAGACCCCAGACACGGACCACTCTTGTTCAATGTCAGGGAAGTTCCGCAGGAGGTGGAGTTAAAGGTCTCCCAGACAGGGACTTCCTTCAGTCAGTTCACCCGCACTACACCTTTGGATTAGCCCGGTCTGTCCGGAGGCTTCCCCACCATCAGACCAAACTCACCACCAGATGATGATCAGTTGATAGTTCTGCCCCTCTCTTCGCCTGAGTGTCCAAGCCATGCAGCCTCAGGTCTGAGGATATGATAACAAAATCGATCATCGACCTTCGGCCTAGGGTGTTTTGGTACTGTACCATGTGCACTTATGCTCGAACATGGTGTTTGTTATGGCCAGTCCATGACTATCACATAAGTTGAATAGCAATGGACCGCTTGGGTTCAGATCAGGGAGACTGTTCTTCCCAATCACGCCAAGTGTCCCTATCCGCTATCGGCGCCTGATGCAGTACTCCATCCAGGGTCTGTAAGAAGGCTGAATAATCTGATCTACTTTTCTTTGCAAAGGCACCGACAACCGTTAGAGTTTCACCCCCATAACCCTAAGGTATAGAGAGGAGATCCTCTCATCCAATGGGGTAAGTGGCGGCACTCTTGTGAGTACTTCCACACCCGGCTGGCACTTCACACTTTGGCCCGGCTCCGTGGCTAACCTGGCCACCAGATGCTTGTTGACTCCTTCTGGCCTGGCTCCAGATGACGTCCCCAGGCTACCCCTAGCTAACCTCATTCCCTGATTGTCTATGGAGTGTTATTTCAACCACTATTTGTCTGATGAATTTGTCATGGGAGACGCTGGCAGGACCACCAGGTCGGAGACATTCATCAAAAAATATATATAAAGCACCAGAAGAATTAGATATACTGAAAACATTGTTCTTTCTATATTGGTCATTCATTTTACGTGTCCTGTCATTTTCCAGCAGTCGATCGTCTCATCTTTTGTGTTGCTACTGGAATCAAGGTGTTGCCAGTGCTGCTGTTTCCTTTGGTTATGTTGTGGACCTGGTGAGTTCTGTCGTGTTTTGTGTGCCAAAAATAGTAGAAGATAGTAGACTGACAAACTGCAACGTGTCACATCTGCGACACATTGTGAGCTTGTAGGTCTATTTTCAGCGCATGACCCTGTACTGCGACAAAGTATAAATTAGGCTTTTGTCCAAATACTCAGATTTTATTCTATCATGTTTGACAATATTGCGACAAACACTGCAAAAAGCTTTAAAAGCTTAGTTGTTCCTCTTTAAAATAATGTCATGTTTTTAAAGGAAACAACACTCCCGCAAGAACAAAACAGTGAGGAGATCTTCATTCTTTTCATTCATTGCACTTATTTATACTGAAAATTGTCAGATATTAAGACTTATTCATAATGTGATCCATGTTTAAGTGTGTTGTCATTTTTCAGGAGGACAGTCTCTGGATGGTCCAGGTTGTCAACATCAGTGGAAGTGTTGGTCATAGACGAGACTCTGTTTCCTCTGCTGGTCAGGACAACAGGGTTGTAGAGGAGGAATCCAACGTGTAGAGGCAGAGAAGCACGAAGACATTCCTTTAGTGTCTGCTGCCTGGGTGCTGAATTGCAGCTTAAACCCAGATCTGCCAGCTTTTTATTTAAATAGCAGAATAAAGATGATAAGACTGTAAATATATGACAGTAAATTTGAGACCAGTATCAAGTTATGCAGATTGTTTATGTGCAGTTAACATTAAAGCTGCAATCTGTAAGTTTGATGTCCTCTTCTGACACACAGGTAGAGATAATTGCAACTGTAACACCTGGGATTTGAAAATGTACATGTCTGTAATATTCAAATTCTTAGATTTTCACTGAAGTACAGTTTAGCCTTCAAACCCCATTGTCTGTTATTGCCACATTACATCTTTATAATCTCATGGATCAATGACGTCTGCAGTTTGTGAGACGGAAATGTTGGAATGTTGCACTTCCTCTACAAGATCCAATTTGAAAGATGACAATTTACAGTAAATGAAATGCGCAAGACCTGCCAATAAATGATCTTATTTCTTCATCAAAACAATACACAATAACAATTATGTATCTGATTCTTTTTGACCAACAGAAGTAGATATATTTATGTCATTTTTCTACAATAAATTGTAGAAAAATGATATTTATGACCCATAAAATAGGCGTGTGACCCAAAAATGGCTTCCAACACCGCTCTACATGCTCCAGGCCAACTCTTGTGTTCTTTGTTTCATCCAGCTCCGTAAACACCATGCACACAGCCCCTCCCTGGCCTCCCTCCTTCTGTTTACACTGTACTGTACACCTCAGACTTCAAGTACAACTGAGTCACGCCACAGGCAGAAGTCATAAGATAACAAACAGTGCTGTTGTGATCTGTATCAGTGGTCAGTGTTGCCAGATTCTGTGAGAGAAACAAGCAACCCAGGTCTAGGAAAACCAGCCCAAAAGAAGCAACTATGGGCCACAGGAGCACTTTAACATATACATCAGCTCTTTGAAAATAGCAGATCTACAAGCTCACAACACGTCGCGATGCGACGCGTTGTGAGCTTGGCTATTTTCAAATGAAATCTTGCAGGGAAATTATAATAAGCAGATCTGGCAACCCTGTCAGTGGTGGAGGAGAGTAAGAGGAACAGGGGCCTTGGCTGAGGAACCACCTGCAGCTGAACAACACCAAGACACTGTCTCCATGAGAGTATAAATAAACGTACATGCAGTGGTGTAAAGTAACTACTGTAAGTACATTTACTCAAGTACTGAGTAAATGTACAGTGATGATACGATGTTGAGGTATTTTTTACTTAACTGGAGCATTTCCAATTTTCAGTACTTTTACTTTACTACTCCACTACATCTCAGAGGCAAATATTGCACGTTTACTCCACTACAATTATTTGAAAACTTTAGCAATTAGTTACTTTGTAGATTTTGATTATTATTACAAAACATACATTAACCACTTCAGCCCTATATACATTTTGGCCATTTGAATATTGCAGATCTACAAGCTCACAATGCGTCGTGATGCGACGCATTGTGAGCTTGTAGATCTGCTATTTTCAAAAGATTTTTAGACATTTTACGCATTTGAAAACTTGTGACATTCTGCATAACGGCTACTTTCTACTCTTGGTAAGTACATTTTGATACCAAAACTTTTGTACTTTACTCAAGTACATTTGACATGGACTACCAGGACTAAAAATCATATTACGTTACTGTATGTCATTTAAAGAAATACACTCTTTCATTAAAAAGAAAATGCCACACTATCTGTCTTCCAAACAGGCATATACTAAGCATTAAAACGTTACACTGTAATATTATACTATCATTAAAATCATCACACTACTACTGCACACTATGTCGTCAAAAACACACATACAGTACTATACACATGCATGCTATAGCACACTACCATGCTTTATCAAAACATATTGAATGAGGAAGGAGTTTAAACAAACCACACAAGACACATTATTCAATGCACATTAACATCCTTAGTGTATATTTAACTCCAAAGAGAGTACAAATGTAACCATATGTTATGTATGCTCCATTTGTTTTAACTCTGAAGATTACTCTTCTGAGTTCAATTGAAACTGGGAATTTGACTGTGGGATGTTTGGCCAGTGCTCCTGTAAATCCATTCAGCATTACTAGGCTAGCACCTCACTAATGGAACATTGCCTCTACTGCCGCAAAATGTAAAATCAATGAATATTCATCATTGGATGTTACACTTTCCCCCAAACAAACCAATTCATGGCAATTATTGTATTGATCATACATCATGCTAGTATAAAGCATCCAAATGAAAGCCATTTTTAAATAACACCGGCCATAAGCCGAGCCATCGTCATACTGGGAATAGCACTGGGGTGCAATCCAGAACCTAAATGACTACTATCTACTACTGCTACATTAAATGGTGTCGGGCAGCAATGTTAAGAGGGATGTATTGATGGTAGCTCATTAGAAATGTGCTTTTGTCTGGATGTAGAGGTTGCATTTTTTGTCACAGTTATACAGTAACAAACTGACACTATGGGAGCCAACCCAAGGCAATGCCAGGAAAGGCAAGTTATAACAGCTGTTTTATTTAGTCACATTTGAGTTTTGGACAAGGTTAAATGTTTTTGTTTGAAGTTCCTTCAGTTTGCTGTTTTTTTTTATTTATTTATTTATTTATTTTAATTTCTATCCCATGATTTTGTAACCCATTTTTCCACCTCAATGCCAATTGTCTAAGTAATCCTGGGCGCTACACTCCCTCTGCTAGCCTAGGGAGAGCCTAGAGCCGAGCTCATGCCTCCGGCAATGCATGAGAGCTAGCAAGCCGCTTCTTATCACCTGACAGGGTGGAGGTTCCCTGGTTAGACGTAGCGCGTGGAAGGAAGACGTTATTCGAACCAGTTCCTTTCCCCTCCATCTGGCGCCCCGGTTTTAGTTTTTTTAAATCGAGCTCTGTTTGAGTTTTGAACCAATGACCTTCAGTTTGTAAACCCCAGATTTTTTCGTTTGAGCCACGTCGGAAAAGCAAATGGCAATGTAACACTTAACCTTACCTTTTGTGAGTTAAAATGTGCTAAACAGCGGTCTTGAACCACAAACCTTTGGTTCACAAGAATATCTTGATGCTGTCATCCTGACAGGGGGAGAGGTGTTTGCTGTGGATTTTCATCCTTTGACCTGCCAACTCTTTGACGCCTCTGTTTTGAGCCATTAACCTTCTTGACTCTTCTCCTGCACCTCAGACAGACAGCTGGAATATGAATGTGACAACTATGGTAATTACATAGCCTTATCAGATCTACATGCAGATCTGATAGTCACCTTTCTAAGTTAACTGGAAGCTAAATTAAAGCCATTTCCAGTTTCTGGCGATTAATTAGCTCATTATGTTAATTACTCATATTGCTCATCATGCAACTTTTAGCAACAAACCTTAATCTCATCTGCTAAGCCTATAGATGACTTTTTTCTAAATCATAGAACTTAATAGGAAACAATAATTCTGGGTTTAACATGGGTCCTATGGGGATTTCCAGTACACTACAAAGTACTCAAATGCTTTTTTTTCTTAAATAGCAGTTCTACAAGCTCACATGAAGCAACACGTTGCGAGCTTGTAGATCAGCTACTTTCAAATAGATTCAGTATAAAATAGGGCTTACGTAATTGGGTAATGTGTGTTTAGTAATAATAATCTAAATCTACAAAGTAACGTGTAACAAAAGTCTTTCTTTTGGCCTCTGAGATGTACTAGAGTAGAAGTATACAGTTTGAGAAAATGGAAATACTCAAGTAAAGAAAAAGTACCTCAATATTGTACTTACTGTAAGTACAGTACTTGAGTAAATGTGCTTAGTTACTTTCCGCCACTGGTCACGAGCCACTGGTAATAGATAATCATTGGCTAATGGTGCCGGGGTTACAGCCAGCCAATGACAAATAGCCGTTTGATTCCATTCATGGCGTCTTCCTGTTTATCGGTCATTGAGACTGATGGGACGGTATTAGTTGCTAATAAAGTTCACACATGACTGAAGCCATTATTAATCTTGGTGAACGCGCTGTGTATGAATCAACGCCAGGCTCCGTTGCGCTCTAATTGTAACTTGTGGAGCCTAAGTGGCGACGCTTCCCCGGGAGGTGTGTTTTTATTAATTTTGGAAGCAGTTTGGAGGTGTTTTCTCCGTGCCTGCAATTGTGCACATTATACTCTGGTAGTTTAGGGTGACTTCGGCCTGGCGGAGACAATAAATATACATTGGAAAATGGTTGAAAATAATGTAAAGTCTACATGATTTGTAGACCCTTTTGTACCCTTTTGACCCAGATGTTTTTTTTTCCGTCTACTCCATCTCTTCCCCAAAAATATTTAGAACTATTTAGATTGTTCGCAACGCAACGCGTTGTGAGCTGGTAGATCTGATATTGGCTAATGTTCCCCCCAGAATATGGATACTGGGATGCAACCTGGTTAACTAAAGTGCCATTTCAATCCCTTAAAGTCTGCCATACCAGCCCTGACGGAAAAGGATAGTCATTTTGTATTTTAAAACAAAATTCCAGATGCCAGAGTGACTTATGAGCATATTTTGAATATTGCGATATCAAATGAATATACAAATATTTATACCACACAACTCGTGATATTTTTATATCACCTGGCCCACCCCTAAGCCAGACTAACCTGGTCCCGTTCCCACAGGTTCATAATCCCACATCACAGCATATGCTCCAAAGCTGCCCCAGTGTCAAACTGTGTGTCTTTGCTGTGTCAGAGCGACCCCACATCTTTAGGACATCGTCCCACCAACAGATATAAAATATTAATGGAGTTTCCTTTCTGTTCCTCTAATTAATGCGGCATGGTACATTTTAATGACAACCGATCAAATATTAACGTCTGGCACAGATAACTGATAAAACCATGCAGGGCAGAAAGGATGTGAGGACACTGGATGAAGTGAGAGCGAGCGTGCGTGCGTGCGTGTGTGTGTGTGTGTAGACATTTGCCTATCATCGCTGTCGGGTGGAAACCTTTCTTGTCCAAAAAAAAACAAAGTTCCAATAGATCCACGTAGTATAAGCAGCTCTTGTTAATACTTTCAAATTTCGAAAATAACAAGAAATAGCAAGGTCTACACTACATCACAACACGTTGTGAGCTTGTCGATCTGCTATTTCTGCTACTTCTGTGTGAAGTAGGGCATTCATTTTTCCGAGGGGGGGGGGGGGGGGTTGAAAGATGTAGATACGAGGTTTCTGCCATACAGCGATGCTATGCCTGCCATATGGCAGTCTACCAGAGGTATTAATGACTTGTCCTGTTGAGCATCTGGGATGCTGGCCAACAGGGGGTGCTGTGGTACGAGTGGCATCCTGGGGCTCTAGCTGGCACACATGGACAGACAGACAGTCCATGGTGCTCTAACTCTAGTCTCATTGTCTCTGTGCCCTGGCCAAGCAGCAGCCATGATACTACACACACACACACACACACGTACTTTTTTAGGTTTATTATTATTATTATTTTTTTAGCGTTTCCTTTTTTCAAGATATCAAGAGTGTTTGTTGTTTGTTTTCCTTCTTATTGCTAGCAAGAGTTTATGGTTTTGTCTGTTTCCCTGAACTCTTCCCTGTTTATTTGTTGTTTGGCATTTGTAGTAATGATATGAATCTACAATGTAATAGCGCCTTCATCCAAAGCACTTCACAACGTGTATTACATTCACCCATTCACACGCACACACACGTGCACACACACACACACACACGCACACACGCACACACACACACACACACACACACACACACACACACACACACACACACACACACACACACACACACACACACACACACACACACACACACACACACACACACACACACACACACACACACACACACACACACACACAAACGAGGAGACCATGCAAGGCAAGGCACCAAGTAAGGGCTTCGGCGTCTTGCTCAAGGACACTTCGACATTAAGCCCGTTGGAGCCCAAGATCAAACCGGGAACTTTTCCCATTCCCACTGAGCCAATGCTACCACCTCAAGAGAATACGGAGACAAAACCAGTTGGAGGTGGTTTCGCAGTGTGTTGGGGGGGGGGGGGATTTCTAATGTAACACCAGGAAACATCGAGAATAATAAGGCTCATTGAAAAACAAGTTGACTCCTTAGATTGCTGACATTTATAATAATGACTATGTAAATGCTAGTTCATGAATAAAAGATAGCGTGGGGGGAGGGGGAGGGGGGGGGTCTGCCACAGCATTGGAGGAGAAAATGCCAAATAAAATAGAGTGTAGCACGGATTAGACTTGTGTTCACAAATATATCAAATGCTAGCGACGGCGGGTGGCCCCGCTGTGCCTTATTACACACATTTTGTCTCGTAATGACTTTTTAAAGGTGGCTCAAACTAAACTGCCAAGGAGCTGTGAAAGTCATTTAACATGCTTCAGGGTGTAAACAAAGAGACATGGAATGGATTTTCTACGGTTATCATTCAGTTTTTGAGGCAGTGAAGGCACATACAGTATTGATTTAAGTGATTTAACCATTTGTAACTCTGTAAGAGTGCACGGTCTCAGAGTTAAATGAACACTCAGGACTTTAGAGGGCACACAGGGCAAGGCTAATGTTAAATTAAAATAATAAAACATGATTGTGACGTTATGTTAAACGTACAATATGCATCTCTCCCTGTTTCTTGTATTTGGTATTGCACATACTGTAGTGCTGCTGCAAGACACATATCAGACCAGTCTGACAATACAGTATCCCAGTGAGACATAGTCAGCCATAGACGCCCGTCTAAAACTGAGTTATAACTGGTCTATCAGTGCAAGTTTTTTGATTAGCTGTTTTTTAAGCGTCTAGATATAGCCGTTGAAATGACATTGTTTCAACATCTAGGCTTAGCCTAGACGTTGAAAAAACTGACCGTTAATACTTGTTATAACCCGGTTTTAGCCTAGCCGTTTAGACGTATTTTAGACGTCTAATAGCCCAAAATGCTCAGTGGGATAATCCAGTGGTTCTCAAACTTTTTCATGTCAAGGACCCCCAAATTGACACTTATTAGCCCGCGGACCCCCATTTAAAAAGATAAGCCAGGGACCCCCATAAGAGAAGATTTCTACAGCTCTAGCAGTGATTCTCAACCATTTTAATTTCAAGGACCCCCAGTTTAACATGCATTAGGGCTACAGACCCCCATTTAATGGCATTTCTATCTCTGGGACCCTAATTTATAAAATAAAATCAATGTTAATTCAACTCTGAGAGTGTACAAATGGAACCAAATGGACCCGTTAGGGTCCTTTGGTTGCATTTGTACACTCAGAGTTACAGACCCATAAGGGTCCATTTGGTTCCTATCCATCATTTAGCTGGGGACCCCCTGGAACCCCCTCAAGTACCCCTGGGGGTCCCCGGACCCCACTTTGAGAACCAATGGGATAATCAATCAATCAATTGGTTACAGTCGACGAGGTTGAATTACAGATTTCTGACCACAGCGTGTTGCAAACTTTTATTGCCATTTGGCAAATGCATCAAAAAGCGGCCCCGGCAAATATTACCGCCTTTAGATGCACAGCGTGCCGTCTGACTTTAACTTTGAGGAGTCACAGCGTAATAATCGAGAGACGCAGAGAGAGCTGATGAACCATTCAGTCTCTTTCACAGAACATTGTCTCCATTAATAAGTCGTTATAAGTATAATGTCGAATTCACTGACAAGAGATAATGTGTCAGAAACCCATGAGTCACAATGAATCTGTAATTGATAGAGATGTTTCTGCGTCAATGGCCGTGAACTGAAAGGCGCAGGCGTTCATGCTTGATCATCTATTAACCCGTTAAAACCGGTAATGCATCTGCGTAACCACTTTACCATTGTTTTATGGCACCGAGTGCCGCGCCATGAGCTTGTAGATCTGCTATTTTTGAAAGATCTTGGAGAAAAAAAATATTTGAGTTTGACAAATGTTCGCTTTAAAAAATATATATTCAAAGATTTGCAAAAACTGTCATGATTTTTCAAAAAATTGCAGATCTACAAGCTTGTGAGCTTGTAGATCTGATATTTTTGAATAGCCAAAGTATAAGATAATGGTTAAAGTGGTTAAAATCTAACATGACAGATGCTTACTTGGTCTTAATGGGTTAACACACAGGTCAGTCAGCTCCTCCGACTTGTCTTATTAATTAACATTCATTTGAACACAAGTCGCCAGATAAAGAGAAATGTAGAATCCCATTTAGCTTTTTATTTTAAAGGTCAACAGTCGATCAATTACACTGTCCCAGTAATAAAGAAGGACTTCTTTAATCTGTCTGTCTGTCTGTCTGTCTGTCTGTCTGTCTGTCTGTCTGTCTGTCTGCAGCTAAGTCTGTCTGTCTGTCTCTACAGCTAATCTTGCAAACTACTGTACTATGCCGCTCAGTGTATTCACAAATTACGTGTGCATGCTGCCAGTATAGCCATAGAATTCATATTCTCAGGTATAGCCTATACCTCCAAACTATGGGATTCTTGTCCACAAGAGTATGCAGTACAACTAGTCAACTGGCCACAAGCTGTCCATCTGTGTCGTACTACTGGCCAATTACACAAGCCATTTCCTCAATCAACGCGTCAAACATGATAATCCATGCATGGAAAATTGTACAGAATACAGAATGAATACGATAAGTGAGTGAATCTCTATTGTGGAGCAGTTAGGGGTACAGTGTTTTGCTCAAGGACACCTTGACACGCAGACAGGAGGAGCCAGCCGGGGGTCAAACCGGGAAAATTATCATAATGTTCGGTCATGCTATCTTGCAAGGTTTTTTAAAGAAGCATAAAACAAGGCCTCCTCGCCCTCGGGTGGTGATTAAAGCCTAATTTATACTCCGTAGTATGATGGTGTCGCTTGCCAAAAATAATTGATCTACGAGCTAACAACGAGATGCAAGAATTTGGGAATCTGTCACGCCTCCAATAATTTGTAGACCAGCGGACCGGTAGGAGACACAAAGGAGACTCTTTGTCTCTCCTACCGGAACCGCTGCCGGTCATCACATTATTGGCTTAGGAATGCGACAAAAACAAAACAATATCCATGAATTCAAGTCTGCATGGGGTGACTAATCGATAGAAAAATGGGGGTGAACTGTCCCTTTAAGCCTGATTCACACTTTGTTGCAGGACAATGTCCCCTGCCGAAAAACAGCCAACAAGCTCACAACGCGTCGGATCCGAAAGACGGGGCATAAATTAGGCTTACTGCAGCAAAGGACATTTCCTGTGAGGCCAGGAAGTCAGACTCATCGCACGATGACATTCAAAGGACCCCATCATCGCCTCGTACTTGAGGACTCCGCCTCTGATGTGTTCAAGAGGATGAGCTGAACTTTGCCTAATGCCGGACGTTCTTTGAGCCATGTGTACTAATAGATGTGCTTTCTCAATAACTGGTAACTGCGCTCGCCCCGGAAGACACACCGAAGACTCGAGGAGTAGACGATAAAAGGTGGATGAACTTGACGAGTAAGCGACAAAAGGTGGACGAACCGGCAGGGCGAGTGGATGCGGGTGGTTCAGCGCCGTGGCATTTCGTGGAGCTGGATTTTACTTGCAAATGTGACGAGGGACACACGGTAGAGGAGGGAAATGTCAACGCATCCCCACAAAAAAAGGTCCTCTCAATGGGTTTCTCGGTGGCTTTGTTTTTCGGAGCTGCGGCGGAGGGACTGGGGGGGGGGAGTGGTCGCGACGCTTTCTGTGGCTGCTGGCAAAATGTCAAGAGGCTTTTTTGAATATGGATGATGAAAGAGGACACTTGAATGAAGAGGAAACCTCGTGAATGTCAGAATGCATGTGTCTGTTAGCTCGGACGGTCAATACCTGCATAGAGATAGATAGTAGTGTATGTCATAGCCGTGTGTGTGTGTGTGTGTGTGTGTGTGTGTGTGTGTGTGTGTGTGTGTGTGTGTGTGTGTGTGTGTGTGTGTGTGTGTGTGTGTGTGTGTGTGTGTGTGTGTGTGTGTGTGTGTGTGTGTGTGTGTGTGTTGCTATACTTGCGAGGACCAAGTATAGTAGAATTTGAAGGAATCTACATTGTGAGGCAAAATGGTTGACAAATGGTTGTTTTATAGTTTAAAAAGCTTTTTTAGAGATACGTTAACAATTAGAAAAACATTCAGGTTAGGATTAGACATTTAGAGCCTACGTTTAGGGATTGGAATTAAGAGTTAAACGTGATTTATACTTAGTTGCGCGCCAGTGTCATGCACCGAAAAACAGCCGATCTATAAGCTCACAACGCGTTCGCTGCGACGCGTTGTGAGCTTATAGATCGGCTGTTTTTCGGCCTTAGGCTTACGGTTAAAAATGGCTAAATAATATTATTTTTTTTAAATGACATTCATAACATGGCCGTCCTAAAGCGTTGATGTCCTCACAAGTATTGTGATACAAACCTGTGTGCGTGTGCGTGCGCACGTGAAAGAGAGACTAGATATACAATTAGGTGACAAGATAAAAGTATGTTACTTAATTAAATAGACATGAAGAATGTGTGTGCGTGCACACATGCACACATGTCATTGATCACTGGTGGCAGCATCCATGAGGGATGCGCCTTGATCATGTTCCTGTCAATTCCATTTTGGAATATGAATATCAATCATTACCTTCAGTATCGGATTGAACCAGTTACTGACATGACCCCGTTATTTTTTACTGAATCATACAAGCTTAGGACATCCATTTTTATATAATAAGTTTAGACAAACACGATAGCGGAAAACCTCACTTTTCTCCATTAGAGGCACAAGATCCTTTATGAGTATAAAAGCCAAAACAAACAAACAAAAATCAATGCACTTTGCTCAGATTTCTGACATGTTACAAATGGCTCTCTTTACAGAGGAGAGAGGACATTACAGATACTCATTCTAGCCTTGTAGTACACACACAAATATTGGTTCTTCAGCACTTCTTTGGGGAGGTTGAGGTGCTATTAGTACCACTGCCAGTTGGCTAAAGTCATACTTTGTAACGTTTTCAATTAAATATTAAATATTTGTGTATAATCTTATTTTTCACTCTAACTATTGCACATAAATGTGTTTTTGATCAATTCTCTAAACACTATTTGTGATCGTCTTCCTCCGACACTCATGATACAGGCACTAGACATGTACCAGAAATGTATTTATATAATTTAATGTTAATGCATACCTGAAAAGCTTGTTGTTGCTTTCCAAAATAACCTATATAATTATAAAAGGTTGCGTGGGGCCCCGCCTACCCGCCGATCAAAGAGACCCCCTCTCCGCCCCCTCCCTTCAGCAGAAAATAACGTGCATTACTGCGTTCACATCAGCGCAGGCTGCGCAGCACACTAAAACCGAAATAAAGTAACAAAAAAAGTAACTTTATCTGCGGGAAACCCGAAAAGAAATCGCGCGCGCGTGCATGTGTCCCGTATCCTGCGTAGGGCCCCTGTGGAGTCTAAAGCGGCACTGATAATTACACACACACACACACACACACACACACACACACACACACACCTGTTATGAAAGTAGAGAAGGCAGGCGCAGTGTAAAGCAAAACAGCAGCTGATATTTCTTTGGATAGTTCTTTGTTCTATGGCTTCAATTTAAACAGGCTTTCAAATACACAGTGAGGGTGTGTGGGTGGGTGTGTGTGTGTGTGGGTGGGTGTGTGTGTGTGTGTGTGTGTGTGTGTGTATGTATGGGAGGGTGTAAAGGAGAGGAGACCTCCCCTTGGTGTAGGTATGATGAGTATGCCAAATAAACACACACACCCATAATCCACCAGTAAAGGGTAAGTAGGCTAGGCTGTTTAAAGTAAACATGCACTGTTGCGCAGTGGTGAAAAAAGTACTCAAATGTCTTAAGTAAAAGTATCAATACTGCAATGTAGAGGTACTCTGTTACAAGTAAAAGTCAGAAATTCCAAATTTACTTGAGTAAAAGTACAAAGGTATTGGTATCAAAATGTACTTAAAGTACCAAAAGTACTAAAATGTTTGAAAATAGCTGATCTACAAGCTCACAACGCGTTTTCAGGAAATGGGAAAAATAACCTGTGTTCCAATGGATCCAATGTAGTTATTTAGTCACTAGCTCTTGTTAATACTTTTCAATGGTTAAATATTTATAAATCCCACAGACACCACTTTCAACGCAAGAGAAAGAGAATAACTATGCATATAAATAATACCATGAACACAATCAAAGTAATGAGAGAAGACAAATGAGACACTAGCAGTCTGTCCCCTGACCATGCTGTCACTAAATTAAACAAAGGTACTGAATTTCACAGAGATGGTTTCTGGAGCACACAGTCCATCCTGCCAAAGCTATAGGTCCATCCCAGTCCCTGCCAAACCACTTTTACTTTTACTCTGACTGGTACTCTCTTACTCTGTTACAAGTAAATGGCCTGCATTGAAAATTTTACTTGAGTGCAAAATTATTGGCATAAAAAAGTCAAACGTACGTTTCAAAATGTATCACTTTTTCAAAAATAGCAGATCTACAAGCTCACAACGCTTCATGATGCGACGCGTGAATTACAAGATCACCACTGTGACGATGCAAACAACTGTAATGACGACTACCACATACACACGCACATGCACACGCACACACACACGCTGAGATCAAGCGACATCTTTGAAAATATTTGTATAAGTCACTACCTAAATTCCACAGTTCCTACACACTATCTATTCTAAGATTCCTTATTTAGACCATCAGTTTTATCATCTTCCATTGTTGCACAGCTCTGACTATATATAGATTATTATTAATACTGATACTCATTGGAGCATGCAGAACTTTTCAAGGACAAACAATTCAGTGTTCAGTGCTGGCTTTGCTATACTTTGATTTGTTTTTATCTCTGCCGGGCAGGAGGATGACGATCACTAAGTTGAGAGATATGTTTACCAATCATCCAACAAGTAGCATATTGTGAATTAGCCTGTTTAGTCCATGGATTGTTTTTACTTTGGTGATTATTTTTTATCATAGTTCTTGTCCATATTTTAGATATTACGGAACAATGAAAAACAAGCCTTTTGCACACCTATAGTGTGTAAAAGAGAACCAAACTACGGACAAAAACATAGCACAGAAAAAAACGTCTTCTGAATAATCAGATTCTTTATTGGGAAACAACGTTCACAATTAAAACATTTTTCAAGGTTTTAAAGAACATTATCTTGTGACATTTAAAAAAAAATACTTTGTTTTTATATTGATGTTATATTATCAATACAATCTTATGTTTTGCTAATTATTTGGCGGCCCACTTGCACCGGCCCACTCCACCAGTGGGCTCTGGCCCACAGGTTGAGAATCCCTGCTCGGTATACATATGTTCCAATTTGTCTACTGATATTATTCAGCATGAATAATAATGTCTTTTACACAGTGACCATCTGGGTCTGCTGTATGGCTAGGGAGATTTCCAGAGCCTGTCTGGGCTGGGGTTGCTATGGCACTCATTTGCCATATTCTTCCCTGATTGGCCAACCCAACCCATCAGCCATGGGGATTGGCCAAGGCTTTGAATGATGTTTGTGTCGCTGTACTAACTAACAATATAAGTAATGGAGACAGTCTTCAGTCTTTTACAGATAGAGAGTAACTGTCCATTTCTATCTACAAGTGGGCTTAATTGTAAAATGCGGTGGTGGAAGGTGCATCTGGAAGGAGCACCAATGAAAAGACTTCAAGCTGCCGTGGCAGTTGGGCACAGGATGTACTCGTTTGGGGGTTTCTGTGAAAGGATGACCTTCAACATGGACCCGATTGACGTGCACGTCTTCCACACAGTGTCTTTGCGCTGGACGAAGCTGCCCACGGTAAGAAGTGTAAGAGGTCATCATTCCCTCGTGGTTCCCTCCATGCGCTGGTACCACACAGCTGTGCTGATAGAAGATACCATCTACATCTGGGGTGGGATTACCCGCTTGGCGAGGGTTCACACAGAGTGCAACGTGCTTTATGCGTTTGAAGTGTACACCCACGTATGGTCCAAGCCCAAGGTTTCTGGGTCTGTTCCGGAGGCGGGGGTCAACCACTCCGCCTGTGTCTTGGGAAAGGCCATATATATCTTTGGAGGAACAAGATGTACTAACAACATCTACAAGTTGGACACCACCACAATGGTCTGGTCTTTAATCAAGACCAATGGATTGGAGGCATTGGATCTTGCATTTACACGACGTCCCTCTACCACCACCATTGGCACAAAGATCATGTTTGCATATGTGCACGATACAGGCGGATATGATACAGATATGATGCTCGGTATCAGAGTGTTTGACACAGGGACCAACTGCTGGCTGAGAAGGCCTTCTACAAATCTTCCAGAAAATAAATCATTCGATCAATATTCAGCTTTTGCCTACAACGGAGAGCTCTATATATTTTTAAGATTCTGGTCCAGCATGTACTGGACCTTTTGGAAATTCAATCCAGAGACCCTCTCCTGGAACAAGGTTGAGCCCAAGGGGAAAGGCCCATCTTCAAAGTATAAGATTTACTATTGCATGATGGTGGGAGATCGTATCATTCTCTTTGGAGAGTCCTCCAGAACACATTATGAGTATCCACAAACACCCAAAACATATAGCCTGTACATCTTGAATTTAGCAAATCCTACACTGAAGATGTTATGCAAGCAAGCGGTTATTCAGTATGGTCTGGAGCATTCGGAACTCCCACACAACCTCAGATTTGAGCTGACAGCCATGGCTGGGGACAGAAGAAAATAACTTACCGTATGACATGTTGATGACATTGATGTTTTTTAATACCCTGTGTCCCTTTTATGCCCATATATGGAGATCTCTATAATGTGGTTCAGTTTGAAGTCGTCGGTCCTGTCGGCGAATCTGGACGACTGGATCTCCATATGCCTATATACAGGCGTATCGGTCGGATCAGCGGTTCGGTCGCTGGGCACGGTCTTCAGCGAGTTGGTCGGTCGGATGGCTCTCAAGACACGTGAACTACAGGCTCATAGACAGACGGACAAAGAGTGGTGTTATAGATGGGCTGTTTTTGCTGCTTCTGAAGCAGGGCTTAAGTCAGAGATTCTTAACTTTTTTTAGTTTCAAGGACCCCCAGTTTGATATGCATGGGGGGGGGCAAGGACCCCAAATTTATACATGTATTTTTTTGAATCTCTGTGACCCCAGTCTACACGGTAAAATCTGAGGTGTGGAATGAAACCAAATGGGTCCATTTGGTTCCATTTGTACTCTGAGTTACAGACCCGTAAAGGGGTCCATTTGATTTGGGCCCACGGTGTTCCCCGAACCAGACGCTGAGTTGAGAACCAGTGGCTAAGGTCGCTTCATGAGCCGCAGCCCTGGCGATAAAAGAAACAAGCCCCCCACCCCCACCCCAGAGCAGGAGGTGATGGGCCGCCACAGGGATGAGTAAACGCTCTCGCTCAAAGCTGTTTGTAACCAAGGGAATTCACTGTCATTTCCATTCATCAGGCGGGGCGCCGCCCTGAGAGTGGGGGGGGTAGGTCGACCCGCGCCACGTCATAATCATGTTATCCACCGAAATAATGGAAACGATTTGGCATCACACGCCCGCCTTAACATTTTTTTAAATTCAGTTATTTTTTTCCAAAGGGAAGGGTAGGAGTAGCTTCTCATTGACCCGTAGTAAGATTAAGCAATGTAATTAAGAGATAAGAGAGGCAATCTGTGATGGAGAGAGAGAGAGGGGAGGAGGGAGAGAGGTGGAGATAGATGGAGAGAGAGAAAGGGAGGGGAGAGAGAAAGAGAGTGGGTGCGGGTGTGGGTGCTGGATGGTGGTTGAAACTTTTCTAAATTATTTCCTCTCTAGGCTGTTTGTGCAGAGACTCCTGTCTATGCTGTTGGCAGGTGTTTGGTGACTGACACCTATTTACAATGTCTAGGTGTGTGTGTGTGTGTGTGTGTGTGTGTGTGTGTGTGTGTGTGTGTGTGTGTGTGTGTGTGTGTGTGTGTGTGTGTGTGTGTGTGTGTGTGTGTGTGTGTGTGTGTGTGTGTGTGTGTACGCACATGTGTGTTTGATTGAACAGCTGTTCCTGCATGAAGATTGAAGAGTTGCGAGTTGCACAAGTGGAACAAACCAGATTTAATTAGATAAAGTGTTATGTCTGATTCCGTTGATTATAATTCAAAGATGGGTCGTGTGCGCGTTCCTGTGTGTGCCTCAGGATGTAACGTGCGTGCGTGCGTGCGTGCGTGCGTGCGAACAGCTGAACAGCTGTTCTTGCATCAAGATTGAATAGGCCTGAAGTCCACAACTGGAACAAACTGAACTTAATGAGATAAAAATGTTGAGTCTGTTTCCCTCAATTGCAATTTCATACAGTGTGTGTGTGTGTGTGTGTGTGTGTGTGTGTGTGTGTGTGTGTGTGGGGGGGGGGGGGGGGGGGGGGGTGGATACATCCATATGTGCTTGCCAGTCAACCTGTCAATTTGTCCAAACTCTCTCTCAGTTGCTCTTTGTCGTGCACACAAACATCTCAAGAGGTCCATGTTTTTTCATCCATTTCCTGACCTTATACTTTCTATACTTTGAAATGTCATCGATCTACAGTATCATTTATAAAGTACACTGTGGAGCAGTCACCCGGACCAGCCAGGTCTATAGAGCCCCGCGTGGGACTGTTCTTTAGTCGGATACCACCCGCGGTTTAGTTCTGACCGCCCGCAGCGAGGTTTTAGTACCGTCGGTCTGCTCCCACAAAAAGTTCATTGGAGCCCAAATGTAAACAGAATGAGGATGAGAGAGTCACATGGCCATTACAGGACCACGGACAGCAACACAGTGGCCTAGGCTTACTGCTCGTCAGTAAGTTATTAATAAAGTGCATATACCTGTCGTTAACAACGCAAGTTTGTTTCTCTATCCCTATATTCAGGTCTTCTTCAATATACAGCATAATGTTGATTTAGTACAATGTGGCCCCATCTAGAGCAGGGTATGCTTTAGGGAGTGGCTGCGATGTGAATGACGCTAATTTGACGCTAATTCTAGCCGATAGGGCTAGGATTCTAGCCGATAGGGCTAGGATTATCCCTATTTTATACATAGGCTATTTGAAAATAGCAGATCTACAAGCTCACAACACGTCACTTTAAGTATAATTTGATGCTAATAATGTTATACTTTTACTCAAGTAATTTTGAACACAGGCCTTTTACTTGTAACAGAGTATTTTTATATCGTGGTATTGCTACTTAAGTAAAATATCTGAGTACTTCTCCCACCACTGGCACCAACGCACCAAGCAGAAACACAAACAAACGCACACACGCACACACAAACAGATCATGAATGATGATTCATGATCCGGTGATGAATGCCTCCGCTTTGAACTTGGCCTGATTTTATACAAACAGGCAGACTTGTTTTGTGTGAGGAGGATGTCAAATCTAAATGGAGACTGTTACGTCTAATTCATGTTAGCTTCTTTAGTCAGCATGCTGCCGTGATGGTTCATCTCACCTGGCTCTGTGCCACCCGTTGATAAACAATACAAACACAGTTTAATTTGATTTACGACTTTGATTGCAGACTTGCATTAACCCATTAAGACCGGGAACGCATCTGTGTAATTTTTAGATTTCTTTGGCTATTCAAAAATAGCAGATATACAAGCTCATAGCGTGGTACCGAGAGCCGCGCTATGAGCTTATAAATCTGCTATTTTTTAAAAAGAAATCGTGAAAATGTGTGCAAATCATTTTGCACACATTTGGATATATATATATTTTTTTTTTAAAGAAAACATTTGTAACTCAAATCTTTGCTTATGGGGATTCTACAAATGTCTTCTAAATCCTACAGTTAAAAAAAAACGTTGTTTTTATATCAGTGGTTCTCAAACTTGTTCATGTCAAGGACCCCCATGGCCAAAACGTATATGGCCAAGGACCCCCATCTCAAAATATTTTGTTCCAGGGACCCCCAGAAGCAAAGATTTGAGTTAAAAACGGTCGCTTAAAAAATATATATATATTCAGAGATTTGCACATTTTTTTTCATTTTTTCCCCAAAAATATCAGATCTACAAGCTCATAGCGCGGCACTCGGTGCTGCGCTATGAGCTTGTGCGTTCACACAGATGCGTTCCCGGATTTAATGGGTTAAGTGCAAATGGAAAGCACTGAGGATGTCACAGTGAAAGCACAAACGTATTTTCCACCGTGATAACATGACTTGCCAGAAAACGTTTAATAAACAAAGAGCAAATGAGTGAGCGGAGGTGCTAAGTAACTGTCTCGCGAGACAAACGATGTCTTATTCCTACCAAATCATCACATCTTAACAGATGAACCACAGCCAAAGCCAAACAAATATCATATCACACCAATTGTGTTGGTAGGAAGGAATGAAGGGCGGGGGAGGAGAGGACTATAACAGTGAAAATTGTATTACAGAAAGATGGAGCGTGACTTATGGGTGATGTCTGGGCATGCCTATCATCAAGTATGTTGGCAAACAAACATGGGCTCATTTGGTTGGCAGGTTGTCTTGGCAGGTGTGCGTTGCCAGGCACTGGAGAGGAAAAGTCACGCACGCACGCACGCACGTTGCTGGTTCCGGTTTTGCAGAGCTGCTTTGTTTTGGTTCCCCCTGTTTGTTTCCCCAATCCCTATTTAAATGGAATATAATTTCCCCGTGGGATAACAAAGGTAGACAGACGCTAAATAGTCTCCGGAAAGTACACATTTATATTTATTTGGTATTATAAAGATAAGCGAAACTATGCTGCATCAAGGATTTTATTAGGTAGGCCCTATTATTGCCCTTGATCACGGCCAGAGTTATTTTGGGGTGAGGCTTGCGGATTCCGGCCGCCTGGTGACGTAGGGTTACTTCCGCTCCCGACCGGATCATAAACCCGAAAAAGGTATTGATCCCGGGCTACCTCAAATGCAATGTCCTGGTTCAAATGTGCTCTGGGCCTGGGTTGCATGGCATCCCTCATGTTGCTGGTTCTGTCCAACCCAAATAAGGGCAGAAATTCTGTAAAGTTAAATTAACACTGAATATTTAATTTGTACGACTATGCATTCAGACATGCGCACATTAAGTACAAAAGGTTCAGCTTACCCCGATTAGTTATGGAAAGATAACAGTGTTTACACAACAGAGGCTATCCCTTAAAGAATCTATGCCACAGAGAAGACTAACGAAATCAAATATCTACACACACACACACACACTCTCACTTCTTTCCAGAGCCACTGAATTGTCACGGCAACATGCAGTTAGATTCCGAAATATATATGGCTGCTCACTCCTAGTCTCACAGCACGATCCTACCCTGTTGTTTTGTTTGAGAGTGTCACAACACAGCGCAGAATTTCAACACTTTTCACAGGCGCATACTCCATACCATATACGTGTGTGTGTGTGTGTGTGTGTGTGTGTGTGTGTGTGTGTGTGTGTGTGTGTGTGTGTGTGTGTGTGTCTGTCTGTCTGTCTGTCTGTCTGTCTGTCTGTCTGTCTGTCTGTCTGTCTGTCTGTCTGTCTGTCTGTGTGTGTGTGTGTGTGTGTGTGTGTGTTATTATGATTGCAAATAAACTAAGATTAAAGCCAATTATTGTGTTTTCAGACAATTCTACATTAATTGAGTTTTTAAATAACTTGCTGATAACATCGCTCCTGAGTGTTGATTGCTTTCCTAATCAAATCTACCGTCCAATCAAGTGAAAACAAATCAAATTGATACGGTGTGCATGTTAAGTGAGTATAGCTCACAACACACTTAACGACGCAGACAAGTCGATAAAGAATATTCCATGGGCTAAAATAGAATATGAATCATAAAACCTCCCACGATATCTTCCCTGAATGTTGTGTCATCAAAATAAACTGACTAGTGAAATAGAGCAAAACCAGTATGGCTTTTTGCATATTCTGAAAATATCGATGTCAGCTACAGTAATTTGCCATGCAGCAACAGTAATGATAATAACACTACTACTAGTCCTACTACTAATAATAATAATGTTTTAATGCAACTTTCTAAACAGATGCTACAAGGTGCTTTATGGCAGAATAAATGTAAGTGAAACTAAAAAATAAAACAGCAATAGCGCTCAACAGCAATAGCGCTCATATATACACTCATATTCTTTATCCCCTTCAATCCAGGACAGCATCATGTGGCATTTCAGATGTTGCTATATACAGTAACGTACGTTTTTCAGAAAACTGTTAGGATTTAGAAGGCCTTTTTTAGAATCGGCCTCAGGTCTCAATGGGTTAACAAACGTGTTCCTGTGACTGACCTACACAGAGAAATCCTCAATGTTAATGCATCCATTTGTAACTCTGAGAGGGTATGTTACAAATTTTACATCTGTACCCTCTCAGAGTTAAATGAATTTTACTCTGATTTTACAGTGTGTCTTTTCTATAGCGCTTGCCGCTGGGTGTCCTGCCTGACCAACACAGAGCAGATGTGCATGTGTGCCACCTCCTCGTGTTCCTCTGCTCCCTGCAGACTGCACCAGAGCCTCCGCCTCTCCTGCTCCAGGTCGGGTCTCTTAACGTGACATACCACTGCCACCATGCATGATGCCACCACCGCCGCCTCCACCACCACGCCCACCAAGCAGCCAGTGTTGCCAGATTCTGTGAGAAAAACAAGCAACCAGGTATAGGAAAACCAGCCCAAAAGAAGCGACGATGGGCCACATGAGTACTTTAACATGTACATCAGCTTTTTGAAAATAGCAGATCTACAAGCTCACAACGCGCCGCGATGCGACACGTTGTGAGCTTGTAGATCGGCTATTTTCAAACCAAATATTGCGGGGAAATTATAATAAGCAGATCTGGCAACCCTGACAGCAGCTGGTCTTGCACCCCCTTCTCTGGGGCGATCATGAAGAGTATCAGGGTCACCTACAACACAGGGCCAAGGTCAGAACACACACACACACACACACACACACACACACACACAAAGACACCATCAGTGTTGGGCAGTAGCTTATATATAAGTAGCTAAGCTACTAGCTTAACTACATTTCCCAGTAGGCCTATATCTTGTGGGTAGCTTCACTACAGTATACTTTCAGAATTTAAGTAGCTTTTTCAAGCCAGTCGAGGTGTTTTTATTCTCACCATGTAGATGGGTAGCTTGACAAAAGCTCCATCACCACGTTTTCAGTGGCACGTCGTCAACATGAAATAACACCACAGATTAGTTTCGAGTGCAGTTTGTAAGCACAACAAGGAGAGAATTCCCCGTCTGCATCTATTTGCAGCTTTTGTTATATTCAATCACGTGTCAGCCACATTACCAACCGAATACAGGTACAGCTAATAGCTTCAATGTACATAGCAACTGTAGATAATTTTACTGTTGTAGCCAGCCCAGCTACAATACCTCTTTTTTATTTCAGTATATTGCAGTATTGATACTTTTACTTAAGTAAAACATTTCAGTACTTTTTCCACTGTACTGCACGCAATACACACATAGAGAAATGGTCCCATCACCTCTGCATGCAATCTCTCAGACTTTATATGCTGCACATTACTGCAGCGGTAACAGTCTATGCACCAATTTGCTTCAGTGATGCACTTCGCACCACTTTGCTATGCAATCAATGTCCATATAACTGCTCTGACCTTGGTGCAGCTACAGGTATAGTGTGTGTATAGGATACATTCACTCCTTAACCCCCCTGTGAAAAGTGCTGCAACATTACATGGGTGTGAGGGAGGGAGAGTGTCTTTACCACTGCTCTTTACCCACAAGGCTTAGCACTTTCCCAGAGGTTAAAAGCCAATATATGGTATCTACTCTCCACCCTAATAAACGAGTGCACTTCTCAACGGCCTAATTCCATTTCTATTGATGCAGCGGGCTCACTCGGTTGGTGGTAAAGACTCGGAGCCCCTATAAATCTCCCGGCTTGCCGTTTTCCCACGTGCACACACGTACGCACACACACACATTGCAGGCTGGCCCTCTCACATTGTAAGTATTGCATTTCAAATGGGGCTCAATGGAACTAATGAAAGCCTATCATGAGAGTGTACCATAGGCAAAAAAAGAAAGAAAAAACGGTCAGTCAGGAGAAAAAAAGCTAGTTGTGAAAAATGAGGTGAATCTATATAATGACGGTCCATAAAAAGCAGGGCCCCCGAATAGATGCTTGAAATGCGATCCCGGGGTAATGCCTTTTTACTCCCCCAACCCCCCCCCCCCCCCTTCCTTCTGCTCTCCGTAATGCAATTTGGTTTAATGCGTCTTTTCTTGGAATGGATTTCGGGGGTTTTTATTCTGGGACAGAGAGAGCTCCACAGAGAGGATTTTTTCGGACCACCGTGTTTAAGTGGAACGCCACTGAGTGATGTGCTGTCATGTGAGAGGTGTGACCCCTCTGAACGAAGAGGGAGAGCCACCCAGAAGAAGAAAAACAGGGCTCGTCCCTGGAAATATTCATCTCTCTTACACAGTACAGAGGCTAGGTGTCGACTTTACTCTGAGGGTGTACAAATGAATGCATCGCAACTCGATGTGAGCTTGTAGATCGGCTACTTTCAAATAGCCTATGTATGTGGGGTTAAAGTTTTTCAACTTATTTCTGATGTTATATAGACCTCTGGGGGGTCCCCGGACCCCACCCACTTTGAGAACCCCTGCCGTAAGGGTTGATTCCATGTGCACACTCTCAGAGTTAAGTCAACATGTAGGATTGTATTGTGTACGTCGGGGGAAGATAAGGGGCCAGAATTTCTCCTCAAAGGATCAGAGGCACTTTCATCCGTTTAGTTCCACCCTTACAAAAACATGTCCCAAGTTGTCGGATTACGCTTCACCATTCCCATCCATTATATGGGAGAAAATACGCCTCTGAAGCCGTATTGATTTCGTCGACAAAAACTATGACGAAAAATGTTCGTCGACTACCTTTTTTCACTGACGAAAACTAAATAAAAACTAAGCTATGATGACTAAAACTAAGACTAAATATATTGACAATTTAGACTTAAAGGTTAGGGAGCGACCAGTGGAGATCCAGTCGAACTAAAAGACAAGTCATTTTATGCTTGGTTGCGCTGAGGTGTTTTATGAAAATAGCCGATCTACAAGCTCACAACGCAAGCTTGTAGATCGGCTATTTTCAGCATGCAACCAAAACTAGACTAACAGTAAAACATTTCAGATGACTAAAACATGACTATAAACTAACTGGAATTTGATTCAAAAGACTATGACTAAAAAGTTGCTGTCAAAATCAACACTACTCTGAAGCATGTGAAGTCCGATGTGTGAAGCGTTGGGTTCATCGTTGATGAACCTTGACAGGGTGCCATATGTGTGTTGACCCTACTTGACAGCAATTTGGCTCATATTTTTCTTTAAGTGAGCTAACACTCCTACTACGTAAGTCAAAGGAACTACACACCGGAAAACCGGCACTTGATTGATTGATAGAATACTGTATTAACAATTTGCAAAAAATACTGAGGTACAGTTCTGCTAAAAGGATAACACAAAATTCCCCAGAGGGCTTCTTTCCATTGTGGTCCAATGTGTTCAAATAATCAAGTCATGATCAAGACATAGGCTACAATATTTCACAAGAAATCATCAATTGAAGGAGCAGTAAAGTATATTTACAGAAAAACAGTGGGGGGTCATTTCACTGACCACCACCTACAAGATGACAAGGGAAATATTGTAATGATTACGTCTGACACAACGCTTGCGTTTCAGATGCGTTGCGCGAGTCCAGCCTTACGGTACGGCGCAAAAACGTGTCTGTTAATGGGAAAATGACATTTCAGTCAAGAGAACTTCATCAGGTTAGGTTGTTTTTTTCTTTTGACATTGATCAGCCTTTGGTCTTCTCCTACGTGCCTGTCACTTTGTATGTGTACAAAAGCCTTGCTTGTATTAGTCACACACATGCGTCAGAGGGGGAGTGGCCAGCGCATGCCGAGGCGGCAGACGCGTCCATGTTGTCTTGCGGGGTTGTGGGCAGTGCCAGCTTCCCGGTGTGTAGTTCATTTGACTTACGTTGGAGTGGTTTGCTCAATTTAAGAAAACTACCAAGCAAAACGTCTGCCAAGTGGGGGTCAACCACGGTGCTTATTTCCTATTGGTTGGAATCTCCACCCCTTTACTCCCATAGAATGGAAGTGAATGGTATATACGCGTGTGAATGTGCCCTTGCAGTATATCATGGTTTTCATTTCCACCAAGCAGGTTCCATTACAATAACGACCTATCTCGCTCCTAACTGGCACTATAAGGGCTTAAACCATCAGCTGCATTGTTCAAAGAGCCGCACCCCGAATTTCGCACTTCCTCCGCAATCGCATTCCGATGTCTCGCTGGCTCCATCACTCCTGACCCAATAACAGCCCATTACCGAATGGCACGCCAAACTAGGTTAACTGCCGCGGCGATTAGGTCTAGTGAAAATATAATATTTTAGATGCAGGAGAGTGCGTACAGCGAAGGCCGGGTTCCCCGGGGAGCCTGCGTTTCTATCAGTCTCAGCAGTGAGCGCTGCTGGGAGATATACAGCCGCATGGCGGCTCTGCGGCGGTGTCGGCTCCATCTGTGTGCCAGGAGAGGGCGGAGGGAGCCTCATTAGAACATCTCTGGCACCTGCTGCAGACAGCCGCAGCATGCGGCTACTGACGGCAAAACGCTTCCACTGAAACTGTCACGCTCGGCCAAGAACAGTGAGGGAGAGAGAGAGAGAGGGGGAGAGAGAGAGAGAGAGAGATAGAGAGAGAAAGAGACCGAATGAGGGAGTGAGAGAGTCAGAGAGAAAGAGAGAGAGAGAGAAAGGGGGGAGAGAACAATGCTAGTGCAGCCTGTCATCTTAAAAGCTGTTCTCTCTCTGCGTGTGTGTGTGTGTGTGTGTGTGTGTGTGTGTGTGTGTGTGTGTGTGTGTGTGTGTGTGTGTGTGTGTGTGTGTGTGTGTGTGTGTGTGTGTGTAAAAACATGAGTTCACGGCGACATCAGCCGAGATACAGTACAGGCCGGGAATGAGACAAAAGCAGAACCAGAAACCTCACTGGGTTGGGGAGCCAGATAGGACTGGTCAGTTGGACGCTACAGTACGCAAGCATTATACTATGCAGTGGCTCAGGGGTAGAGTGTCCGGTAGAGCAGCCATACGGCAGCCGTGGGGTTCCTAGTTCGATCCCGGGCTCCCCCAGAGTTAGTGTCGAAGTGTCTTGCTCAATGTTCTCCCTGCAAGCCCTGCAAGACAGCCCTGCAAGACATTGAGCCCTGCAAGACATTGTCTGAGGACACAACTGTGGTCGTTTGCGTGTTTACCACCAATTACATCCAATTACATCCCCAATTGAAACCAAGCCAACATAATACAAGAACCGCATTAATGTCAAAACAAAGCATTTTGGTCAATTTCTCTTTTAATTAAACCTCTGTTATGGATGAAAACGTTTCTCTCTCTCTCTCTCTTTCTCTCTCTCTCTCTCTGAACTAACAAACACATCAAAGCCATTATTGTACAGTAACATAACTGCATCGTGCAGTTTGGAATTGTACAATATTACACATTGCACTTATAGGCCTACTATACCAATTTTTGGGTAGCCAAAGTATAAAATATGGATAAAGGGGTTCAAATTATTGTGACACTTTATTAACTAATTTAGCTGTTAACTAATGTAGCATTGGTTATCAAGGACCCCCCCCCCCCCCCAAGGGTCCTTGGGAGGTACCAGGGGGTCCCCGGACCCCACTTTGAGAACCAATGCTACATACTTCACGCTCCTGCACATACAGTGCATGTACAGTGAAGCAAATGACATCATGTGCCAGTGAAATGCCGATAGAGCGAGAGGGATTAGAGCTGACCTCTCCCTCTCGTTCAACTCGCCGTGATTAGAGCCTCAACAGTGAACCCCCATAAGAGCCACTCCAGCAGCAACCTTCACATACAGTATGAGTATATGAGCGCACGTGGAGGAAGGTGATTACTGGTAATCACTGAAGCTAGTCAGGCAGTACAGTTAAGCCCGAGTAATACTCTGTTGAGCGCCGGCGTCGCGCACCGAAAAATTGCAGATCTATAAGGTCACAGCGTGTCGCACTGCGACACGCTGTGTCCTTATAGATCTGCAACTTTCCGTATACATTTTGAGCATTCGCGGGACATCATCATTGGCGATGGGAGCTTATTAATTAATTCCCTGCCAACGACTTTGGACGTTTGTAAATCATAAGCCCAGACAGCCAAAGACGTCTTTGGACGCCTGCTGTGTTTTCTTTTTTAGTTTTTTTCCACTAGGTGGCGCTCTTCGCTAACACATGAGTGACCATTTCATCCCCAGACACACAGAACCAGGATATCACGTGATCACAAGATTTACTGCTCCATTCACTTCCTGGTTAACGTTTTGGGAAAACAACTGTATCTCGCCTCCTGTGTTTCACTATGCATTTTTGGCGAGACATGCTATTTTCAATGGCCTATAACAAGCGAACGGGAGGTTGCAATGACATTTTGTTGATAAGGGAAACCCCCTGTGAATAGCAATGATCAGGGGATCGATCAAACTGGAGATAAATATTCTGTGACTACTTGAAAAGGTAAGAATCAATTTATTTATATATTTTTTCTCGTAGTGAATGAGTTAACTTTCTTCTACCTCAAGTCAGAGTGACAAAAAATAACAAATATTTCATAAAGATTTGAAATAGTCCACTCATTTTACCAAACTAAGATTTTGAATACAGAACTTTTCCTTGCAACAGATCATTTCTACATTTCGGTATCGCTACTTTTACTTAAGTGAAAAAAGTAAGTACTCCTTCCTACCACAAAGCCTATTTTGTATTTTGAAGCCTGCAAGGACAGTCTACTCTGAATGTTAGTTCTGCAATCTGCCAGAGACCCAAGTTGCAGGTATTGTTTTTGATGCCACTGTAGTATCTCTCTGTCTCTCTCCTTCCCTCTCTCGCTCCTTCAGAAGTCCTATGCCAAGTTGAAAGTAGCTTTTACTTCTTGCCTCCCCAAAGAAGCCACTTGTTTATGTTGTGTGTTCTTCCTGTGAAGAGCGAGAGTCTTTTTCTATAAAGGAGCCCTGTATCACGGAGGACAAAAGGTCAAGTCGGGGAATGGACGCCTCCTCACGGCTAAAACTAAAGGTCTAGAGGGACGTCGTTTTATAAAGGCAGCAGACGAACACATAAAACAAGCTCTAAACGAGATGGCAGAATGAAAGCGATAGCATCTTTCTGCCCACACACAGATATCATGAGCCAGTTTGACTGATAATGGGCAAAGGGGGGGAAAAAAAAGGTGAGTAATACCTGTTTCTCCTGGGCTTTGGTGCGATTTTCTAAACTCTATTTGTTTTAGAAGGTGCAGGAAGATTGATAAGAGAGGATTGCGGGAAGATCTTGACTCAAAAATATCCTGTGTAGTTAAGAAAAGAGAAAGACATATCATAATTCATCCCCTGCAGAACAAAGAACAAAGGAGGGTTGTCAACAAGCAGTTCTTGCGGTGAAGAGTGACCCCTACAGGCGCCAACGAAAGCTGCAACAATCCAAGTGTGTGCAGACCTTTGAGGTATGGAGGGGATCTGTTGTCTGCACACACACACACACACACACACACACACACACACACACACACACACACACACACACACACACACACACACACACACACACACACACACACACACACACACACACACACACACACACACACACACACACACAGGTATTACTATACTCTAAGACCTTCCATCGACTTCATTGATTCCTTTGCCCTTAACCCAAACCTTACTACCCACCTCTACAGGGCCAATATTAATGCCTGTGGCTTAACTTCCTTCACCCTCTTTTCTAACCCTAATCCCAACACACAACCTCCCTCTCCCCCTCTCTCTCTCTCTCTCTCTCTCTCTCTTTCTCTCTCTCTCTCTCCTCCTCTCCCCCTCTCTCTCTCTCTCTCTCTCTCTCTCTCTCTCTCTCTCTCTCTCTCTCTCTCTCTCTCTCTCTCTCTCTCTCTCTCTCTCTCTCTCGCTCTCTCTCCAGGGTGCGTACAAAGTCGGCATCACTCAGCTTGACGATGTGCAGACCTTCTCCGCGTTCTTCACCCACTTGTTGGCCTTGAGGATCAATCATCAATTCTGTGCAAGCACGTGCGTACACACACACACACACACACACACACACACACACACACACACACGCACGCACACCAAAACAAGTTTTACAAGGACAAAGCCAAAAAGTGTCTGTCTTTTAGCCGACTTTCCAGAAGGACCAGGTAACTGTTTTCCAGTGACCAGCGGTGTTGTGTTGTGATGCAGAAGCATTGCAGCGGTGAAAATGAACCTCTATTATCCACTAATGGAGGCAGTCAGTGTGTCAAACAGCTCCACCCAGGAGGAAGATGAGCATTTAACCACATGAACCTTTATAGCGTCCCTATTCTGGGTGGGGGGAGGGGACAAAATAGCAGATCTACAAGCTTATCACGCATGACATTGTGAGCTTGCATATCGGCAGTTTTCTGCCCTGATATTTAGTGTAGAGTGAAAAACAGGAGGCGGCCTTGTATAGAGCAGTGTGGTTCTCAAAGTGTGGTCCGGCAACCCCACTTGGGGTTAATGTTAAATTGTATTAACATTCTCTAACATACAGTTGGACTACACATAGGCTACTACTGTACCATACAGATGTACAAGTTACAGTATATTGCATTAACACACTCTAGCATACAGATGTACAAGATGATATTATTTAGTTTTTGTCTCATTCCTAAGCCAATAATTTGATGACCCGCAGCGGTTCCGGTAGGAGACACAAAGAGTCTCCTTTGTGTCTCCTACCGGAACCGCTGCCTACCGGTCCACTGGTCATCAAATTATTGGCTTAGGAATGAGACAATAACAAAAAAATATCCATGAATTCAAGTCTCCAAGGGGTGACTAATTGATTGAAAAAAATGTTTTTTGCTTAAATCTTTAATTAATAAAAGAATTGTTCTGGATTGCAGCTATAACTCTGAGACTGTACAAAATGGAACCCTTATATTCCATTCGGTCAGTCCCAGAGTTATATCAACCCTGAGGATTTCACAGTGCTCCCATGCCGCATGGAAAATAACAGATCTACAAGCCCACACTACAAGTGGGCTTGCAGATATGCTATTTTCCACATAAATCAGGCTTTATAGACGGTGGTGTGTGCAGCGTTTGGAGGAGGGGAGGAGGGGGAGTGAGACGTTCAGCTCGGCTTGAGGCTGAACATTCGCTCGGAGTCAGACAGCTCACAGCGGGGGGCCGCGCCTGGGGCTGCCGTCTGGTGATTAAAGAGCTCCACACTCTGGAGGTGGGGAGTAGCTTAAATACATTTACTCAAGTATACTACTGTGCTGAAGTATCATTTTGAGGTGCTTTTGAGGTACTTGGGGAGTATTTTTTGCAACTCCACTACTGGCACTATATCTCATAGGACCGCAATGGGAAAAAGGCCTTAGGACTTTATTGTGTTTTTATCCTCGGTTGATGTCGTGTGTGTTGTCATGGAAGTGCTGATGTGCTCTTTCCTTTTATCACCAAATAAATGAATTCATTCATTCATTAAGAGGCACACACACGCACGCGCGCGCACGCACGCACGCACGCACGCACGCACGCACGCACACACACACACACACACACACACACACACACACACACACACACACACACACACACACACACACACACACACACACACACACACACACACACACACACACACACACACACACACACACACACACACACAGTTTGGCTCTGGTTGATAGGGCTCATCTGTTGTCGGTGCCACCTTGACAGTGGGCCAGTCAGGGTTCAGAGGACGCGTTCTATTCTTAAACATTGTCTTTTTTATGGCTGGTAAATAAACAAAAAGACACAAGCTTGGCCAGAGAGCATGGAAAGTTGGGATATGAACCAAATGACGCAATAGTGCCGACACCAAGAGACAGGTGGCACCCAAACAGATCTACTGTATACTGTAGGTTCAGCAGGTTGCTGTCATACGGGAGCTATCACATTCTAGTCATAAAACAGTTAATCATACTAAATATAATTGATATTTGATTTTGATAAAATCACAGATGTTTTTGTGTGGGGGTGGGAACACGACATTTCAACCTGGCATCCTTATTTTGGGCATGACATGGGCTATTTTTGCACGACACTGTTGCACAACGAACCACTGCATTATAATACAAAGCACTGATAATGTGTGGTTGTGACAAATTCCAAGGCACAACCTGGACTTGGTCTCACGGCAGGCTGATCCGCTCCATTCCGACATCTCGCCACTCCGACTAGTGGCTTCCGCGTGCAGTTAAGGTTAGGGTTAGGGAATGGTTAGGGTTGGACTTCAGTGCTAAGCCTTTTTAGAAAGGTCCCCCTTTCAGAAAAAGGCAGAGCAAGGAATTTTTGCTCTCGCCATCTTACCTTTGAAAGAAAGTATTTTTGGGATCCTGTTACTCTCTAATTTTAAGGTCTTTATGATTTCACATTCTGTTTAACTAAGTCTTACACCTACATTCTAAATCTTTGCCATAAGTTCTTTTTGGCTGTTTCCCCTTTCCTAGGGGGGGGGGGGGGGGGGGGGGGGGGGGGGGGGATCCCAATTAGGGTTAACCATTTAACCTTTCTTTAAGGTTTAGGTTTTTTAGGCATGTTTACAAACTATAAATAAAATAAAATTGCCAGTGAACTTTGTGAGAAGTGTTCACTGGGGACTGTGCATGGCAGGTAAGTCCAGTCATCCTGAGTCCCACCTGGACCACATACACCAAAAAATCATCCATAATCTCATTATAAGAATGGACAGGATTAGGACTCAATAAAGATTTAAGAAAACAAATATAGTTTTGGACCATGACGGAGGCGCGCCGACTCAGCAGACCTTGAGGCTGAGGAGTCGCGCCCGAGCGCCTCCAGGCGCGAGTGCCGCGACGACCAGCCGATGGGCTGCAAGTCGACTCAGCGCCGTCCGAGTTATGTACCGATAGGCACAGAATCGTAAATGATGTTTGTGGGGGACTGCGTTTGCCCCCAACTGACCTTCCCAGTGACTGCTGAGGGCAGGATTGTCCAGATTCCTGTCCTATTTTAACTGGCTAAGTTTTCACATTTTCAAAACATATTCCAACTCTCATGTTGATCCTATTTTTAAATGGCTAAGTTTTCACATTTGCAAAAACATTTTATTATTATTATTATCATCCTCTCACCTCTGGGTGTGGAGTTCCTGTTTACAGGGAGGGACTTTTGAAGTACTCTCTCCCCTCTGGGTGTGAAATTAACGCTTTCAGTTGCTCTAATTTCTCACCCCCTTCCTCCCTTTGAAGGGCTGAGTGGGCTGTTTTTTAAGGAAGGGAGTGCCTTCACACCTCACACCTGTGGGTGTGAAGTTCTGTTTTACAAGCAAGGACCCTTTAGGTTCAGGGAGGGGTTGAGAGGTGTGAGAATTGAGTTCACCTAGTAATCACACCCCCCTGCTTACACTAAGTGGTCCCCACTCATTGATAACACCTAATGGTCCTAAAATGTAAGAGTCTCCACTGATTTCACATTCCTAGTCACCCTCTACTACGGTTAAGGTCAGGGTGAAGGTTTGGGTATTCTTTCCTATTTTAACTGGCTAAGTTAAGGCTTTTAAAATCTACAATCCACAAGCCAAGAGGAGAGGTGGTGCTGCTCACTGTGTTCAGTACTCACTGCTTAGGACTCACTGTTCAGTACTCACTACGCAGTACAATATATTGAAAAAATACAATATTTTTTCATTGTTCAGTACACACTGTTTTCCAGTATTCCCTGTGCCCAGTATTACATCCCTTTGCAGGGCTGCACTGTGCTCCGTACTAACTGTCAGTACTCACTGCTCAGTACTTTTTGCATAGTACTCACTGCTAAGTTCTCACTGTTCAGTACTCCCTGTCAATACTCACCGCTTAGTCACTGTGCTCAGTACTCACTGCTCAATACTCACTACGCAGTACAATATTTTTTCATTGTTCAGTACACACTGTTTTCCAGTATTCCCTGTGCCCAGTATTACCTCCCTTTGCAGGGCTGCACTGTGCTCCGTACTAACTGTCAGTACTCACTGCTCAGTACTTTTTGCATAGTACTCACTGCTAAGTTCTCACTGTTCAGTACTCCCTGTCAGTACTCCCTGCTTAGTACTCACTGCGGTTCCCTAGGCCCCAATGGTTGTGGTGATCTCCTCCGTGGTTCCAACTCTCATGTTGATCCTATTTTAACTGGCTAAGTTTTCATATTCGCAACGTTTCGAACTCTGTTGTTCTTCGTCAGGCTATTGTGATTCTCCTTGTGAGAATAATTTAATGGTCCTCCTGTATTTATGTACTGGGAGGTGGGTGTGGCTTTGTTCTCCTTTAGCCTATCAATTTGTTTGGGGGTGTGGCTGGGTGGCCTCCTGGGTGGCCTCGTTAACGTCGGAAAGGCAGCATGCACCCCTCACGGCACACCGTTTGGGAACCACTGGACACGACACATTGGCAGGCAGCGTTGTGAGCTTGTAGATCTAATATTATTTTCGCTATTCATCGCACCACAAAGTATATAGGTGTCAGGATCTGTCTCCTTGTACTTGTATTATGTAGTGATGTCCTAGTAGTGTTTTCTGTTTTGCCTAGTTACTGTTACAGTGGTCTGTCTTGTCTCACCTCCCTGTGATTACTCGTTTTCTCCACCTGTGTCCTGCTCCCAGCCAATCCCTGTGTTGATTGTGTTTGAGTTTCTCCTGTGTTAGTCCTGTGTCTATTTAAAGTAAACCCTCAGTTCCTTATGGGCCCTGCTAGATCTTAAATGTTGTATGGTGTTATGTTCCAGTGGCGTCTCTGTGTGTTAAATGAGAATAAATATTTCGCATTTCTCTGCGGGTACCAATGCACTTCTGCACCTGTTTTCCAGTGCAGCGGTCGCCCCTACCAGTGACAGGATCTAAAAGCTCCCCTTTAAACACCGTCCCTCTGTGGGAGAAGCTCGTATCTCAGCTGGAGGACAACATTTAGTGTTTCTCTAAAACTGCCTTCCACTAAATTGCCCTCCTCTGCTTTTATTAGCACTGTTAGTTCTCTAACATTTTTATGTCAAGGAAGGACCCCCACATTTACATGTATTTGGCCGGAGCCCCCATTTGAAAAGATTTATTGCCACAGAGGAACCCCCATAAGAAATTTTGTGTTGTGTTGCGATGCGATGCGTCACGTTGTGAGCTTGTAGATCGGCTATTTTTCGATTAGCTTAAGTATAAAATAGGGTTTAAAGTGGTTAAACTGATTTTGATGCATTTTCTTAGCCTAAAATAGACGATCTACAAAGTCACAAGGCATTGCGTCGTGACACTTGTGAGCTTGCAGAACTGCTATTTTTAAAATACATTTTGAATTCAAAAAAGCTAAATAGGGACACCACGGTTACGTTAGTGTGGCTAACATCCATTTTTTTTATTAAATTGTTAAATTCTGATATTATCAAACATAAATATCAAATGTATGTGTGTAATTCAGCCTTAACAGGAGCAGGGATAAAACATTTCCCCACCGGCGATTAAAGACCTGGAACGCATCTGTGTCATTTAAGATTTATTTGGCTATTAAAAAATAGCAGATATACAAGCTCATAGCGCGGCACCGAGTGCCGCGCTATGAGCTTGTAGATCTGCTATCTTTCAAAAATCGTGAAACGTTTTTTTTCCAAAAAATATTAGGATTTAGAAAACATTTTTAGAATCGCCTCAGGTCTTAAGGGGTTAAAATGATGCTGGGGGATATCAAAAGCAGAGGCATGGTCCCCCCCCCCCCCCCCCCCCAGCAAATAAAACCCTGAGCACAGCCATCTATGTTCATTTTTTTTATGAATTCCCTGTTGTTGTTGTTGTTTTCAGAAATACTCAGGTGCACCCGGAGGTTTGACATGCACCACCAATAAGGTCTTCAGAGGAACATCCTTTAATGTGGATTCCTTTTGAGTGTGACAGAGAGTCGCACAACTAGTTAAATATTTAGCGCGGCTCGTCTTTGTCACATCAAAGCTCCAGGTTTAGCGAAAGACGACTGAGGTTCAGTGGCTTTGACAGCACAGCCAAACAAACAGACTTATTTCCAGTATAGTGGTGTAGCCAATTTTAAGTAAAAGTACAAAAGTATTGGCATCAAAATATACTTACAGTGAGTAAATCAAGCTCGCATCAAGCTTGTAGATCTGCTGTTTGAATAGCCAAAGTATAAAATAGGGCTTAAGTGGTTAATGTATGTTTTGTATTATTTGCTTCTGAGATGTAGTGGAGTAGAAATTTAAGCTGTTGAAAAAAATGCACATAATCAAGTATAGTACTGTAAGTGCCTAACTTGCACTTAAGTACAGTAGTTGAGTAGTAGTACTATAGTGACTTTACACCACTGATTATTTATTTCCCTGACATATAGCAACATCTCAAGCTCACAGGAAAGCCATATAGACAGAGTACAGTACATCTTTGTACGGTGTAAGCTACTGTAAACTGTTGTTCCCCAGCTGCTAGTTGGCCAGGTAATTCCATATGTCTCTAGGAACTCAATTTTCTACAGATCCTGGGCCTCAAAGGAAGGAACAGAGAGGAATTGGTACATTGAACTTGGGCTTGCTTTGATTGCACTCTCTCTCACTCTCTCTCTCTCTCTCTCTCACACACACAGCTGTGTGGATCTGCGTTCAAAACTGCAGTATTTTGTATTTCATGAATTTGACTTCAATTTGTATATCACAGACCTGGGCATGTCACAGCAGCTGTGTTCATGTTCATGTTCACTTCTCCCATTGGAATGATTAGACTCGCGTCCTACTTCTGGTCTCCTAAAAAAGGCGGCCACCTACAATAAGTCATACAGATACAGGAAGTAAAAGGGGAGAGATGGCAGGTCCTGCTTTTCTGTTGTTTGTCTTGGTCCGCACCAAACTTGGCGCAAACACTGTTCAGAGGGTCTGCCATGATGACGATAATCACAGCAGGCGGGGGACCCTGGGGGCCACAGGTGCATTATTGTTGCTCCAATCCGCACACACAAATGTGACACAAACACTTGTTCAGGGGTCCTGCCATGACAATAGCCACACCAGAGGCCATGTTCTTACAACCCAGCTTACTGTGTCAGGGGCTCCCAGGGGCCACACACACACACACACACACACACACACACACACACACACACCTGGCTGATGAGCGCAGGGAAGTCTCGTGCCGTGGCTCCTGAAGGCGTCTCCGATGGGACTCCCAGCCAGCTCCACGTGTAGCTGGGTGTGACATGACGGCGCTCCATCAACATGTTGAACACACTGCATACTGCCCTGCATGTCCAGGACTCACATGCACTCCCCTGGCAGCACAGGGGACAACAGGGGGCACGATCTTCACCTGTACGGTTCATGAAACCATGTGTAGGGGTTTCAACTGTAAACTTATGAACAGAGCAATTGACAGTGGTGTAAAGTAACTGAGCATATTTACTCAAGTACTGTACAATTTTGAGGTATTTGTTTGAGGTTTACTTGAGTATTTCCAATTTCCAATACTTTTACTTCTACTCCACTACATCTCAGAGGCAAATATTGTACTTTTACCCCACTACAGTTATTTGAAAACTTTATTTACTAGTTACTTTTACAGTAGGCTACTGTCACACAAGCTTGTAGATCTTGTAGCTATTTTTGGTTTGGTGGTTAGGAGTGGACGACCTGTGGGTGTTTTGGACAAGGTTTCTGCCCGACAGCAACGTTATGATGGTGGGTAGAGAGTATCATAGTGGCATGGTGCCACACAGTTATTAAGGCAGCCCTGTAGGAGAGAGCCCTCATGGGTGGTTTTAGATAAACCCACAGGGCCACGTTGGCACCTAATGATCCAAGACAATAGCATGCTCATTAGCAGTCTCACTATGGCGCTAATTGACTCACTTTAATGCCAACTAAGGCACCCATTAAAATCCTGAACCTTGAAGAAAAACAAAAAAAAAGGAAATGATTGAGGAAAAGTTTTTGAAGTTTGTTGTGCTGTGAAACGAGGCCTTTCGTTTGATACATGGCTTCTGTTGTGAGAGCGCTTTCTGTTTGATAATGTAGTATTTGGTGTTGCTAATGACAGGGTCTTTGCAGAAGCATGAGCATGATGCTGCTAACCACCATTAGTGCTTTGTTTTTCATGTTCACCCACAGTGAATGTGAGACTGAGGTACATTGTCACCCACACCTAGCCTTCAACAGTGGTTACCAGTGTTGATTTTGACAGCAAATTTTGATTTAGTTTTAGTCATAGTCTTTTGAATAAAATTCCATTTAGTTGTAGTCATATTTTAGTCATCTGAAATGTTTTCGTTTTTGTCTAATTTTAGTTGGCTAAATATCATAAGATTATTAAAATGTATTTTGGCGGGCCTTGATGGCGTCGTAATGGCTGATTTTACACTTGGTTGCATGCTGAAAATAGCCGATCTACAAGCTCATAACGCGTTGCGGCGCAACGCGTTATGAGCTTGTAGATCTGCTATTTTTAGAGCGCAACACCCGAGCGCAACCAAATATAAAATGACTTGTCTTTTAGTTCTACTTGATGTCTTCTCCACTCGTTCCTCACTAACATTTTAGTCTAGTGTTTAGTCTTAGTTTTAGTCATGGTGGATACATGGGTAATATACAGTACTAAAGTCTGTCAGCGATGGATATAATGAGCAGGCTAAATATACAATCTATCAAACCTTTACAACAGTTATCCTTAACAGGCATCTTTTATGACTGACATGCATTTAGACGTATTACCCTGCTGGACACTCTGGGTGGTGCAGGGGTAAACTGCCCACCACCCCGGAGCGTAGAGGTTCAAAGCGTCTATCTATACGAACACAATAGGCTCTATGCACAGCTGCCATATTGGGAATGAATTGGGCCCCTTCCTTACTTCCTTCACAGGTGTTGCCAATGATACTAATTAAGGCTCTGTTCCATTTAGTGTGGCATAGTGGTTGTCTTATTTTCAAGGACCCCCATAACTCTGAGAGTGTACATTTGGTTACACAGCCACCATAAGGGGCCATTTGGGAACCAAAATGGAGTGTTTCTAGTGAGCCAACATGCACGATATCAGCACCCTGACCAGAATGGAACAGAGCCTTCATTAGTATCATTGGTAACACCTGTGAAGGAAGTAAGAAGAGGCCCAATTTCTTTCCAATATGGCTGCTGTGCATAGAGCCTATTGTCTGTATTCGGGGGAGGTAAGCCGGGTGGGGGGGGTGATCTTTGTCCCTGCATGAACTCTTCATTCGCTGGGGTAGCCTCGTTCCCAGCCTTACTCATCTGTGAAGAGAAAACTCTGGTCACGACCTAAAGCTGGGAGTGTTTATAAGGGCGGGACTTCCCTCGTACGCATTTCCCCCAGAATCTTTTTCGAGAAATCACAACGCTTGTGTCATTCACGGAGAATATAAACAGATTTGTAAAGCGTCAACATCATTACCTTGGGCTGTACTCCCGCCAAATAGGCTCTATTCACAGCAGCCATATTTTCACTTTCTTAACATGTGTTACCAATGATACTAATGAAGGCTCTGTTCCATTTAGTGTAGCACAGTGGTTTCCGCGACCCCCATAACTCTGAGAGTGTACAAATGGAACCAAATCCATTTGTACACTCTCAGAGTTACACACCAGAAAGGGGTCATTTGGACCCAACTGTAGACCCACCGGTGTAGCAGAGTGTTTCCAATGCACAATATCAGCACCCTGACTCTGTTTGACCAAGAATGGAACAGAGCCTTCATTAGTATCATTGGTAACACCTGTGAATGTCTTAACAATATGGCTGCTGTGCATAGAGCCTATTCTGGTACTTCCGTTTAGACACTCAACCAGCTAGGTCTTGCCCAGTGTGGGGCTGGGGTGGAGTCTGTCAGCGATGACTGTTGAACGGGAGGAGTAGGACGGATGCGCTACGGATGTGCATAGCCCCCAGTGGGGAACCACTGATATAGTAAAAGTTTTTCAGCAGACATTTTGTAGAATCAGAAACTCAGAAAGAAACCATAAGAACGCACGCGTGGGGACAAATTAATTGGCATGCCTAAATTGTGGAGAAAAAACTGGGTTAAAAAAAAAGGTTAACCTGCCAGCACTTGGAAACTTATACAATACTTCTAAGAAATGTATGCAATGTTTTGGTCATGTATTATACCTGGAATGCATAAAATAGTTGTGAGTTACAGCAGTGTGCAGGACCCAACTTCATTCTTCAATCTTCAGCACGTTATTTCACTTTCTCCCAATTTAGCCATTGTCACTTCATCCCTGCACACCGGGGTCCCTGTCACTGCCAACACCCGCTGTTGTCCTGAAATTATTTTTGTATACTGTAGACTTCTGAAAATCCAGAACGCTCCTCTTTACGCAATGATAACGTTCCTCCCTGAAGCATCACTTTAACTAGTCAAACCCCAGCCTGCCTGTTATGGGGAGAACGTGCGCCAACAATAGCAGATCTACAGGCTCACAACGAGCTTGTATATTGGCTGTTTTTGGGTGTAGACGGGGGAAAAAAGCAAAGAAGTAGTTGCAACTCAAGTCTGTTTTACTAAGAATAGATGGGTTTAAGTGGCATCCCTATTTTGGGCATGTCAGTGTAGTTTATTTATTTATTTTTTGCAAAAGTACAATTCAAAACAGTAAAAAAGTAAATAAGTAAATGTAGATGTACTGTCATGCACATACAATTTAAATGTAGCTGTCTGAACCAAAGTCGTGACTTTACCTTCTTCCACTATTACAATATCACTGATGAGGGTTTTACCAATTAAGTGAATGAAAGCACGGCCTGACCTTTTCTTGAAAAGCAAGAAAATTATCTTTATTACACATAGAAAATTGTACTGGTCCTACTGTAATGTCAACTGTGAGATAACTACTTCTAAATGCTGCAGCTAGACCTTTAAAGCAAGAAAGAAGCACGAAAGAGAGATTAGATCCTGCTTTTAGTAACGCTATACTGTTTCATCCTGTTTAATTTAAAAATAAAACCTGCTATACTTGAATGCAGCTTCATAAAATTGAAACTAAACTTTTTCAAACAATTGGCAACAATTTTCACATCCAAATGAAAGTCTAGTTTATACGTGACCATCTGACTAAATCCGGTAGATTGACATTTACATGATAGTATGTGATTGGAAAGACAAAGCCCGGATTTTGGCAAGTTAGTTAGTGCAACAATTTCTACTGCTCTCATAGTTTCTCCCTCTCCCTCAAAAGTTATTTAGCAATGCTCCTGAATTAGCATACCACACATGTCTCCACTCGAGGGCCTCTAATCCTCAAAGTACAGCACAGATAAAATGATTATTTCTGCCGCTCTTGTTGACAGATGGTTGTGATAAGCTTTGACCTAATCAAATGTGGTTTTGTTTTATTATTTATATCGTGAGGCAAAAGTAGAGATCTGAGGCAGTCTCTGAAAGTGACTGAAATGTCACCGGCGAGGGAGGGACTCGCTGTAGGGAATGGTCTGCTGTATTTATCCTGTAAGATCAGAGTGCATTGGTTTGTGCATTCTGACATTTCGGACGGGATGGGAATAGAAGAGCAACACAAGTGTCTACTGTATATTTTGCACAAAATCATAGTTTTCAACAAAGTCATGAAACAATCCCCACATCTATAAATGACAGGAAGGGTTTTAATTTGGCGATGGCTCTGAGCTGGAGGAAGCTACCACCAACAACACAGATTATTTGTCAAAAGTTGGGGCTCCATGTGACAAAAAGTATTTTCATCAAAAATAAATGTCTTTCTTTCTTTCTTTCAGCATTGACACACATCCCTGGAAGGGTCGTCACAGAAATGTGCACTGAACGTATTTATTTACTCAATAAATCAACGTTCACACCAAGCCTAGCTGTCGCTCTGCGCAGTCAGAACTTGGGGAAAACAAACTCCCTCATAAAATAATAAAATAGAAGAACTCAGCCCAATGTAAGAAGTTACATTGTGAGACTGTAGACATGTGTCCACGTGCACACACACACGTGCACGCGTGACGAGTGATCAAATGTGTGTCTTTGTGAAAGTTCACACACATTTCATTTCTCTGTGTTTCTCCGTGCGAGGGAGCGCATGAGTAACGAGCGTGGTAATTGATGTGGGGCCGTTAGCGTGATGGATCCAAACACGCAGCCGGGGGCCCGCCTCAGTGTCCCCCTCTGAGCTGCAAATAGGAGTCGCAGCTTGTGTCTGTCGCGTTTTCCGTTCTGAACCCCAGAACCCGGCTAGGCGAAGGGGAGCCTCGTGGCAGCGCTGTTTGACGGCGTCCGCGTGCCAGCTGTATTTGCTCGATCGGGAGGCGTCTGCCGTCAACCAAGACCCGGGGCTCGTTTATCACCCCTGCGAGGCCTTCGGATGCCGCGGTCTGCCGGGCACGGCGCGGGTCTACGGTGCCCTGCCAGGCAGGCAGGCAGGCAGGCAGGCAGACAGACAGACAGACAGACAGACAGACAGGATGCCACAGTCTGCCGGGCCGCAGCGTGGCGCTGGGCGAGGCTTGCCCTAGTACCACCAGGCAGACAGACAGCTGGGCCTGTGGAGAGCAAGAGGCCCATGCAGTCCCCAAGTGGGTTAGATCTCTGCGTACCCCAGAGTCTGAGGTCTGAGCGTGCTAATGGATGAGCTAATGCAGTGGGTCCCACAACCTTTTTTCCTTGGAGACACCCCGCCCCCCCCTCCTTCTCTTACATCTCACTAAAGCTGATACCCCCCCACACACGTGGTCGCGCACGCACGCTCCCCGAATTTTACTTTTGGCACTTTAAGTATATTTTGATGCCAATGCTTTTGTACTTTTACTCAAGTAACAGTTTGAACATAGGCCTTTTACTTAACAGTATTTTTATATCGTGGTATTGCTACTTTTACTTAAGTAACATTTCTGAGTACTTCTTCCACCACTGCACACACTATATTACATCTCGTACGATGAATAGCGACTATTTTTGACAATATAATGGGGACGCCAGGTTGGGAAACACTGATCCCTTATCTCACCACCTCCTTTTTTAACTACATTATAGCTGCTACGATGTAGTTAAAAGGAGGTGGTGAGATAAAGGGATATTTTGTTATTTTTGTTACTGGTCTGTGATATAAATAGCCAGAAGGTCTGCAGAGAGATGATGTGCAGGCATGCCTCCACGGTGGCCGGTCCCACCACCTGGTGTCTGGAGCTGTGCGCTGCATGTGTCTGGACATGATTTGTGTGCCCAGAGGACCCAGCTCCACCTGTGGCTGAGGACCGACCGACTGCATGCACGGCTTGTTGGAAATCGCATCGCTGTCCAGGCGGAAACGTTGTATATGTCCGGAACTGTTACTTTTTAAGGAAAGGGGGGGGGGAAAAAGAACCTGTGTTCCAATGGATTGTTATTTGGTCACAAGCTCTTGGGTCAATATTTGTAAAACCCACAGACAGACTTAACACTTTAAAAAATAGCTAAAATAGCAGATCTTCAAGCTCACATGTCACGATGCGACGCGCTGTGAGCTTGAACAACGAAGTAGGCCGATAATTTACAAAAAAAAACATAATACGTTTAAATATGGAGATGCAAGGTTTCTGCCCGACAGCAACAGGAATGCCTATTCAACACAACGGCCACTGATTGATGTGCCACATAGCATGGATGGCATGGGCTTCTCCTCTTTCTGAATTTCAGAATAATCCGTTCTGAAGATGACAGTAGCTATAAAAGAAATTAAATAAATAAGAAAATCCTCTGTGGTTTAGTGGGCTATTCCATCTCCACTGTCCTCGGGGGGAAAAGGATGGGCTGAAATGGAGGGACAAATCAGAGCTGATAAACAACTCGGAGAGAAGAAAATAACGGCCACGGGGCCTAGGCTGGAAATACACTGACTTGATGGGTTCCAGTTTAAGGCTATGATCCATTATTGATTTTGTCTATTAAACCCCCTTCAGTAGCAGATATAGATGAAGGGGAGTGGACAACTGAGAGAAGGATTTTAAAAGCTTTGCGTTAAAGCCATACCGTACAAGTTTTAATTAAAATAAACATTATTTTAGATATAATAGATAGATATAATATTTTTCAACAACGATTCCACTAAGTGTATTGGCTGTGATGTGACACTTCTCTAAATAGTAGTTTTAGTGTGCATCTGCCCCTTACACTGTAGCACAGTATGACTTTAACTTAGGTATATGGATATTTTTTCTAAACTGACATTTTCATCCTCTGTTCAAAATTCCCGATCGCAGCCACCAAAGATATACCCCTTGGGGACACACCGGTCGACAAGTGTTCAGATCTGAGGGCATATATATAGCTGTGTATTAGCTGTGTAGCGCACCATGTTCCGTTGTCACATGACCACATCAAACTGAACGTCCTTTCGGATAGTGACGCCACTCTCCATTCATCTGTGTACCTCTGGCCCTGAAGAGGAAGAGGATTTTTACTTTTTACTATATTCTGCACTGAGCTTACAGGGGTTGACAGAAAGGACCCTTCACTTTTGAAATACAGAAACGTGTCCGTTGTGTGAGGCAAGCACAGCAAAGTTGCAAATGTAGATAAGCGAGTTGAAACTAGGATATTTATAAATAAGAGGACTGCTAAATTGTATTTGACCCTCGCCTTGTATTCAAAATAACTCTTATGGCTATGGATGGAGAAAGAGCATCATTTATGTACTATGACTTATGAAAGACTTGTGAAAAACACAGTGTGGTAGAGTGTGGGGTAGAGTGTGAGTACACCACACTCGTAGTGCAAAGACATCTATGCAAAATCCTTTCCTAGACTCAAGTTGTAGCTACACGGGAGACTATCTGCAAATTCTGCAAATTGCTTCGCAGAAAAGGTGCTCATAATCTCCATGTTTGTCCATTTATCATCGGCTATGGATGGGGGAGCTTCTTACAGATAATAATATGTGTATAAATATGCCTGTATTTTCTGTGTAACTTTAGAATATTCTCATGGAAAAAACTCATTATCATTTTCACGACAATGTTTTCTCCCATCATTTGGCTCCGGCGAACTCCATAATTTACAAGAGAAAGTTGGGTTAATCTCTGAATAATTTTAAAAGCTATCAGCCCTGTCCTAGGAGTGATACAAATAAACAAAAGAAATGTGTCAGTGTGTCACTGTCACGCCAGCAGACAGGCATATTGGTACACTGTCCTACCAGCAGACAGGTCTATAGGCAGTAGGCAGAGCCACAGCTGTTTGGTTACATTCACCCAGGGGGTCGTAGAGAACCTCACGGACCACAGTGTCAAACACAGTGTTGATTTTGACAACAAACGTTGTCTTTAGAATACAATTCTGTTTAGTCATATATATTTTAGTAACCTGAAATGTTTTACTTTTAGTCTAGTTTTAGTTGACTAAGATTTTAGTCGACTAAATCTACAGTTGATTACAATCTACAGCTGGGATGGCATCGAAATGACTTTCACTTAGCTGCATGCCGAAAATAGCCGATCTACAAGCTCACAACGTGTCACGCGTTGTGAGCTTGTACATCAACTATTTTCGGGCACCCATGATGACTTGTCTTAGTTCTACTGGATCTCTTCTCCACTAGTCCCTACCAAACATTTTAGTCTAGTTTTTATTTGTTGACGAAATTGTCAGTATATTTAGTCATAGTTTTAGTCATCATATCTTAGTTTTTATTTAGTTTTCGTCAGTGAAAAAAGACAATCAACGCTGGTCAAACATGACCCGACCCACTCACCACATGAGGCGGAACACAAGTATGCGCTGCGGAAGAGGGCCCACCATTTAGTACTCCTACAGCTGCTCACAGGAAAAGGCACAGTTCCGTAATCTAATCGGTTGTATTGTGTGGGTTTTATAAATATTTAATCGATGATAATAAGTATTAACAAGAGCTTGTGACAAAATAGTAACTGCGTCGGATCCATTGGAGTGCAGGTTGTTTTTTTCCATTTGCTGAAAGTAACTGTTTTGGACATAGGCCTATACAAGGATTTCGACAGCGACAAAATGGTGCTTATATGGGCTTGAAAAAATCCCATGAGTGCAACTTTCAGCCACCATATGAAAATCTCTTTCTTTTGTGGAGCAAAAAAAGCCCAACTTTGTCCCAGATCCACAGAGTAGACAGGCCTTTCCACGAGGAACAGCAGAAATAAGACTTGGAAATGAGGCTTGTCAGCCCCAAGATCGCCCCCACTGCTACAAGGCTGATTAATCCATTAAGACCGGGAACGCATCTGTGTCATTTTAGATTTCTTGGCTATTCAAAAATAGCAGATATACAAGCTCATAGCGCGGCACCGAGTGCCGCGCTATGAGCTTGTAGATCTGCTATTTTTGAAAAAAAGACATGAAAATGTGTGCGAATCTTTTAATGTATGTTTTTTAAAGCGACAAATGTTAACTAAAATCTTTGCTTCTGGGGATTCTACAATTGTCTTCTAAATCCTAACAGTTTTTGTTTATTTAAATGTATGTTGCTATAATATGAGTGGTTCTCAAACTTTTTTCATGTCAAGGACCCCCAAAATGATATGTATTTGAGAAAGAAAAACAATCAACGAGCTCATAGCGCGGCACTCGGTGCTGTGCTATGAGCTTGTAGATCTGCTATTTTTGAATAGCCCAAAGAAATCTAAAATGACACAGATGCTTTCCCGGTCTTAATGGATTAATTCAACACTCTGATAATGACTAGATGAGAAACATGGGCGAGGGGGTGAAAAAGGCATTCATCACCCCACTGTGCCACGGGGGGATAATAGCACTGCTTTCTAAAGATATGATTCCCAGGCAAAGAAATCAATGGGAAGTCATGCAGGAGGGGCAGCAGTTTGCAGTGGAGGAAGAAGCACTCCCGTTTTCTGTACTTAAGTCAAAGTAGCAGTACCGCAATATAGAAATGTCGAACTATGTAAAAGGCCTGTATTCAAAATGTTACTTGAGTAAAAGTACAAAAACGTCGGTATCAACATCTTAAGTATACTTAAAGTACCAAACTAAAAGTACAAAATATTTTCAAAATTTGTCAAACCTTTTTTTGAAAATAGCCGGTAAATCGGTTATTTTCGAATAGCCAAAGTATAGTAGGGAATAGGGCTTAATTGATTAGTGTTTGATTTATAATGATAAATCTGCAAAGTAACCAAAGGGGTAAAAAGTACAATATTTGCCTCTGAGATGTAATACGGTCGAAGAATAAAGAATTGAAAAAATTGAAATACTCAAATAAAATTGAGTACCTCAGAATTGTACTTAAAGTAACAGTAGAGTAAATGTACTTGGCTACTTTCCACCACTGGCAGTTGGGGCTCATGTGCTAACACACTGACATGCGCTGTGGGGTGTGACGTGAGGCAGACATGATTAGGAGGGTTTTTCAATCGCATAGCTTGGTTTGGCGATAATGGTCAAAACGGACGTTTATGGATGTGTGTAGGTTTAAGGAATAATGTTGTGTAAGGGATGCCATAAGAGCAGACACCAAGTTTCCCTCTTTTGTTGACTTTGAAATGAGTTCTTAGAGCTCATTTACGGACTTTCAGTAGACAAGCTCTTGGAGTCACTCAAGCTGCCCTGAGACCAGCATTGAGAAAGTGCCCTGCGAGCAGCAAATTAACATTGTTGCATATATATATATATATATATATATATATATATATATATATATATATATATATATATATATATATATATATATATATATATATACATACATACATACATACATACATACATACATACATACATACATACATACATACATACATACATACACACACACACATACATACATACATACATACATACATACATACATACATACATACATACATACATACATACATATATATATATATATATATATATATATATATATATATATATATATATATATATATATATATATATATATATATATACCTGTAGAAGATTACAAGCTGCCCTGAGACCAGCATTGAGAAACTGCCCTCAGAGCAGCAAATTAATTGTGTTGTATGTATATCATTTAAGCTGCCCTGAGTGCAGCATTGAGAAACTGCACTCAGAGCAGCAAATTCATGATGTTGTATGTGTATTATTTAAGCTGCCCTGAGAGCAGCATTGAGAAACTGCCCTCAGAGCAGCAAATTAACATTCTTGCGTCTATATACCTGTACATGTAAGCTGCCCTCAGACCAGCATTGAGAAACTGCCCTGAGAGCAGCATATTAACATTGTTGCAATTATATATCTGTAGAGGGCTATAAGCTGCCCTGAGACCAGCATTGAGAAACTGCCCTCAGAGCAGCAAATTAATGTTGTTTTATGTATATCATTTAAGCTGCCCTTTAGAAGGCTATAAGCTGCCCCGAGACCAGCATTGAGAAAGTGCCCTGAGAGCAGCAAATTAACATTGTTGCATATATATATATATATATATATATATATATATATATATATATATATATATATATATATATATATATATATATATATATATATATACACACACACACCTGTAGAATATTACAAGCTGCCCTGAGACCAGCATTGAGAAAGTGCCCTGAGAGCAGCAAATTAACATTGTTGCATATATATATACCAGTAGAAGGCTATAAGCTGCCTTGAGACCAGCATTGAGAATGTGCCCTGAGAGCAGCATTGAGAAAGTGCCCTCAGAGCAGCAAATTAACATTGTTGCATCCATACACCTGTAGATAAGTTGAATTCAACAATTAGGGCTAAGGGAACAATACCCGTTGGGAACGCACAACTCTCCGGTTATGCAACACCCATTTTACCCATGTTCAGAGTACTTGGAGTTAAGTCTATGACACTCAGTATAATTTTGCCCATATCGGTCGGATCTGCAGTTCAGGACAGCCATGGTGGGACGGTTCTAGAGATAAATCATGTGCACTACATACACACACACACACACACACACCTAATTTGGCCATGTTATTACACTATATAGAAAAAAATAAAAGTGATTAAATTAACATTATGATTTTACTGTACCATCCTCTCACCTACCACCAGGAGCAGATCTCTCTCTCATTCTCTCCCTCATGGTTCCCATGGATTATTCATTTTTAAATGAAAAATGGAACGTTTCTCCATACCTTACCTTTACATTAACACATGGCACATTCACTTCTCAATGTTTTTCATCTCTGACCGTAGGCTGATGATGTGTGAGTCCCTCACACACAAAAAGTAATTCACGCAGTGATGGGCCTTTTTTCAATGATCTCTTCCAAGAGCTCAGGTGTGTAAAGTAACTCAGTGCATAATTTCAAGGTACTTTACTTGAGTATAGAGTACAGAAGTCCTGACGTCACTCGTCCATCCCATGGGTCGTAAAGTAATTTCTCTATGGAGAATAACATTGGGTCATCTTAGAATCGTCTCATATACGATTTGTGGCCCAAAAATAAACAAACTGTCTGGTGGCTCTGTATCGTTTATGATAGTCAGTCATTCATATTTGAAACAGTCCGTTTCTGGCAAAAAAAAATACTAATTCGGCGGAAGTAACATTGGTGTTTTCTCACCTTCAGTTGATGCTTCATATCCATAAGAGCAAATGACCCCGCCGGGGTCATTTGTTTATTTTTGGAACACAGTTATTATATGACACGATATTAAACACGTCTATGGGAATTCAGAACGGGGGGAAAAAAAACAGGTAGGACGTGTAAATTACGTCAGACTTCGGTACTCTATTTCTTTATACTGCTACTCTACTTCTACTTTTTACTACATTTATTTGACAGTGTAGTTACTTGTAACTTAGCAGATTTTGATAAATACATACTGACATGCAAGAAGACAAACACCCCATAGACACAACAGCACAGCTGTGTGCACAGTCTGCACTCACTGTACACACAAGCTGACACATGAAATGCACAAATTTAACCCTGTACACATTACTGTATGTTTTGCGGTGTTTGTAATCACTACGTTTAATGAGACTATCATGTGTATAAGGGGTTAAAATGATATTATCCTAGAGCGGAGTCATTAAAACTAAGCCATAGCTTCCTCTGCCAACAACATGTAACATGGAAATGTTACTGCTTATCTGCGAGTTATTGTGGAGCAGAGGGTGTGTGTGTGTGTGTGTGTGTGTGTGTGTGTGTGTGTGTGTGTGTGTGTGTGTGTGTGTGTGCGTGTGTGTGTGTGTGTGTGTGTGTGTGTGTGTGTGTGTGTGTGTGCGTATGTGCGTGCATCTAATGAGCAGTGGTGTAAAGTAACTAAGTACATTCACTCAAGTACTGTACTTAAGTACAATTTTGAGGTACTTTTACTTTACTGGAGTATTTCCAATTGTCTATACTTTTACTTCTACTCCACTGCATCTCAGAGGCAAATATTGTACTTTCACTCCACTAAAATGATTTGAAAGCTTTAGTTACTAGTTACTTTGCAGATATACATTATTACATTATAAAACATACATTAACCACTTTAGCCCTATTTTATACATAGGCTATTTGAAAATAGCCGATCTACAAGCTCACGACGCGACATGTTGTGAGCTTGTATATCTGCTATTTTCAAACATTTTCATACTTTTATACTTTACTTTGAATTTTGAATTCCATACTTGTACTTGTAACGGAGTACTTCTACATCGCAGTATTGATACTTTTACTTAAGTAAAACATTTGACTACTTTTTCCACCACTGCTTATCTGCGAGATTTTGTGGAGCAGAGGGTGTGTGCGTGTGTGTGTGTGTGTGTGTGTGTGTGTGTGTCTGTGCGTATGTGCGTGTGTATCTAATGAGGATCCCATAACTCCAAGCCCCATCAAAGAACAAGCTTCACAGCAGAGAGGAGGTGAAGATTAGATAGAGAGGAGAGCAGAGAGATGAGATGAGGGGAGGAGATTGGAGCTGCAGCGAAGTGACAGCCAGATAACGGAGAGAGAGAGGAATGAAAGCCAGGGGGAGAAGTGCCGAGATAACACACAAAGGAAGAGAGACAACCCACAAACGCAACGAGAGAGAGAGAGACCGTGAGAGAGGGAGAGGGAGAGAAAAGAGGTGGTGAATTAAAAAAGGGAGGTGGGAAAACAAAAAAAACTGGAGAAGATTGATATGGAGTGAGTGAGAGATCAACCATTATCATGAAAAAAGTTCTGATGCCTCTGCCTCCCAGAATATACAACATGCACATGCACAAGCACGCACGCACACACGCACGCACGCACGCACGCGCACACACGCACACGCACACGCTCACACTCACACTCACACTCACACTCTCACACACACACACACACACACACACACACAAAAGACAAACAAAAGACAAACAAAAATGGAAGGCTGTTTGATAAGACAGAGGTAGCGAGATATGGGTTCAGATGTTGAATTGCAAAAATAAATCCATCATCTTTGCTTCACAACAACATGGAGGAGCGACATAAAGGGGAAAAATGGGTGGGGGGATTAAGAATTAAGCATCCTTTAACTGCTCTCCTGTCCCCAGCCCGCAAGGAAAAGAGAGGAACGCTGGCAAAACGCTTGCATGAAAGGCCACTTTCATGCCGGCTTGGCAACGGAGGAGCTGTAGCGAACTTAGCGGGGCGAAGAAATACAGACACGCGCTGGTCTTATCAACGTCCACCTCTTTGGTAGGATTTCTGGCTCGGACCCCTCGGTTGGGTGTTCTTCCTCGACTCGAGCGCTTCTTTGAAACGGCTTCAGAACTTTGCCCGGGCACAGTGGTGCATGGTGCCATCTGGCCAACGAGTGAGTCTTTTCTTTTCCTGCCATCTCTGCTCTGTGACATCTTTAGTAGGAGCCACGTGCAATGGTATGGTCTGTATTTGACAGAATGAGGACACGAGGTTGTCCACTATGGTGTAGGGCCTGGACAGGAGCAGCTTTATGTTAGCTCATAGGTGGTGTTGTAATGTACATGAGCCTTGACCCTAATGACATGAACGACGTGACGCGTAGGACTGGGATCCTTTACAATTCCAGTTCCTTAAAAGGATCCCTGGCTAGTAAGCCAAATATGCCTTAATGCATCATAATTGCCCTCTATTACTAAAATGTCAAATTAAAAACACCTTAAATATTGTAGTTATTTTAGAAATAGGTCATCGTTTACTCAAGGGGGACAACGCCGTCACAAGTTGACCGACCGCCGTCACAAGTACAGTAGATCTACAAACCAGCTCATAGCGCGCCGCTTGTATATCTGCTATTTTTTTTATATCTGTACAAATCTATGAATATATATATTTTTTAACTCAAATCTTTGCTTCTGGGGGGGTCCCTGGGACTAAATATTTTGAGATGGGGGTCCGCGCCGAAATACATTTTACTTTGGGAGTCCTTGACGTGAAAAAAGTTTGAGTAGTACAACTGTTGTGCTGTAGCCTAGTCTCGAGTGGCAAGACTTCTTAGTGTTAGCAGCAGCAGTCGAGGCCACCTCCAGGTCCATGATGAGGCTCATTTGCAGGGACATCTGTATGAGCTCATTGCTCATCAGAGTTTCTTGTTGTCACCCAGCATCATGTTCATGTTGTGGATCCACAGCGCCTTCACTGGGCCATCAAAGATACACTATTATTTACTGTCTGGGGCTCTAAGAGGACAGAGATCTTATACTGTCTAATTAATACTTTGTTGCACGACGGTGTAACTCAGTGGTTCTCAAACATTTTCATGTCAAGGACCCCCAAAATTATATGTATTTGGCCGCGGACCCCCATGTCAAAATATTTTGTTCCAGGGACTTGATTTACAAATGTTGGCTTTAAAAATATTACATTCAAAGATTTTCACAAATGTTCACGATTTTTCCAAAATAGCAGATCTACACGCTCTGAGCTTGTATATCTGCTATTTTTGGATAGCCAAAGAAATCTCAAATGACAGATATGTGTCCCCAGATTGAATTTGTTAACATGTATTCAGTTTAGGGGACAGGTCATATCGCATCTCTTCAAAACACTGAGAATACGGTACAGTCGGTGGAAGTGACAGGTTGAACTTGCCAACGGGGGGTCTGCCCGCTGTTGTGCCAGAAGCCATTCGAGTATTTGCCTGAGAGCTTAAACGTTTGAGAGAATAGCTCGAAAGTATATTAAAACTTCCCTTGTTATGTAATGAAGATTAAAGACGGTGCCCATAAGAATTAAAATCGCATATATACTCATGCACTCTTTTGCCGGCTAACAGCATCCCCCTGGCACATTCTCAAGGTCACAAAAGAACTCTCCTGTATGCCATCGTCGGAGAGAGTGTTGGTTGAAGGGAATTTAATTAACACCTACACAGCCATAATGGAGCCTGACACCCAGCGTCAATTCTCCAGTTAGATGGGCTGGCAAGAGTTACGCTTTAAATTGATTTGTTGTAATATAAACAAATGGAGACGCCTGGGCCGGGGCCATCTGGCGCTCGAGAGGGAGGCGAGGATGCTACAGTGTAATGTAATGATGTGACAGCCAGCATCGGCACCCCAAAAAAACACATCTAGTCACTGGAAGAAAAAAGAAAACAGAATAATTACATTGCGCATGCAGGGGAGTTTTAGACACTGTTTGTTGGCTGCTGCTGACTTCATATTAGCAGCTAAACTGAAGTTTTGCAGGGAAATCTTTGCTGCAGGGAACGGAGCAAAACAAAACAATAAGACTTTGAGTCCGGAGATGAAAAGGAGTTTCAGAACAGACATTGTTCTGCGGTTTATTTTCCACTGCATCAGAGTTTCAGGCCTGTGGGTACCTGTTAAGGCTCATTTATACTTCACATGCTGAAAATAGCCTATCTACAAGCTCACAATGCCTGTAGATCGGCTGCATAATGATTCGACAAATAGGCTCTATGCACAGAACAGAAGCCATATTGGAAAGAAATCGGGCCTCTTCCTTACTTCCTTCACAGGTCTTACCAATTATACTAATGAAGGCTCTGCTCCTTTGTCAAACAGAGTCAGGGTGCTGATATTGTGCATGTTGGCTCACTGGAAACTCTGCTACATCAGTGGGTCTCAATGTGTGGTCCAGGTACCCTCATGGTTCCATGAGGGGGTTCCAAATGGCCCCTTACGGGTGTGTAACTCTGAGAGTGTACAAATGGAACCGAATGGACCCGTTCCATTTGTACACTCTCAGAGTTATGGGGGTCCTTGAAATTAAAAAGGTTTGAGAACCACTGTGCTACACTAAATGGAACAGAGCCTTAATTAGTATAATTGACCCTTTGTCAAGTCCCGCCTGTGGTTGTGCCCCTCTTCGCACCCATTGGTTGCTGTTTCTTTGTTGGACAAAAATCCTTTCTCTCCATTAACTACCTTTGAAATAACGGGTTTTTCAGTTGCTTCGTATTAGTGTATTCAATTCTTATTTTAAGTTTAGTGTAGACTTCACTATAACACGTAACATACAATACAATATAACAGAAACACGTACTCAAGAACGGCTTAAACTCGAACATACAGTATAACTATGACAACGACGGGGGCACTGCACTGTAAACCATCAAAGAGAGAACAAATGGCAAACCAGGCTCTGGCAGACCTCGCAGGTGAACCAAATCAGGGCATTCAAGGCTCTGGGGGAGAGAGTGGTAGTGGGGAACTGGGAGGCAGAGGTAGTCTCATCAAAACCCTACTGTTCTGTATGTACATGACAAGCTAGCCAGAGCCAAACCCCTGTATCGCTGTTTGCATTTGTTGAGGAATTTTCCATGCCAATCTTCTATAGAAGTAAGATCTGTCTGAACTTATCATGAACTAATTAAAGTTTGATTTGTGTATGTGAAGTACAGTATGAACATCTATTTGCAAGACATGCCATTGTTCATGTGTGAATTTGTCATGACGCACTCTGACCACCTGATGCAGCATCTGTCGCTACTGTGTAGGTTTAAGACCAGGAGCAGGGCTGGCAGGGCTATCGCATGGTCAACATCATTTTCATGTCATACCATGTTCATGTGATATCATTTTTATTGGTCCTTCTGGCTTTGGAGAAGCTGACACGCATAAGAAGATGCTAGCACTCTTTGTCTAATTTCTTGTCATACACAGTATCAATATGTTTTCATTATCATGTATGTAGAAGAGTGCCCGATAGTAGCATCGAGTTCTCACAATGGACTGTCTGTGTGTGCTTGGCGGGCCTGCGTGCTTTGCTCAAGGACACCTTAGGTTCGTCTCCTCTGGGTACTGCCTTCGACCCCCCCGATAAGATTCCTTCGGGAGGGGCTGAGAGGCGCTTTATTTATTGGCCTGAGAGAACTCTGCTTCGCTGCTCCTCTGACCACCATCTCCGTCAGACGGTCATCCGTTTGTTTGATCACCAAACGATTCAATAAATTGACGAAAGACAGCTTGTTTCATCTTATTTTATTCCTCATTGTGTTATAAGACAGCTATTTCACATTTTAACTGTTTTAACTGTACACATGTCATTTTTGTAATGAGGATTTTATGTTGATATTACTGCACACTATTATGTCTAGTACAGTGTGTCATTCAATTTGTTGTCAGTCTGTGTCGTTATCTGTCCTATCCTACCCACAGACGATCTGTTTGACCATCTCTCTCCATCCCTCTCCTCGGCAGCTCTCATCACCTCTCTGAGTTTCAAGTGAGTCCATTCTCCGAAGTTATCTTCCCATCTTTGTGTTATATGCATGTGCTGTACAGTATAATGTACAGTATGTAGGCTATGTACTGTATGCACCGTATGTACCTGTATGCACTACGTTGTGTTTTTTTAACAGCATTTGTCCATGACAAATTTCTCCTCAGAACGTCTATCCTATCCCATCCTATCCTTCACTAAGAAGACACTATTTCTTAAACGAAGGCAAGTTTGTAGCATGGCAAATTATACTGAGAGATAATTTTGACAGAAAATCATGACATGTCTGTCCTGCCATCAGTTTTAGTAAATCATTCTGTTTGTGCCAGATGGTGAGTGTGTTTTGAAGAGGGCATCAACAGAGATCTAAATTTAATAAGACAGAATCATGTTCCTTTTGTTTATTCTGTCATCGCTCTTTTCCCCACGGCTCCCCTCTCTCGGCATGCGTCCATATCGCGGTGTCACTGCGTGGAAAATGTTGATCTCCGGCGCGCCCACATCTCAATCTCATCTGTAGAACAAAGCACGTGGGGCCCCCGCGGCGGTGGAACCATTCCAGACCTCGGCTGTTATCGTCGCAGAGAGCTGCTGTGGCGACAGCTTGAGCTTGAACTCGCCACGGTGTCTATTCTGAGCAAGGGGCGCTCTTGACAGCTCCGCAGCAGCTATGACAATGTGAGGCAGAGATAGCGCGATGACACGCTGCTTTATTTATTTATTTATTTGATTTAGTCTGCACTTTCGATGGTGACACAAATTGGGTTCAACTTTCTGTTTCCACAGAGATAGCTACAAGTTCAAAAGTCGCCCAGTTCTGACATTATATGGAGCTCCTAGCAGATGTTCAGGAGCATGGGACCACACCTACAGTTAAGTCACCTCCAATCAAGTCGCTTCCATTCACCTATAATGCTTACCTAACCCTCTCCCCCCTTCTTCGCTCTCGCATTCTGCACCCTTCCTGCCCACCCTGTGACTCTCATTATTTCTTCTTCTCTCTACTCTTTCCTTTCCGTATAGGGTCCTATATGAGGGTGATCGGGAGCTATGGCGGAACCCCTACCAAGCTTCCCCAACTCCCCAAGTTCATCATCGAAGACATTGAAGGCTCAACACTACCATGTGGACTGACTGCACCCACCAGGTAGGATATAATAGCCCCTTTTATTTTACAGAGATGCCACAGTATTTTGTTTTACACAGAACCAATAAATGCCACACCCATGTGTGCTTTTATACAGCACGCCAGAATCCTGGAATCAGATGAGTGGCGTGTAAAAGTTCTGACAGAAAGCTTCAGACACTTTTTTTTTTTTTTTTTTTTTTTTTACGGCTGTAGACAAACTGGAGGCTGCAAGTGGGTGGTTCTGTTTGTGTTTGTACGATGTGGGCTACACAAACCACCAAAACAAATTATATATGTCATCCCAACATTGACAAGTTCAAACGTCTAACTTGTATTGCAGTGTGTATTATGTACAGTATGTTTGTGTTTTCACCTGTTCCAAATATTATTTTTTGATAGATGAAGATCTGCACAGATCCTTACAAATAATTAAACGGCCCCATCTTCCTTTGTAAGCATTGTCTGGTGACACCAACCATATGGATGAGGGGAAACTAATTAACAAGCGTACAGAAGTACCCAGCAAGCTAGCGGAATATAACAGTGACGCTTTGGCACTTCAAATTTTCCCACCTTCGATGTGAACAAAATGGCCTCACGCGTCACTAATGTGATGCAGACGTCAGTGACAGAAACCTCATTGACACTAACTATCTGTCAGAGCTTTAACACATCACGTCGGGTTATGCCAGGGGTTCTCAACATCAGGTCCGGGGACCACCAGGGGTCGAAATGGACCCTTATGGGTCCATCGAGACACAAGAGTGTACAAATGACCAGTGCCAGCTTAACGAAAGTGTTTTAGGTGCTGAAGTACAGGGCACCAACCTTGGGGGGGGCACCAAACGGCGTGGAGAAAGTGAAAGAAGACAGAACTAACGCCGGAAAGAATTTAGAAGCAGTTGCTGCTGAAGGAGCGCTAAAACAGTGAAACGCGCCAGTGAAGAAATTGTAAATACTGAACAGTGTTGGGAAGTAACTAAAGTAATATGTAACTTAAAGTAATATTATTACCTTTTCCCAGTAACTAGTAACGTAACTAATTACTTTCACGTTTTGAGTAATAATATTACCTTTACTTTTTTTCAAAAAGTAACTTATTACTTTTTTTCACGAGCCTCGGTGGTACTCTGGGTTTGAGTGTGTTTATTTGATCCTGTGTTGTTTTTGGTCCATTGATATAATGGTAGACTGGTTGGGATCGAGTTGCTATGCAGGCTGCTTGCTGATCCGGTCTAGAGCGGATACGGAAACGTTGCGCTCATGTCTGTGTGAATTATTATCAGCTGCGGAAGGGCGGGCCGCCCTTAAACCGGATCAAACAGTGTTGCCATGTCTGCTTATTATAAGCGACTTGTTAACCGATGAAGATGCGCCGTAAGCTTGTAGGTCGGCTATTTTCTATATATATATATATATATATATATATTAGAATACATTTGTTTACAAAGAAATTAAGCACTTTATGAAGAGGTTTTGTTGTTTAGTTGGTTGCTGTCAAATAAAAGGTTTTTGAGAGGCTGGCTGTAAGTGGGTCCACCAGCATATTGTCCAATGCCCACTTAACCGTAGGCCTAGTCCATAGGCCTAGCTGTAGGCTGCTATGAAGTGGTCAAGTGGAACACACTTTTGATTTATTTTCCTGATATGTTTTTTTGTGTCCTGAATGATGCACTAAATATCAGTCAGTCAGAATGATTGTTTTGAAGTTTACATTTCCTACACCCACGAACCACGATGATATGTGTTGCTATGGGAGCCTTTTTATTTTATTAGAATTAATTTTGTTTACAAAGAAATGAAGCACTTTATGAAGAGGTTTTGTTTTTTAACTGTTTTGTTTAACCTAGTACATAGGCCTAGCCCACGATGATATGTGTTGCTATGGGAGCATTTTTATTTTTGTATTTTATTAGAATACATTTTGTTTACAAAGAAATATAGCAGTTTATGAAGATGTTTTTATCTATGTTTGTTTAGTTTATGTTTGGAGCTTTAATAAACAACAGAAGTTGTTCAAAGATTGTGTCTCATGATGAGTCATTATCTGTTTGAGCCCAGGTGTTTGAATTTGAATATTTTATTAGGCAAAAAATACATTAAATACATTTAAAATACTTGTTTCCATTGAGGTCCTTAGTATTCAATTCATAGTCGTCAAATGGTTTTCATTTAGTCTGTAAGTTATGAATTCATACACTGTAAAAGTCTTAGTGTTAATATAATTCAAATGAGTGTACAATGAGGATTTTACAATGTAGGCTGCAGAAAAGAGAAAAAAAACAACTGCTAATGTTGAAAATGCAAAGTTAGACTTTTGGGGAGAAAGGATGCAAATTACTGGGGGCGAGAAAAAAAAAGTAACTAAAGTAATAAGTAACTAGGTACTTTTGGCAGGGAGTAATAAGTAAAGTAACTACATTACTTTTTAAACAAGTAATATGTAATAAGTAACATATTACTATGTTTTAGTAACTATCCCAACACTGATACTGAAGAAAGTAAAAAAATAACTCAAAACTGTACAGTACAGTACTTGAGTACATGTACTTAATTACTTTACAGCACTGCAAATTTGGAATACTTTTGAAACATAACAAAATCTTCTCTTAGGGGGGTTCCACTCCCTGGCACAAAATCGTTTCAGATGGGGGTCCGCAGCCAAATACATTTACATACATTTTACATACATCAATTTGGGTGTCCTTGACATGAAAATGTTTGAGAACGACTGCCTTAAGGACATCCCTGCCTGTGACATTCAGCTATTTAAATTGCTTGAGCATTACTTGTGCATGGTGTTTTGCGCGTGCGTGCGTGTGTTCTTACATGTCTAGAGAAAGACACAGATGGAGAACATTTGAATTGGTGCTGCAAAACCAAACAGGAAAGAATGCCAAGAGGAGACACATGCTCACATAACAGCAGTGATAATAATTCTTAAGCTCCTCAATTTTTTATTGGGGAATTGAAAAGAAAAAAGGTATTAAATGTCTTTGGCATGTTCATCATGGCTCCGATAGATTACCTCCACTTCTGTTTTAACGATTACGGCATATTGTGTTTGTTGCACGATGAGCACGTGCCAAACGGAACAATAACCAAATTAAAACAGAAACAGACGTTCTTTTGTTGGCGCTCTGTACCGTTAGCTCTTTTCACTCTCTCCACGTGTCTTTACAGTATGGGATGCAATTATCAATTATTTTCTGAGTGATTATTCTATCAGTTACCTTTTCAATTAATCAGTTAATTGAGAAGCGTCACACAAGCGTGCCATGCAAACATTGTGAAAATAGCAGACTTACAAATTTACAACATTGTGAGCTTGTAGATCGGCTATTTTCACAATTTTGGAAACTTGAAATTTGAACTTGAAACTTTACACCTATAATGGCATGCCCAGAATAGGGATCGACTCTATTATTATTATGTATAAAATTATTAATAATCAATATTTTGTTTATAATTTATTTGTTCGATTAACTGTTGCACCCATACTTTACAGTATAAGAAGACTTACTGGGCCATGGACACAGAATAATTGCGTGAACTGACAGTATTGTTGGCATCTCTCTGCCTGGTGCCCCACTGGAATACAAGGTAAGGCAAGTTTATTTGTATTGCACATTTCAACAGCAGGTCGAACAGAAGTGCTTTACATAAAACATTAAGCACTGAGACTTTAAGAGAACAAACCCATTAAAGTCTACCATAACCCAGCCCTGACAAAAAATTATAGTCATTTTGTATTCTAAAGCAAAATGTGGACACCAGAGAGTTAAGAGAAGAAAATAAGAATACATTAGTTTAACTAAAACATAAAAATAAGATCAAATTACAATGCAGGAGAAAATGATTAAATAATCTCAGTAAAAGGCAGCGGCCTAGATAGTAAACATCTCCTATAAACAGGAAACACCTATCACCCTAATAGGAAACATATTTTACCTTATACCTATCTGCCTAATAGGAAGAATCTATTATCCCGATAGGAAACAACTATCACCTATAAACAGGAAACACCTACTATCTCGCTAATAGGAAACACTTATCACCTTATAGACAGGAAGAATAAACTAGAAAAGTTTGTTCATCTGAGCCCAGATCTCGTCCAGGCCTAGTGGAATATTTCATTGTTTTCACTGTTTGTTTTGAAAATTGTGAGCGTTGTGAGCTTGTAGATCAGCTATTTTTGGGTAATGTTCCACCCAGAATAGGGATCTTGGGGTTAAACTGGATAAACGTGAAGTACAAAGTTATTTTCAATCTGTCCTAAATGGAAACTGATATTCTCTCAAGTTTTCCTTATGAGAAAGGCCTACTCTACTGTATTGTAGGGGGGGAAGACATATTTAGATATTTGCGTACATGAGAAAAATGTAAGGTGCTATAAAGTAACAAGAATGTAATTCAGGGGTGCCGTGGATGACAATGTTATTTACAGGGGTGTCCTGAGCCAAAGAATTTTGAGAACCCATGGTGTATATACTGTATTGTATATAATTCATACAAAAATGCCTACTAAGAATAACAATGGTTTATTTCCCAGATAAAAGGAGCCATCTTAAGAAGACAGCACAAACACAGAGCTCTATTGTCTGGTTCAGCGCGCAGCAGAGCCACTCGTTTGACCACGTTTCCCCTGCCAGGGTTCATAAATCGTCTGGCAGATCACTGTCGGCATGATGAAGAGCCGCTGCTAACTGAGCAAGAAAAGACTAAAACGCAGCAAACAGCCTTTCAGAGACCACTTGTCAGCTCACGTTAACCCATTGAGACCGGGGACGCATCTGTGTCATTTTAAGATGTCTTTGGCTATTCAAAAATAGCAGATATACAAGCTCATAGCGCGGCACCGAGTGCCGCGCTATGAGCTCGTAGATCTGCTATTTTAGAAAAATGTGTAAAAAAAAATGTGTAAACTATTTTGTTCCAGGGACCCCAGAGTCAAAGATTTGAGTTACAAATGTTCGCTTAAAATATATATATATTCAAAGATTTGCACAATTTTCCCCGATTTTTCAGAAATAGCAGATCTACAAGCTCGTAGCGTGGCACTCAGTGCCGGAAAAAATGACAGAGATGCGTTCCCGGTCTTAATGGGTTAAGACCGACGTGGGAAGGAGAGGTGGCTTGTGGGGGGAAATAGGAGGGGAAAAAAATACAAATAGATGAATCTCAAAGTGCGAGGAGGGAGGTTGGACATGATGGGCGGACGAGCGGCGGAGGCGGGAGACCATGATGAATGGTTTCGACACGGGAGCGTTCCATCAGCGAGGCTTCATCTGTCTCCACGGTGGGAGGCAGAGGAAACCCTCTCAGCCATGTAAATACAACTAACTCTGTTGTTCGTCTTTCTCTCTGGGCGGGGCAGGGGTCTTCAACGTTTTTTCAGGCCGAGGACCCCCTAGCTGAGAGAGAGATGAAGCAGGAACCCCCCCACTACATATCGTACAAAATTATGTTGCAGATTCCATATAGTTTGACAGCGCGATCATCAGTGTATTTTGGATTCATGTTAATATGTATTTTTCACATGACATTTAACCACTTAAACTTACCTCACTCTGTTCATAGTCTGCTCTTTTTTCCCCTCTACACCACACCAAAAATAGCCGATCTACCAGCTCACAACGCCTCGCACTTGTAGATCTGCTATTTTTGGCTAAAGTTCTCCTCAGAATAGGGATGCTAGGTAAGTGCAAAGATGTGGCGGCTCCCCCTGTAATAACTCTGAGGACCCCCTAAGGGTCCGAACCCCCTGTTGAAGACCCCATGCTCTGGGGCGTCAGACAGACTAACACTAAACTCTTGAGCCTTTGTATACTTTGTCGTATGGACAAATAGTGATGACATGCCCAGAATAGGGGTGCTGGGGTTCAGCGCTAACCTCCTCATAGATGAGATGCAGGCCCGTGCAGCCAGCACCTATAAATGCAGGTCTTGTCTCCGAAGTGTTCACCCACCGTCGTGAAGCCGTGCCAAGCAATCATCATCTCATAGTAAGTCTGTAAGTCTGTGCCCTGCAGGTTCAATCACTATCTGTTCTGTTCTGATGGCCTCCTGCAGCACCCACGAGTCTGGCTCTGACAGCCTGACCCCTGGGAAGAGCTCCGAGGATGGCCTGATATGGCCTGAGTAGATGGAGGAGAGTCCAAATGAGGTCACACAAGTGAGTGTGCGCACGCGTGCAAGTGCACGTATACCCCCGCGCTGATAACGCAGCACTAGACGCATAGGCACACACACACACACACACCAGTCTATCAGACCGATCAGATTCAAAGAGACTTACATTACCCTTGAGTATCACAGTTCCACATGAAGTGACTTGAATAAACAGTTTCTGACATCAGTTCATCTAAACAGCTCCCTGTGAATGAGAGAGGAAAACCTCCCTGACTTTACCACCCATCCACCCGCCCATCGCGCGTCAAAGAGCCAGGGATCATCATGTGCCTGAAAAAGGAGGGGATCGTTGACGCACCGCTGGAAAACTCAGCTGTGGCGTCACAGAGCAACATCCACTGGAGGACAGTGTGGGTGGATGCGGGCGACAGTGGTGAAAGAAGTACTCGGATTTTGGATGAGAGAACGAGAAAGTGAGAAAACGGCAGAATAGAAGAATAGGACAGAGACTAACAGAAAGTGACTGAGTAAGAGGAAACGAGAGAGTGCAACAACAAAAAAAGAAAGACGAAGAGTAAATGAAAGGCTTTCTCACATAGAGGTGGTCCTCTACACACACACACACACACACACGCGCGCGCACGCACGCACGCGCGCGTGTGTGTGTGTGTGTGTGTGTGTGTGTGTATGTGGGTGGGGGTGGGGGTGGGGGTGTGGGTGCGTAGGTGGTCCAGGTGGAGGCAGATTATAATAACAAAACATGTTACTGTACCGATTACAAATTAACTCCTATTTTATGCTGTGGATATTCAAAAAAATCACACCCTGTGTGAAGGAAGCGGTGCCTTTGGGGCGGGGCTTAACTCATTTCAGTTCGTCCCTATTGGTCGTCTGAGTCCACGTACCAAATTGTTACTTGGTAGCATGCTGCGAACTTGAGTTATGGCTGTTTAAAGGCCAGCCAATGGGAAGACAGAGGGGGCGGGGCTTAAGTAATTACAGTTCGTCCCTATTGGTGGTTTTAGTCCATGTGCAAAATTTGTACTCCGTAGCATGCTGCAAACTTGAGTTATGGCTGTTTAAAGGCCAGCCAATGGGAAGACAGAGGGGGCGGGGCTTCAGCAATTCATGCTCATCCCTATTGGTGGTCCAAGTCCACAAACTGGAGTTATAGCTGTTTAAAATCCCGTGCTGAAACGGGCGGACAGACATAACATACGCTGGGGGTCCCTGGACAGAGGGGGCGGGGCTTCAGCAATTCATGCTCGTCCCTATTGGTGGTCTAAGTCCACATACCAAAGGTGGACTTGGTGGCATGCTGCAAACTGGAGTTATAACTGTTGAAAATCCCGTGCTCATCCTGTGCTCATCCCGGGCTCAAACGGGCGGACGGACATAACATGTGCTGGGTGTCCCTGGACCCTGCTTGGATAACTTCAGTAATTCATGCGGGTCCCTATTGGTGGTCTAAGTCCACATACCGAAGTTGGACTTGGTGGCATGCAGCAAAGTGGAGTTATAGCTGTTTAAAATCCCGTGCTCATCCCGTTCTCAAACGGACGGACGGACATAACATACGGGGGGGGTCCCTGGACCCCGCTTTGATAACTTCAGCAATTCATGCTGGTCCCTATTGGTGGTCTAAGTCCACATAGCAAATTAGGACTTGGTGGCATGCTGGGAACTGGAGTTATAGCTGTTTGAAATCCCGTGCTCTAAACGGGCGGACGGACATAACATACCTCTTTGATAAGCAGTGGCACGTGTGGCCAAAGAGAGCAGAGATGGCATAGGCAATGTCCAAGTCCATGTGTGTGTGTGTGTGTGTGTGTGTGTGTGTGTGTGTGTGTGTGTGTGTGTGTGTGTGTGTGTGTGTGTGTGTGTGTGTGTGTGTGTGTGTGTGTGTGTGTGTGTGTGCGTGTGTTTGTATGTGTTGCTTGTGTGCCGTGCGCATCCCAGGCTAAAACGTACATACGGACAAAGTCAAGTGTAGAGCGGTTGGCACCGCTAAATAGCCGATCTACAAGTTCACAATGCATTGCGATGCAACAGGTGAGCATGTAGATCTGCTATTTTCACATTACTAACCTTAAAATGTAAGTGTATTTTGATGGCAATATTTTTGTACTTTTACTCATACATTTTGAATGAGAGAGAGAGAGAGAGAGCGAGAGAGAGAGAGAGAGAGAGAGAGAGAGAGAAAAAGAGAGAGAGAGAGACTTTATTTTATCTTTGAAAGTCAATCTGCCGACTGTCTTTTACGTCTTCACCTCCCTCAATGTGTCGGCTGCAGTCTGCTGTGTTCTGCCGTGGTGTGTTTGTAAAGTGACAACAATGCACACATTATTCACCGAGATAGTCAACTTCTGACGTGACAACGGCCACATAATGTCACCGGCGAGAGTTATGTTCAAAATGGAGTTCTATTCAAAAGCAGCTAACTGTCGGAGCTGGTGACAACAATGATGTTTACAGAGTTAAATGGAGATTCTCATTCATGCGGCAGCGTCAGCGTTGTAGAAGCTACAATGGAGGACGGTGCATTATAAAAACCTTAGTTGTGATATACAGCGTGTGGCACATGGTAAAAAGCAGTGAGGGGACTTAACTGCAGTGTGAAATCTTGCGTCTCATACTCTTTTCCTTCTTATCCCCACCAGGCCGAAGGCTGGAGCCGGAGATTATGTTTTTACCTGTGCGCGCACACACACACGCACACACACGCACACACACACACACACACACACACACACACACACACACACACACACACACACACACACACACACACACACACACACACACACACACACACACACACACACACACACTAATGTAAAGTGGAAATTCTATTGGTTTTCTCACGAAGCCATTCAGTTGAAGGTCAGACCAACTCCCACATGACTTCCAGCACAACATACCTGACCATAGAAACAAATCTATGAGGTTTATTCTACACTGTGTATGTTTGTAGCAGTGGTGGAAAGTACTGTACTTAATTACAACTTTGAGGTATTTATACTCTACTTGTATTTGTCAATTTTTTCAATAATGTATACTTCTTTCTTTTTATTGGGGGGGTGCGTGACACACAGCTAACCCGGGCTTGGGAATCTAACCTGGGACACGCAGTCAGGCATCAAGTACTTTTAACTTCTACAAAAATAATAACAATAATAATGTTATTAATAATAGCAATTGTCATAATAATAATAATAATAATAAACACTACCCAACAAAACACCATTCAGTGGGAGAAGTACTCTATTTTAGTGTATCGGGTATTTTTACTTGACTAAAAGTACTAGTTTTTGCTCCCAGAGCAAGCAATAAAAAAGCAAATTAAAAGGGGTACCATGGCCTAATGCACATCAAACTGGGGTCCTATGAAAACGGTTGAGAGTCACTGAACTAAACAATGCTGGAACCTCAAGCTACACTATAAAACCAGTGTTCATTTAACTCTGAAAGTGAACAAATGGAACCGGTCCGTTGGCTCCATTATGTACACTCTCTGAGTTACAGACCCGTAAAGGGTCCATTTTGACCACTGGTGGACCCCCGACCAGACGCTGATAACCAGTGCTGTCCGCACAGAATGGACTAATATTAGACTGGCCTCAACTCCATTATAGAAGGACATTGTCAGTGCCAGGCACCGACAACACATGGAGATAATTTAGTATCTGAAAAGGACCAAAATGACATTAGAATAAAAGACACGTTGCAGTAGGGACATCAACTTCATTAGAGTAAAATGAGGATAAGCATAGCTCACGGTAACAGTAATGAGTTACCTCTAAACTGATTGTGCTCCAGCAAGTCAAGCTATTAAGAAGAAAAAAAAGAAAAAGAGGGACTTTAATCTGGACTGTAATTATCTCGCAGGTTCATAAAATACAGTGCGGCCCTCGCACCAAATTGAGTTAGGGTGAGCCGTTGGGGAAAATGATTCAATCAGCGTGAAGCGGCCGCTATGATGGCTTTTTAAACACCGGCGACATCAAGCTAGAGCGATATAAACTCTGATAGGAGGTCACGACATCCAACCGCACGTTTTTTATATTCTCCACATTTTAGTGGAAAAAAGCCAAATAGCCCAAGCATCAGCAACATTACAGGAGGCAAGTAATAAGCCGTGGGTGGAAGGTAGTTATTAAAGCACATTTACTTGTACTTAAAGGGATAGTTCACCCCCAAAATTGCTTTTTTTCTATCGATTAGTCACCCCATGGAGACTTGAATTCATGGATATTCAATAATTTGATGACCGGCAGCGGTTCCGGTAGGAGACACAAAGAGTCTCCTTTGTGTCTCCTACTGGCACCGCTGTTCATCAAATTATTGGCTTAGGAAAGTGACTAAAAACTAAAAGATCCATTGATTCATCATTCAAGTCTCCATGGGGTGAGTAATCGACAGGGGAAAAAAGCATTTTTGTGGGTGATCTATCCCTTTAAGTGTCATTTTGAGGTACTTTTACTTTACTTGAGTCTTCCCACTTTTTGATACGCAAATATCGTAACTTTTACTCCACAACAATTATTTGATATAGCTTTAGTTACTAGTTACGTTGTTACAAAACATTAACTGATAAATGTTGATGCATTATTATAGGTTCATCCACCCAGCAGCACATAAAGTCATTAAAATCAGCTGCACTATTAAAGTGATAAACACATTAATGCATTACTAATTAGATAATATGGGGAAATTGACCATTCTGCATGATGATTACTTTGATGTTTGGTACTGTATGTGTAATGAACTTTTATTTTTGAAGGTTTCCTGCCCGATTGTCATGTGTCCTGAGACTTATTTTGAAGGGCTTCCTGCCTACAGGAACTCATCAGCCACAGAGTGTGCACTGATTAATGTAATCAAGTTCACCTTGTGCAGATGTCCAGTATGGGGCTGAAGCCTGCCTGGTAGAGGAGCATTAAGGACTGCACAGTGCACAGACACAATGTTTGTCTGATATGGGCCTGGAAGGATGGTCAAGGAAGGAAGGACGGACAAATATGAAGGACATTGTGAGTTTCCTTGATCATTTAGACCAGTGGTTCTCCAACTTTTTTTCTCAAAGGACCCCCAAATTTACACTTATTAGCCCACGGACCCCCATTTGAAAAGATAAGGTAGGGACCCCCATAAGAGAAGATTTTTACGGCTCTAGCCGTTACAATAATTTCAAGGACCCCCAGTTTGACATGCATTAGGCTACGGACTTCCATTTAATGGCATTGCTATCCCTGGGACCCCAATTTATATTGTAAAATCAATGTTAATTTAACTCTGAGAGTGTACGTTCCATTTGTACACTCTCAGAGTTACAGACCCATAAGGGTGCATTTGGTTCCTGTCCATCATTTAGCTGGGGACCCCCTGGAACCCCCTCAAGTACCCCTGGGGGTCCCTGGACCCCAATTTGATCTACAATGCATCGTTTGGTTGAAATATGGGTTTAATGGTTTTGTATTTTCAGTTGGAACTGATGGACATGCCACGGTCAAGCGAAATCAGCACCTATAGCTGGAAGGGGAACAAGGTGACTGTAATTTTTATTGTTTGTCAAACTGGTTGTATTGTTCACGGTTGATTTCTGACCTTACTGTTGGACTTAGTACTTTATTGTCTGAGGTTTATTTTCATGTCTTTTTCTAATGTGTAGGCTATTGTGTAGGTGATGTAGCTATGGGAAATGCAAATGTATATGGTGCTATTTGATGTATTTATTGATCGATTTATGTTGTGTATTTTATGCTTTCCTTACAGTTTCTACGTTGGGTTCCGGTCGGATAAAGATTAACGCTTCACCCTTATTATCCAGCTGGGGTCTGCTACAGTACGTATACATTCAAAATGTTCAATTCAGAACTTTTTCTTGTAACAGAGTATTTCTCCATTGTGGTATTTCTACCTTTTACTTAGACGGTCATGAAACCCTAGGCTGTTTTTGTAGTTTGTTGTCCAGTTCATGTTAAAAACTACAGCTACTGTAAGCAATGCAGCTGCAGTTAATCAAATGAATAATGGGTGTGTTAGATGTAGGTGTGCCCAGGGCCATGGGTGTGCCAGTATGCAAGCACAGAAAGTAGTCAATAGTTTTGTCAATGTACATTTAGGCGGCTGCAGTTATGATTTGACCCCCAAAAAATTGCAACAAAAGGTTTCTCAATGGTTTATTGTAGTATCAGTTGTACTTAATAACATATCAAAAGTTTACCAAAATCGGACCACTAGAAAGGTCCGATTTTCAAAATGGCCGCCGCCAGATCCTTGAAATACCATTACTCCTTCATTATTCATCCTAGACAAGTATTTTTTGTTGCCTAACCCCATGTTTTGGTTATCTTGGATCTAATTAGCATAATATAAATTATAGTCAAGTAATTACAAGTATACAATTATAAAGCAATTGGTTATAAGCATGGTTATAAGCATATTTAACAATGTAATTGGACATTTCTCCCTTTTCTACGTGCCATAATGCCCAGGATTGGTGAATTCATCACTACATGAATTCACATTCTGTTGAAGCTTTCAGGAGATTTCTCTTGATAACAATAAGGATTAAATTAATTATTACTGGGTGGTACTGTGACATTTGTAAAAACATGGCTGTAACTGACAGACTGGGAATGTTACCCAAATCTTGGAAGAAATTCCTTACAGAGAAGTTTCTTCACTATTTTGTTTGTAAAGGTGTCAGCCAAAAATAATAATAATAATCCTAGTTCCCTAGGTCAATGGTTCCCAAACTGGGGGTCATCACCCCCCCCCCCCCCCCCCCCCAGATGATTAGCTTAATGTGCATCATTGTTTTCCCACTCAACAGTAAACAAACCAACATACAGTATAAGTGTATACAGTGTATCTGCACATTTCTAAAGTGACAACTTAATCACTCTTAAGACCTTTTTAATAGCAAATTGGCCAAATTCTCAAATATTACAGTGGAGAGAAATGGCCCCTTATGGGCCTGGAGAGGAAGACAGTACAGAGCTATCACAACGTGTATCTAGTGTCTGCTGTCTTGGGTGTCTAGGCAGGGGCGGTGGAGGAGTGTGGTGCGGAGAGGGTTCAGATTTGCTTGTCACAGACATCTTCTTATTCCTGAGATTGTAGTTGTGTGGGGTTTTTGTGCAAAATTCATTTCACATGTCTTTTATTTTGTGATTGGTACTGCTATAGCAATAACCTTGAACTTTGATCTTTTTTTCTGGATAATTTTAACATCAAGAAGGCATAGGAGACAGCCCATGACGCCCTGGGCTCCTGTCTCCCATAGAATCCCGATCTAACCGGCCTCCACTCTGTGTCCCTGCTGCTATCCAACAAACAAGCATTGCTTTCTGTATACACCTAATGGTCAGACTATTTTTTTTGTTCTGGAGAGGGGAAAGGACGCTCTGAGCCATAATGATCACTGTCAAGTCACTGGGGGCCCCTGGGAATATTAATGGTCAGCCACCAACCAGACACCGACTCTCCTGTGAGCCAGTCCGACATAGGGACACCCCTGTCTGCCTGACACACAGTCATGCACCACATGGTCTTACAACCACCACTATGGCGGGTCCCTCCTCACTAACTATGGCCACTCACGATTGCCCATCTCGGGCATAGGAGCCAGCATGGATGTCCACTTGGGACCAGTGGGACTATCCAGTGAGCCAGACGACATACTGTAGGGACACTCCTCTCAGCCTAACACATAAGCTTAATTTCTGCCTCCTCCTCACTCCGTCCTCTAGTGTGACTTAGAAATTGTTTGCATCCCAAATGCTAATTTGCTTTTGCAGTTGCTGAGAACCAGGTGAGCGCAGGCTCCTTAAGCCACTTGGAGTGAAATATGGCAAGATACAAGTATATCTTTCATGTATCGTTTGCGGAACTGTCCTCCTCACCTCCTCCCTCGGAGGCAGGGCTAAGGCGGGAGTGGAGGACTTGATGATGGACACTTGAATATTGGAATTGCGATGTACAACGTGGAGGTCTTAGAACTACCACCACAGGGGCCGACAAGCCCCATTCTCTTTAACTGCCTATGAGCTCCTAAGTGGCCCACTATAGCTTTAACATGTCTGAGCCAACTGTTGGAGGTTTTGCACCTCGGACATGGGGGAGAGGAGAAGGTCAGGGTCTCCTTGGCTCCTATAACTTTGCTCTTCTGTGCTCCAAGTGCCCAGGGAGCAATCCAGTGACCCCCCACTCCCCATACTCCCACTCCACCTGAGGGGAACCCTAGGCCCTCTAAACTCGACACCAGACCCCCTTTTACCTCCTCACACAACCCTGCCCTGCATACTCCCCTCTGTCTAGGCCCCCAGTAGAGACATGGATTTTGACAGCTCTTCACTAACCTCCGTAGCCACCCCCACCCCTCTTTACTCACTCACAGTGATTACCTTCCTAATGTGTTAAAAAGTTATTCAAAAATCTATTTATTGCTTTTCAAAATCTTGTGTCTACAAGATGACACTTTGATTCACATTTGATCCACAGAGCTATCCAAAACCTTTCTATATTGCATGCAATACTATATCAACTGACAATATTCTCTTTCTCTGCCATGCACCTTCTGAATGACAAAATTGACAAAAATGAAAATTGTGACTTGTGTTTTATGGATATCTTGAAGCCTTGTTCCAGTAAAAAAATATATATAACTAGTTTATTGCATAATTAGTTTAGTTAACTTGAAACGGGTGACCATTTCAGAGGGTTTTAATAGAGTCACAAACAAAATATTGGATTTTGCAATTATCTAATTGTATCTCTGCAATTTGGACAATTCCAGTGGATTTCTAGGCCCCCAAAACATAGGGTAAGACACAAAAAGTACTTGTCTAGGATAAATAATGAAGGAGTTAGGTTATTATAAAGATGTTTTGGCCATCTTGGACGCCATCTTCAAAATAACACCTTTCCAGTGCTCAAACTTTGGTAAACTTTTAGTATGTTATTAAGGACACCTAATACTGTAAGAAACAGTTGAAAAACGTTTTGTTGCAATTTGTTTTGGGTTAGGTGCTTTTTTTTCATAACTGCAGCCGCCTAATTCACGCAACACATTTGTAGCTGCAGCTGTGTTGCTTATCGGAACCTCTGCCTCCGCTGTATAGCTTCGAGATGAGGTTCCACATGCTCGGGTGCCTGTAATAATCTCAGCGTTATGCAGACATGCATGTTTTTACCCTGCTGTAGTTTGTTTTTACCCTGAACTGGAAATCGAACTGCAATGTCAGCCTAGGGTTTCGTTCCCCTTTAAGTAAAGAATCAGAGTAGTTTTTCCGCGGCAGGAGGCAAGTAATAAAAAGTAAGAACATCACGAGTAGCACATTATAATTTAGTGCATTTCATATATTACCCAATATGACAGGGCAATAATGTAATTCTGACAATGGGAGACCAGCGCGCGGGCGTAAAGTGTTTTAATCGTATTCTTGCCCGTAGCTTTATATAGCGGTATAGCAGCGGCGGCGGTGGGTGAGGAGGGTAATAACCAGGCGAAGAGCGTTCCCCAGCCACTCGTATATAGCCATAGGTCAGATAAAGTGCGGGTCAACCTCCTGCTGTGTGTATGATGCATGGAAAATAGTGGAGGCACAGGTGGAGATACCGAGAGGTGAGATGCTCTGTCCTGCGGTGAGGAGAATGCGGGTTGCAAGGTTAACAACACACGTTTGTTGTTCGAAAAATGGAAACGGAATTCTACCGAGATCCACGTGCACCGTGAGATCTTGAGTGTTAAATGAACAAATGAATGTACAAATGGAACCAAAAAGGTGGTGGTGTAAAGTAACTAAGTACATGTACTCAACTACTTTACTTAAGTAAAATATTGCGCCATTTTTACTTTTAGTTGAGTATTTCCAATCTTCAATACTTTTACCTCTACTCCACTACATCTAAGAGACACATATTGTACTTTCACTCCACTACAATTATTTGACAATTTTAGTTACTAGTTAATTTCGAGATTTTAATTATTATTACAAAACATACATTAACCACTTCAGCCCGATATATACTTTGCTATTTGAAAATAGCCGATCTACAAGCTCACAACGCGTCGCTTTGCGACGCGTTGTGGGTTCTGGTGTGGGTTCAAATCCCGGCTAGGACATGACAGCTACGGACAGCTGACAGCAGCTTTAAATGAACACTGAGGATTTGACTGTGCAGTGTTATTGTGTTAATTATAAGTGTTATTGATGTTACAGCCCCTGTGTGTGTGGTACAAGCTGATTTCCCAGGACACGTTCTAATCATTTGAGGAAACATTTCTCACACCTTGTTAATTATTCACAGCATAATTGTAATAACCGGTGGGTTACTCGGTTGAAGAAGTAGCCATGACAACAGCTTTTAAAAGGGATAACTTTTTATTAATGGCAGACGGCTCGTTAAACGACCACACATACAGACACACTCAAATCTATAGGGGGCAAGGGAGAGGAGGTGATTGAGAAAATTGAGAAAATAGGACGTGAGGTGGTCTGGTTCATACAGTAGAGACCTCATTGGCTGCTGCTGTCCATTGGCACGATGCGTCATCGCGGCCGCCATAATATTACCAAGGTCAAGCCATCGGACTCTGTCTTGTCCCGGTGTTTCGCCCAGGTCGGCGTGGTTTTGAGGTTAGGTTTAGGCACAGTTTCTGTGAGGTTAGGGTTATAGTAGGCTGCACTAGCCTTCCTGCTTTCGTGTATAGAGGGGCGGGTTTAAAATCAGCGCGGAGAGAATGGCTTTTATTTTTTAGCAAAACTAAACAATAAAAGCCTGGAGATCGAGGCTAGGGTTATAGGGTTAAGGTTATAGGTTAGGCATAGTGTTTGTGAGGTTAGGGTTAAGGTTAGGTTTAGGCATAGTTTTTGTGAAGTTAAAGGTTATGGGTTTAGGCGCCACCTAGGCAACACACACACACCGAAGGAAGAGTGAGTCCCGTCAAGCCATGTCTCCTAATGCATGTTTGCCCACTGTGTGTCTATTGAAGCAGGAGGTCTCTCAATTAAAATCATCATGACTCACTGAATTGTCAACCGATTTTCACGCGGTTTGGTTTGTCACAAATGTCATACACGTAGTTACGTTATGATATACAGGATTAGGATTCTTATTTAAGGATTCTTTGTTAAATAAAAAAAGAGGGAAACAAAGTATCTCAAGTTTTTAGATATGACTCAGGCATATTTCTTGCATTGGAGTTATATGGCAAGCAGACCTAGATGATATGTTGTTGGCGACGTTGATGCATGGCCCCAGTGGCCTATAAGACATCTAAGTATTTACGTTTATGGTCTGCTTGTCAGAGAGTCAATGAGTCCATCCCTGTCTTAAAGGTGCCCTTGAGTAAAACCCCCTATACCCCTTCCTCTGATCCTGTCTGTCCTCTATTTACTCCAGCATGCGAACGAGTGTCTCTCGCATAAAAAGAAATGATCAACAAGCTAACGGCGTGTCTCGTCGCGACACGTTGTTAGCTTGTCGATCGGTTCTTTTTTTGGCAAGTGGTTCTACGGATTATAAATTAAGCTTCGCAGATGATGGTGTGCCTCGGGGGCATACGTTAAGAAGCAATTTCCTAATTACAGTACATCCGGCGACTCTAATGAAATACTTCATCACTCTGCATTTAAATTCGCCAGACATAGCTATGGTTGGCGGGCCACTGCCGGCTCTAAAGAGTAAATCAGGTGTGTCAGCTCTCCAGCACAGAGCTCTGCTCTTCATTCCCTGTGACAGATTTAAGTACACTTATTAAGGGCCGGTTCAAACCGCCTTATCAGACGCAGCCATCAGGCTTCAAGTGAGCTAAACGCTCAGGAGGAGGCATCGCACTCAGGTTGCCCGATTCCCATGGCTAACAGATTTCGTCACACGACTGAGGACAATCACACCCTTCTTCTTGATGTCAGTTTTTGGGAGGTGAATCTTTGGAAGAACCGTACCAGTCTATATTTTAACTTAGCAGAGATTGCCTCTGTCGTCATAACATTTGTGTACGTGAGTTATACCAAAACCCATTATATACGACTCAGGCATGGAGTATGTATTGCGTTGGAGTTATGGCAAGCTGACCTAGATAATATGGCGGCACCGGTTGATATACTGTATGACTCCATAGCGGCCATTGAGACATCTGAGTATTTATGTCTATGGTCAACTTGTCAGAGAGTCCCTGTCTAAAAGTGTCCTTGAGTAAGAAGCCCTGCCTCTGATCCTGCCTGGCCTTTATACTGCAGCACCTGAGGGTGTCCCTCGCCAAGAAGAACTGATCGACAATCAGTGTGTATACTAGTAGATCTTCCTACATGTTTTTAACATTCACTGTCATTCATGAAAAACACTACAAGACTTTAAAGTTACTAGGTTACAATTCACAATTAAGTCACTAGGCCATCTATTGCAGATTTGCCCGAAATGCCCCCTATACCCGCATATCTGTCTAAATATCTCCAAAAAGTTAGTGACACCCACAGTCACATAACTAGAGGGAGCGTAAACAACAATCTGGTACCACCCACACATAAAACAAACATGGGCAAATTCTCCCTCTACAGCACGGCCACCAAGGTATGGAATAGTCTACCCCATCCCTCAAAAAATGCAGTTCGCTGGGCTCATTTAAAACAGCCCTAAAAACTCATCTTTCTGGAGGCCATAAGAGGAGGTAATACCAGTTTCCCGGTAGACAGACGACCCCCCTCCCCTTTTTTTTGTACATAGTGGTATTTTTTCTCTGCATTTTTATGTTGATTTTTGAACTGTTTGGTTGCTACTATATATGTCTATGAAATTAATTCAAGGACCCCAACGGAAACAAGTCCGCAAGGACTTTTTTGGTCGTACCTTTTAGACAAAAGTATTCAATATATATATATTCAATCAATCAATTGCTTTGCCAGGCTTTGCCAGTCTGTCTGTCTGTCTGTGCGCAGCCACTCTCAGAAGCTGCTGGACCGATCAGCATCAAACTTTTCGTGCGTACAACGCAATGCTTTGCATTTTCTTCAAAACACACGTTTACTACTCCTACAGATGTTATCCAAAACTCACACAAATCTCCTGTGTTTCAACCTTGCTGTGACACCTTTGTCTTATCTTATCTTATCTTATCGTACTCAATGGCCAATGGCCACAATGGGAACACATCATCTAAAATGTGAAGTTTGCATGAAAAATCTATATCATCATGGCTAAATGGTTGTTATTCATACCTATATGGTAGCGTCCTTCCAACCAGCCCTATCTTGACCATCAGTTATATCTCTAACTGATGGTCAAGATAGGGATGGTAGTTTGGCTGGCATATAAGAAATCTCCCCATAACCCATTACTAACAGAGTAAATCCTCCCAGAGACTTAGAAGAAAAAGCTTGGATCAAGTGTTTTCTTGCATCATCTAGACCTAGACTTTACAGCACAGTATATTCATGCAAAAATGTATGCATTATTCATACATTTGGGAACTAACAGAAAGCACGAGAGAGGCAGACGTCTTATACCAGTGGAGACGACATGAAACAAAGTGGGCAGAACAAAGCCCAGTTGTCTGGGAAGAGAGCGCTAGCTGAGACAATTAAGAGGGTTTAAGCTCTGCTTAGAAAACTTTCTACAGAGACATGGTGGAAAAGGTTGGCAAAGCCGGGTAGTCGATAGACTGGCACCATCATGCTTAATACGGCATTAACAAGCCTGGCATGGAGATTTGGGCTGCTCCCTCTTACATCCCGCCACCACGAACCTCCATTTCCCTGGCCTGGCATTAAATTAACTGCCCCCCCCCCCCCAAAAAAAAGAGAGCTGAGGAGAGCATGAAGGAGGAACTGTTGATTGGGGAAAAAGCAAAAGAGAGAGAGAGTGGGCAGCACCAAAAACAGCCGATCTACAAGCTCACAACACGTCGCAAGGTGATGCGCTGTGACCTTGTAAATCCACTATTTCCGCCACGCGACACTGCCATACGACTAAGTACAGTATGAATCAGGCTTACGGGGCTGGATCCTTCCATTGTCTGGAATCACATTCATTATTAACCAAACCTCCTCAGTGAATTGAGACAAGTGTTGCTTATCAGCGGGGGGCTTTGCTTCTGGGAAAGCCACTGTGGAGGTGCAGCAACTTGCCGCTGTACCAGAGAGCGTTGCAAACACCAAAAGAGGTATAATTAAATTCCCCCCATAAGTACAGGATTTTCAAGGCTTGAAATTACTTTTTCCAAGGCCCCAATTCTGTTAAATTGCTTTTTTTCGCCCCCTTCTCTCTCTCTCTCTCTCTCTCTCTCTCTCTCTCTCTCTCTCTCTCTCTCTCTCTCTCTCTCTCTCTCTCTCTCTTTTTCTTTCTCTTTATCCTTGTGGGCTTTCTTCATGTAGCGCCAAGGAAAACATTTTTTGATGTTAAATTTCATTTGGAGACTCCAGTTATACAAATGAGAGCTGTGACACGAGTGCTTAGTGGACTGTGGATGCACAAACTATACATCTCTCCAACAAAAGGACACTGACATGCCAGGATATCAATACATCGACTAACTATCCACTGTCCAGGTAGTTGAGTCAGCAGAGCAAAGCGTCCAGACCACCCATTGAAAAGGGGATAGACACCCTCGTTCTCGGCTGATACGGCAATGAACTACCTCGACCTATACCTAATCCAATGCAACTCTGCAAGGTGGTATATACAGTAACTCTGTCACTATAAGTATACAACTGTCAGTTCTTTTCCTTCATATTTTCCCTTACCCCCTTTCCATTGCAGCCCTGTTGATGTGAATGGGGGCTTGTGCTGTCTGCTGCTCCCTGTAGATGGCTCAAGCTCGCAGTAGCAGGGTAGTGGCCATTCCTAGTGGCCATAATCCGGGTCAATAATTGACTGGAGTGTACAAGTAGTATGGACATTGAACGGGGGGAAGTAGCCTGTGAAAAGGTCAAACCCCTGAACAATATTATTGCCAAGTGTGGAGGCAAATGGAGAACAGGTCTGCTGTGGGAATGCGAATGCACAAACACAGGCTCTCCAATTATTCTACTATAATAATGGCTTACTGTTAATCATCCGTTGCTTACTGCAATACAGACAAGGTTCAGTCATTCTGCGTAACCTTTTCAATTAAACAAAACCTATTATGATATATTTCACTGGAACATTTTCTCACAATAACCATTCCACAGTGCCTGCATCAATTGCTGTGATGGGGGCAGAAATTCATGACTAAAAATTGTGTTTAGAAAAGTTACAAATATACCAGTGAAACATGATATCAAAAGTAACTTCTTTTTAATACACTTAAACTTTATATAATTAGTTGTCCGGGGTGCACCAGGGCTCCGTACTAGATCTCTTCGTTTTTTACCTCTGCAGTAGGCTACACCATCTCTTCGCTGAAAATAGCTAATCTGCAAGCTCACAACATGGCGTAACACGACACATTGTGAGCTTGTTGATAGGCTATATTTTCACTGAATGTTATCCCCAGAATAGGGACACCGAATGACTTTAACTTAAAAGTGAGTGGTAACTTGATAGATAGTAACTCTCGACAAAAGGCTTTAGAAAGGTGATTTTCTTTCAGACCAATCAGCCTAGTGATTGCCTGTCTCACTTGATTGGGACTCCAGGACCTTACAGTACGTCTCTCTACTTTTTGTCCCTCCACTTGCCACTAAAAAGAGAACTCAAGCCTTAAAGGGCAGCCTGGTCGATTCATCTTCATCTAAAAAAGTGCACTTCCAATTCTTAACTCCTCACTCAACACGCATCTTTGATTAAAGGTCAGTACAAAAAGTATCTCCCCCCTTAAATGTCCCTGACAACACTACCTTTGCTTTCATTGCTTCATGAAAGACAGTGGAAATGGAGTGGGACATTTTGCGATAACATTTGGCAAGGAAATAACTGTACATAAAACCAATTTGTTTGATAGGCTCTGATGGTATTTCTATCTCAAATTGACTACCAACAAACATTACTTTTTATCTGCATGTTTGTAGAGGGGTTATTTTTGAACAGGGGTCGAGTTTTAGGAATGTCCTTTAGCTCCGCCCCCCTATAAATAAGAGATGGAGTGAACGCCCACAATTCAACGTCACACGCCCATTTCAACTAGAGGCAGGGAGACAGGCAGTCGCATGCTTCTCGGCCCCAGCAGAGAGACAGAGCGAGACACGCAATTTGTTCCGTATTTTCAAAAACATCCCCCCCTGTTCATCAACACTGAATTTAACAGTAATGAACAAAATACAACTCGAGGAGAAGGCCAGAAAGTTTGTCGTAGGACCCAGGTTGGACAAGCGGTTCTTGTATTCTTGTATTTGTTTTACTGAGGAATGAGGGTAAGGTTAGAAATATAGTTTTACTGAAGTTAAGTTTAGGAATAAGGTTAGGTTTTGGCACTGTGAGGTAACGTTTAGGAATAAGGTTAGGTTTAGTTTACTAAGCGGTATCCATCATCTCCCTCTTCTCTTTGTGTGATACCTCCATCACTTCACATTAGAAAGCGTGGTGATACATTGCAACTGTCAAAATCGTCCTAGAGGTGATTTTTTTTTTTGCAGAAAGGTACGGTAAGCTGAATCTTCTTTTAAAACCTTTTTCCGTAAGATTTGTGTAAGGGACCAGAGTTGGTCGGCAAGAGAGACACCAGGACACGAGTGTAGTTTCTTTAAAATGTCTTTTTTATCTTTTCTTTTTTCCATAAATATAAGACAAGACATCATTATGGCCCAAAACAAATGAAGACAATACAGAGCTGAACTTGACATCAAGACTGAACTAACTAAATGAGACATGAGGGGACGCTGAAATCCTAATTGCTCCCGACGAGCAGGTTGGTGCCTTGCATGGTTTCCTCTGCCATCGGTGTATGAATGTGTGTGAATGGGTGAATGTAATGCACAATCATTGTAAAGCGCCTTGGATAAAGGCACTATATAAATTGACCATTTATTTTACCGTTTACAAGTGCATGCTGAGACTGATGTCTTCTCGCTACGCTGAACTCCAAACCAAACTTTAGAGATGCCAGGGCGGAAACAGAGAGTCCTCCTGAGGCTTGTCTAACCCTTACGACTGATCTCATTCCATTATTCCAACATTAATTCAACGTGTCGCCTCCGGGCTCCGTTCACTTCCCCGTCAGAGGAGGGCCAAAATAAATAAAATGAAATAAAGTCTACAGCACACAGCGAGGACTTTGATGTTCAGTTAACCACATTAACCCGGTTGTCCCAATTTTGGGTTTATCGTTTTGGGCTTTCAAAAGTTAAAAGATTTTAAAATGAAAATTTTGACTGTCACTCATAACCTGTCTGTTCCGCATGGTTCTCCTCGGTGGCTTGAGCTTGATCTGTACTTGCACACGGGCATTGACCATTAGCACATGCACACAACCACGATGCCTGTTTTTTACTTTCCCAGAGACCAGAGATTCGGAGTCACTGGCCAGACACTCTGTGTGTATTCTGGCAGAATACACACACGCTGCAAAGGACTTTCATTTCCGGCCCGTGTCCACACAAACTGTGTTTTATGAGCGGTATCGAGGGCACTTTGGATATCGTCTTCATAGCACTAGCACGTAGATAGAGCAATGTTCAAATCCAGGTTGTGTTATTAGCACACATAGCTTAGTTCAAACAATTTAAACATCAACTTCTCAAGCGATGCGTAACATCAGGGTATTGAGCTCTGCACAGTGTTGTCCTACTATAAAATGAAGAAACCTTGGTCTGTCTGGAACTGCGTTTTATCCTCAGTGGATTGACCAATTGATCTGAACTTGCACACGGCATTGACTATTGGCATAAGACAGTGATGAAGCCAATTTTCCATTTTCCCAGATTTAAGCAGTTTATTCGCGTTTTTTGTGAACGGTCCTGTGAGGACCGACAATGGGATAATTACTTTTCAAAACTAGCCGGTCTATATGAGGACCCTTTCAGGTCCATTTGGTTCAATTTGTACACTCTTGAGGTTAATCGGAAGGGCAGCGGTTCAGGGACACAGAGAAAGGCGTGCTCATTTTACAGAACACCCCTGTGCGCTTATCATGTTCATCATTCTGAGCAGCCATCAGCTAGGTGAAGCTGAAAGTGATCTTCTTCCCCCACGGGATTAAAAAGGTCTACCTTTTGAAATGAACACGGGAGGATTTAGCTGTGCATGTAATGTTTCAAGGTTAGGATGGAGAACACATGGATGATGCAGTACGGAGCAGTATGACGCATGGCGGAGCCGGCCTCCAGCCCCCCCCCCCCCCCCCCCCACCCCCTCAACCCCCCCCCCCCCACCTCCCATCATATGAAAGATAACGCGAGAAGCAGCATAACTCATAACGATGTAGTCGGGGTGAGAGAGCAGAGAGGAAAACACGCGCCCCCTGCCTCTTATCTCTGACAATTCCTCACAGGGAAACCAAAGTCACAACCATGCATGCGTGGCGATAAAGACACAAGAGCAGGGAGAAAAAAAAAAACTCATTTGTTTTCTGGCTTGCACGTGTGTGTGTGTGTGTGTGTGTGTGTGTGGGGGGGGGGGGGGGGGGGGGGTTATATCTTGCATTATTTACATTACGATACGTCCACTCCCTTCTAGAAACACTGTGCAATGCGGACAATATTACCTTATGTATGTATACCTGCTACAATTTTTTTTGCCATTCTCATGAATACCTGGACTACCTCTGACCTGCTTGTATATATTTTCACTCTACTAATATTAGGAATATTTGAATATCTGGCCTGTTTCTTCCTTGTTCTTTCTTTCGGTCTATCTCTATCAGGCCCAGCCCAATTCGTGCCCTATAGGCAAGCTTTCTCTTATTTTAATTATATACATATAACAAAAGATAGCATGCATTTCTCTTATCAAATACACAAACATCTGCCCATGGCAGCACTTACTGTGCCTAAAGTAAATCCGCACCTGCTAGTGTCCCCATGCTGGGGGCGAACATTCGATAGATATGCTATATCCAAAGGTGGACCAGAAATTAAAAAGAATTACTCCATTGATTAGAAATTGATGATCAAAAATATGCTTAAATTGTACAGTGAAACAGCTCTCAAAGTCACTCTTTTAGCACGTAAACAAACACAAAGCTGATTCAGACAATATAGAACATCACCAAACCCAGTACTGTTTATTTTTTAAATAAAGACATTTACTTCCTGTTGATTTTACTATTTGAAGATTCGGAGCCGCGGATCCAGTCCTAATAAAAATAGCAAAATCAACAGATAGTAAAAAAAATATTTAAAAAATAAACTTTGTGGGGCTTTGTGATGTTCTATATTGTCAACTTTGTTTACGTTTGTTTACGTCAATATGTAAAGCATATTTTTAATTCTCAATTTCTAATCAATGGAAGAATTAAAAAAAAATCTTATCCACCTTTGGAGTTACATCATGGCAAGGTAACTACACAACCCAAACCTCTACAGAAGTGGTATTGCCCTTTTAAGTGGTTAAGCGTCTTGCTCAGGTACACTTCAACACATATACTGGTGAACCGGGTGTCGAACATGGCGGCTAGGCTAGCTAACATCCGATTACCAGACGGCATCTGTACCCACTCAGCCACGACCGCCGACAAACAACGACGGACCTGGGCGTCGTGAATGCGTGCCGTCACGTGTCATACCGAACAGAATCAAAGGTTTGTTCAGAGCCGGTTCACCGCGTGGGCGAAGGCGATGTTATTACACTACCTCCTGTTAAGATACAATTACAATCAATACTGCTCTGAAAGCAAACAGAGAAGAAGACTTGTTGCATTGCATCGCTGTGACCTGTTACAGATTCTGCTTTGTATCCCGCAAAGGGTACATGTACAGTCCAATGGAGACGGGTTCGGCTACACAAAGACACTTTGTATCGCTGTCTCTGCCCTGCTACAAAGTATGCCGTGGCCTCACACACGCCACACTGAAGGAGATTATGATGGCTTTTTTTGTCTCTCTCTTTTTTGATTGCTATTGATTTCTTATTACCCGTTGGCAGTGGTGGAAAGAGTACTCAGATGTTTTACTTAAGTAAAAGTAGCAATACCACAATGTAGAAATATACTCTGTTACAATTTTTTACTTAAGTACATCAAAACATTTGTAAAACCTTTTTAAAAATTGCATATCTATAAGTGTTGAGAGCTTGTAGATAGACTATTTTCTAATCATAAGATAGGGTTTTATTAAAGGTCATTAATGCTGATGAGAGAGGATGTGTGCGTGCATGCGTGCGTGCGTGTGTGCGTGCGATAATAATCTAAATGTGAAAATGTACTAATAACTAAAGCTGTCAAATAATTATAGTGCGGTAAAAAGTACAAAATTTGCCTCAGAGCTATTGGTAGAGTAGAAGTAAAATGTATATAGAACAAATGGAAATACAGTATAAGTACCTCTAATTTGTACAGTAATTGAGTAAATGCACTTAGTTACTTTCCACCACTGCCCATTGGTAAAGTGGAGGCAGTGGCTGTAAATTTAATGATGACTCATGCCAAAATACTTTTTCTCTCGCACCCTCTGGGCTCAACTTAAAAAGCGAGTAATAAAGCAGTCATAATAAGCGTGGCCTTCTCGCTAAGCCTTCCTTGAATCACCTTTTGTAACCATGAAAATGAGTCATTTGGGCGGCATTAATGGAAGAAAAGGGGGAGACTCCATTTTGGGGAGATTAAATCCCCCTTTGATTGGATTTTATGAGGCGATGGGGCTCCGGTCTGGAATCGGATGAGAGTCGGAGACGAGCTATACTGTAACCATCATCCCTGATAAAAGACTAAATCAAATCATCAAGCTCATTAGAGCAGCCGAATGAGAAAACACAATGACGGAGTGAGTTTGATTGGGATTTGAATGGTCTTTCACACCAGACAACTCTTCCAGAATCTTTGAATGCTACATTGACACATAGAGTATGTACTGTAACTACTGTACGCCTCCCGAGCGTGTGAATGGAAGCTGTCATCTGTTAATCTTTTTTTTCCTTTTTTTGGGGGGATTTCTTCTCTTTTCTTCACGATTTTTAAGGTACATTTAACGTACATCCGCTGTAGTTTCTTCGCATTTCCTGACTGTTTCCCAACTGTTAGGTAGAAGCATTTGAAAATTGTGTGTCAAATTACGCTTTTTTACAACAAAAAAAAAGTATATTACCAATACCGATATGAATTTGGGGGTACTCGACATGAAACCCTACTGTTGTAGGGTGGCCAGGGTGGTAACCGGAACGCTCGCCCCAAAACACACTCAATCAACCACTCACCACCCAGCGGTTCTTGTAATCTTGTATTCGTTTTACATTTAGGAATAAGTTTAGGTTTAGGCATAGTTTTACTGGGGTTACGTTTAGGAATACATGGTGGGTGACCGTTCCGAGGTCGCCGGATTTGGTTACATGGCGCCTTTCCGACATGTCGCCTTTCCGACGTTAACGAACCGTATACCTAACCCTCACCCTAACCCTAACCGCACGCGGAACCCACTAGTCGGAGTGGCGAGATGTCGGCATGGAAGGCGGTTACCGCCGGATTTGACCCGGGCAAACGTGTTTTTGGGGGCGAGCGTTCTTGTAGTCGGCAGGGTGCATCCATGCAATCCTACTAAACTGGCTGGTGCTTCTAGACAACATTCCACGGTTCCACAGGACAGACAATGAAAGAAGACCGCTACTTTCACATTCCCTTCGTCAGTCGGATGCCACAGCAGTGGTTCCCAACCTTTTCTGGATCAGGGCCCACTTGACAACAATCCCATCTCAACAGAAGCAAAGATTTGAGTAAAAAATGTTAAAAACATGTATATTCATCGATTTGCACAATTGTTTTAGATTTCTCTAAAATAGCAGATACATACTTTGTGAGTTTATGTACTTTACTTGAGTATTTGTATTATACTGCATTTCTATGCATTCCATACTGTAATTTGAACTCCACTCCACTCCATTTCTAGGGAGGGAGAAAGTGCATCATGAATTAACCACCTAAGCCCTATTTCAAATACGCAGGATGCTCAGCGAACTAAAACAAGCTTGCAGATCAGCTATTTTGAGTATTAATGATTTTTTTTTATTCATAGAAAATCTTTGACTTTTTTTGAGAATGTAGTTGAGTAACATTTGACCAGAGGTATCTGTACTTTGACTCTCAAGTACTGGGGTTGAGTACTTTGGTCATCATCTAGTGGCTACTCCTCCTCCTTCTCTCTGCCCATCAGCAGAGGGCTCAGGGGCCGTGGTGCAGGGCACACCCTCCTGGCATAATTAAAAGGAAACGGGTTCAAGCAAGCATGTCCTTTCAATTAATTTCGCCCAGGGTGTTTTATTTTTATATATATATTTTTTTCCCCCTGCGATTCTGTAGACAGGAGTGGATAATTGACACGCTAAAGTAGAAGATAAATAATGACGGTATTTGGAGGATGAAGCTGGTTTTAGGTTTAGAGTTTTTTTTTTTTTTTTTTTTAGAGGCATGGAAGCTGGGGCTGGGGGGGCGCACCGGTGGATCTTGAGCAGCTCCCAGTGGTAGGCTCGGTGATGACACCCTAGGTCAGATGGCTTGTGATTTGACCATGTGGGAGATAAGAGTGGCACACTTGCTCTGCCTGACAGTGGCGTAAAGTAACTAAGTACATTTCAAGTACTGCACTTAAGTACAATTTTGAGGAATTTTACAGTACTTTACTGGAGTATTTCCAATTGTCTATACTTTTACTTCTACTCCACTACATCTCAGAGGCAAATATTGTACTTTTACTCCACTACAATTATTTTTAAAATGTAGTTTCTAGTTACTTTGCAGAAATACATTATTACGTTGTAAAACATACATGAACCACTTTACCCCTATTTTATACCTAGGCTATTTGAAAATAGCCGATCTACAAGCTCACAACGCGTCTTGTCGTGACGCGTTGTGAGCTTGCAGAACTGCTATTTTCAAACATTTTAGTAATTACTTTTGGTACTTTAAGTACATTTTGAAATAAATACTTTTGTACTTTTACTAAAGTAAATTACAATGTTTACTTGTAACAGAGTACTTTTACATTGCAGTATTGATACTTTTACTACCACTGAGTAAACGTTTGAGTACTTTTTCCACCACTGGAGATGGTCCCAATGCCATGCTCTGCGCCAATCCATAACATCGATTCTCTCCCTTACCCTTACTCTCTTACCCATTTTCTCCCCAATTTAGTCGTTACATCCAATTATTTCCTCCCTGCACACATTCTGTGTGTTATCACTGCTGTTGTATTCTACTGACTCACCGGCCAGTGAGGAGCCCCTACCGGGAGGACGTAGAGCCTTCGTCCTACTCCTCCCGGCCAACACTCCTTGCTGACAGGTGCCCCCCCCCCCCCCCAGCCTGTAGGATTACGTGCAATGACCGATATCTCCCTCCCTGCCGCTACCAGGGGGTCCCCAGCTAAATTAGTTAACCTAGCCTCAGAATCATTTGAACCACTTAGCTTTGGCTATTTCAAAAACAGCAGATATACAAGCTCATAGCGCGGCACCGAGTGCCGCGCTATGAGCTTGTAGATCTGCTGTTTTTGAAAAATCTTGAAAATGTGTGCAAATCTTTGAATATAATTAATTTTTCAAAGAGAACATTAACTCAAATCTTTGCTTCTGGGGGTCCCTGGCACAAAACATTTCCAGATGGTGGTCCGCGGCCAAATGTATATCAATGTAGGGGTCCCTGGCATGAAAAATGTTGAAAACCACTGTATTAGACGCTCGACAAAGCCAGATTCTCTACCTTTATAACCACATGAACCCCAGACAGTTAGTCCATGGGCCCAGGCCAGAATTTTCACTAATCAGGGACACTCAAGGTGGCAAATTCTAGTTTGGTATTTTGAAAAGGTCTATATCCCTAGATAACATTTCAACATGATAGCCCTTCCCAAGTAGTAGCTTAGTCCCAGTTATCAGCCTTCAATGACACCAACCATAGATACAAAGAATGAAAAAATCGTCTAACCTATTTTGAATAGAACATGTCATACAAAGGGGAAAAAAAACATCATTCAATCTCTTTCTTTCACTTATTTAACCACATGAACCCTAGCATGCCTATTCTGGAGAAAATGTTGTGTATCGGGTCCTGTGCTATAGAATATGGACTAAAATTACTTTATTAATACATTATAAACCCAGGAACTGTTAAAGTGTTTCATGACATCAGGAGACCAAAATACACTAAAAAAAAGTTGCTATTTGGGGGATTTCAGCTGTGGTTGTCTGTTACAGTGGAGTTAATCAAGATAACATTTCTAAGTATCCTGTCTATTGTTATAGGTGTGAATCTAAAACACCACACCGGCCGAGCTCTTTGTTCCCACAGAATATTATGCAAGAGTGCCTGTTGACATTAGGACAGCTGCTCTCTCAACCAGCAGACTGACAAGAATTAAGTTAATACATACAGGATTCATTATAAAATGTTTACTAGTCTTTTCTAAATTCACAGATAGATATAAGCTTTAGTAAAATATAGTTGAAGACCTTAAGTGGTATAATAGGATCATTCTGTGTTTAAGTCCGTGATTAATGGCAACATTATTGAGAAAAGGGTTTCTGACGTTCCCTCCAGAGGGGAGGGAGGGGCTGAGTTCTCCAAGACGGGGGAACGGTGGGGGAACCCAGGAGGAGAGTGCGTTTCTTTTAAATAACCTTAATCATGTAGATCATTCATACAACGTCGGACATGTTAATGTTCAGCCTTATGATCGTCTTTCCCAAGTGGTAGCTTAGTCACAGTTATCAGTGAAGAAAGCTTGCCACTTTTTTTTGAACAGAACAGGTTCTTGGGAGCTCAGTTCCCCTAGGCCGGAGCGTAACACTGGCGGAGACAATAACCTTTTCAATGCAAACCGATCCATGTGAATCCAACAATAGAAAAGGAAATGTTATCCGATCTTTGTGAATAAAATGATAGAGACAGCTTTGGTAACATTGTGGGAATAATATGTTGACCTAATAAGTTTTACAAGCTGACATTGTTCTTCCTCTTGTTTATGACCAAAGCTTTCTGGGACACAGCCTGTTATTGGTATCTTAAGTATATTGTGAGATTTTCTTTCATTGTTTTATTTAGCAGGGCTTGTTGTTAGTTTAATGGAAGGGAAGAGCTGTCTTATCAGTGTCTGCGAGAGAAATAAGCAACCAGCTCTATGAAAACTATTCCAAAAGAAGCGACTATTATTATAGGCCAAATTAGCACTTTAAACTTATACACATAGGCTTTTGAAAATAGCAGATCTTCAAGCTCACAACAATACGTTGTGATACAATGTGAACAGAATGTTCACTATGTGGGGTCACTCAAGTGCAACATTTGCAATTTCTAGTTTCGTATTTTCAATAGGTCTGTATCCCTAGATGATATTTGATCATGATAGTCTTTCCCAAGTGGTAGCTTAGTCACAGTTATCAGTGAAGAAAGCGTGCCACTTTTTTTGAACAGAACAGGTTCTTGGGAGCTGGGAAGGGCGGTCTTCCACACCATTATGTTGCGTCTCGGTTCCCCTAGGCCGGAGCGTAACACTGGCGGAGACAATAACCTTTTCAATGCAAACCGATCCATGTGAATCCAACAATAGAAAAGGAAATGTTATCCGATCTTTGTGAATAAAATGATAGAGACAGCTTTGGTAACATTGTGGGAATAATATGTTGACCTAATACGTTTTACAAGCTGACATTGTTCTTCCTCTTGTTTATGACCAAAGCTTTCTGGGACACAGCCTGTTATTGGTATCTTAAGTATATTGTGAGATTTTCTTTAATTGTTTTATTTAGCAGGGCTTGTTGTTAGTTTAATGGAAGGGAAGAGCTGTCTTATCAGTGTCTGCGAGAGAAATAAGCAACCAGCTCTATGAAAACTATTCCAAAAGAAGCGACTATTATTATAGGCCAAATGAGCACTTTAAACCTATACACATAGGCTTTTGAAAATAGCAGATCTTCAAGCTCACAACAATGCGTTGTGAGCTTGTAGATCTCTTATTTTAAAACATATATATATATATATTGAAAAAAGTGACAAATGCTTAAGATTTTTTAAACATTTTGAACAACACAAATCTTATACATATTAATTTCCTTAACATGAACATTTTTGAGAACCACTGATTATTTTTTTCTTTATAGGAAGCAAGAACAAATAAGCAACTACACTTTAGAAACAAGCCCAAAAATACGCAATCCACAACTATCAATGTTTGTGTGTGTGTGTGTGTGTGTGTGTGTGTGTGTGTGTGTGTGTGTGTGTGTGTGTGTGTGTGTGTGTGTGTGTGTGTGTGTGTGTGTGTGTGTGTGTGTGTGTGTGTGTGCGTGTGGATGTTTTACTAGCATGGGGTCAACCATGCTGAAGTCGAGGAGATGATGAGGTCGACATGTCTCTATGGTCTGAGGACAGAGAAGTAGGGAGAGTTCAGCTTCAGCCCAGCATTTAGTCCATGGGCCCAGGCCAGAATTTTCACTAATCAGGGACACTCAAGGTTGCAAATTCTAGTTTGGTATTTTGAAAAGGTCTATATCCCTAGATAATATTTCAACATGATAGCCCTTCCGAAGTAGTAGCTTAGTCCCAGTTATCAGCCTTAAAAAATCGTCTAACCTTTTTTGAATAGAACATGTCATACAGAGGGGAAAAAAACATTATTCAATCTCTTTCTTTCACTTATGAACCTTATGAACCACACATGAATCCTAGCATGCCTATTCTGGAGCAAACATTCAGCAAATGGCTTGTCTACAAGCTCACAACACCTCACGTTGTGATACAATGTGAACAGCATTTTCACTTTTGCGGGGTCACTCAAGTGCAACATTTGAAAATTCTAGTTTTGTATTTTGAATAGGTCTATATCCCTAGATGATATTTGATCATGATAGTTTTCCCACGTGGAGTCACAGTTATCAGTGAAGAAAGCGTGCCACTTTTTTTTAACAGAACATGTCAAAACAAATTAATTTTCTCTCTTTCATTCACTTCAATAATAATAATAATAATAGCTTGAATTTATATAGCGCCTTTCATAAACCCAAGGACGCTTCATCAAAAACAATGAACAACTAACAGACAAGCAAACAAAACAACAAACAACTATAAGCCATAAGCCTGAGAGAAGTGTCTTTTCAAGGCAGCCTTAAAAGAGTCCAGTGTTGGAGCATGGCGAATTCCTATTGGGAGAGAGTTCCACAGGGTGGGGGCTGCCACACTGAAGGCTCTGTCCCCGAAGGTTCACTTGTTTGCCTTGGGGACAGAGAGGAGGTCCAAGTCTGTGGATCGCAGGGTCTGTGACAGAGTCGGGTCTATAGGCCAGGCACAGGACTACTGTGCAGATAGTGTGGGGAGATAATGGCAAAAAAATGAATGTCCTAAAAAGGTATTAAAGCTACTCATTTGAAAAGGCTATCATGTTTAGTACTTATATGGACCCTACAAACAAAATGGTGCCAAAGAGATTTTGCCACCTTACGTGTCCCTGACTTCTGGTCTGGCCCATGGACTAAGTGTCCCTATTCTGGGGTTTGATTGATTGATTGATTGATTGATTGAATAGTTTATGTAGAGGTTTGCAGAACAAAAAGCACATGAAAGTATACAATTCAAATACAAGGTAAAAAAAGAAAGAAGCCTATGGCTTGTTTCAATTGTTGTCCTTTGTACTCAATTCATAGGGTGAAGATTCGATGCAAAATAGCAGAAGATAGCAGATGTACGAGCCGGACACATCAGCCGATCTACAAGGTGACCCAAATGGACCCAAGGTGACCCCAATGGAACGCAATGGACCCTTGGGTTCCATTTGCACACTGGGCAGGGTTAAATTACTGCAACACTCAGGATTTTGAAGTGCAGACATGTCTGCACCGCACATGCTCATTGTCACACCAAACATTTGTGCCCAAGTGTGACATCAAGCCCCATCCGTCTCTCTCTCTCTCTCTCTCTCTCTCTCACACACACACACACACACACACACACACACACACACACACACACACACACACACACACACACACACACACACACACACACAGACACACAGTGTCCCTCGGTGACCTCATTTTCTTTGTGGCTCGGCGTGGCCCCGCTGCTTCCAGACAAAATCCATAATTTGTATTTGATGGTGCAGTCAGGCTCACACGCGCGCGTGTGTGTGTGTGTGTGTGTGTGTGTGTGTGTGTGTGTGTGTGTGTGTGTGTGTGTGTGTGTGTGTGTGTGTGTGTGTGTGTGTGTGTGTGTGTGTGTGTGTGTGTGTGTGTGTGTGTGTGTGTGTGTGTGTGTGTGTGTGTGTGTGTGTGGTGCAGTCAGAACAGTGTTTGTGGAGGACAGTGCCTCATATTGATGGCTCTCATTTCACATCTACTGAGGACGCCAATTACCCTTTGGAATGTCTCTGGAGGTGCTGCTGGAACTACCCCTCTGTGTCTCACCCTCTGGCTGTCTGTCTGTCTGTCTGTCTCTCTCCCTCTCTCTCAAACTATCTATCTCTCCCTCCTGTTAACCTTCTCTTCTTGACCCATCTGATTTGGACCCACCCACCCACTCGCTCCCTCCTCTCTCTCTCTCTCTCTCTCTCTCTCTCTCTGTCTCTCTGTCATGCCCTTCCTCTCTCCATCACTGTCTGTCTCCGTGTGTGTCTCTCTCGCCCCACCACCTCTCTCTGTCCTCATCTTCTATTTTTCTACTTTTTCCTCTGTTTCTCTGCTCCGCCCTTCTCTGTCTTTCTGCCTCTGCATTGCTCTTCCTGTCTCTAGCCTTTGTCCCTCTGTGCGTGCGTGCGTGCGTGCGTGCGTGCGTGCGTGCGTGCGTGCGTGCGTGCGTGCGTGCGTGCGTGCGCGCGCGTGTGTGTGTGTACACACGTGTGTGCGTGTGTGTGTGTGTTACAGGTCCCACCTGTTCAGATGTGATCTGTCATAGAAACTAGAGCTGTGTGATGGATGAGATGTATGGTCTGGTTATTATGGCCAGGACTATGTATCAATAAGCACCCGCAGCTTGGCACACACACGCACTCACGCACGCACGCACGCACGCACGCACGCACGCACGCACGCACGCACGCACGCACGCACAAGCACAAGCACAAGCACAAGCACAAGCACGCTCACCATAAAACAAGCACAAACAGTTGTGTGTGTGCATATGCACACGCAGGCTCCCCTGCTCCCTCTCTGCTTTGGGCTGGTGTGATTGGAGGGAAACCCTGTGGATTCCACGCACGTACGCACGCACGCCTGCACGCACACACTAATAAATCCGTATTCACAATTGCAGTATGTAAAATGGTATGGAATTGTCTTGTCTTCCACAAATGTACACATTTAGATACAGAAACCTTGTATCTCTGTGTGTCATCTTTTTATATATTTACATTGATTAATGCCCTATTTTATATTTCATGACAGTGCTTACAGTGTGACGCGTTTTGAGCTTGTACATCGGCTATTTACACTACCGGCAGTGGTGGAAAGTAACTAAGTACATTTACTCAAGTACTGTACTTAAGTACAATGTTTAGGTATTTGTACTTTACTTGAGTATTTCCAATTTCCAATACTTTTACGTCTACTCCACTACATCTCAGAGGCAAATATTGTACTTTTACTCCACTACAATTATTTGAAAACTTTAGTTACTAGTTATTTTTCAGATATAAATGATGATACTGTATAATGAAACACACATTAACCACTTCAGCCCTATTTTATACCTAGGCTATTTGAAAATAGCAGATCTACAAGCTCACAACGCGTCGCATCGCGACGCGTTGTGAGCTTGTAGATCGGCTATTTTCAAATATTTAGTACTTTTACTTTTGGAACTTTAAGTACATTTTGATGCCAATACTTTTACTCGAGTACATTTTTATTTCGGGACTTTTACTTGTAACAGAGTAGTTTTATTTTGCAGTATTGGTACTTTTACTTAAGTAAAGAATTTGAGTACTTTTTCCACCACTGACTACCGGGCACCAGCCTACTCAGGAAGAATTGTGAATGCATGTCCCGTCTGGTTTTATTATACCCGTTGTACGAGTACTTGTTGTACCTGTCTGTCTGTCTGTCTGTCTGTCTGTCTGTTTCCCTTTCTGCCTTGTGTTCCTTTAATGCCCATATATGGAGATCCCTGATGTCATCAGTATACGGCCATATATGGTCATAGTGGTAGGATTGGTGGTTCTGGACGACCGGATCTCCACATATGCCTATATATGATGGCCGTATCTGTCATATCGGTGGTTCTGGACAACTGCCTATCCGACCGACTCAACGTCGAGATTCAAAACGCCCTTACAATGTGGCAAACGACATGATTGCTGCCCTGCAGACATGAAATAACAAAACGTATGCGACAGAGGTGTGGTAAGTGACATATCGTGGCTGAATCTAATATCTATAAGTTCATTTGGTCACATTTGTACGGTGTCGGAGTTGAAATGACACTGAGGATTTTACTGGCCACACAACCATAAAAAGGTCACCACAATGTACAGGATTCGCAGAAGTGCTATATCCTGCCTGTTATTCATTATATGAGATTATTTTTAGGTCATGGCACGATGCTCTTGTGTAGTCATATAGTACATGAGCCAGACAAGATTTCATTATCGAAAGAGTGGGCAAAACCAAACCTATATTAAATCGTTCATAGGGTCAATACGAGTAAATAGATGTATGATAACCTCTCCACAGGAGCAGCTTTTTCATGGTTATCACACATTTTGTAATTTTCCCCATACGTACATGACAGGTGAAAAAATGTCAAAATTTAAAAAAGAGTTATCATAATGAAACTTCCTGAGTTGATTACTTACATGAAGACGATGATTTATCGTATTACAAGTTTTCTGAAATTGTATATTTAAATATGCAAATTAGGCATTTAGTCCATGAGCCTGAGCCCCAAAATTGAGCCAGATATTGAATATTCCATCGTTAAAAACCTTTGACTCCAACATCTTAACAAAATGAAATAAGTATGTTGACTCTGGCTTTGTCCAATGTTCCAATGTTGATTCAGGAAAGGTATGCAAATTTGGGCATATTTTCCTAATGCCTAATTTGCATATTTAAATATACAATTTCAGAAAACTTGTAATACGATAAATCATCGTCTTCATGTAAGTAATCAACTCAGGAAGTTTCATTATGATAACTCTTTTTTAAATGTTGTCATTTTTTCACCTGTCATGTACGTATGGGGAAAATTACAAAATGTGTGATAACCATGAAAAAGCTACTTCTGTGGAGAGGTTATCATACATCTATTTACTCGTATTGACCCTATGAACAATTTGATATAGGTTTGGTTTTGCCCACTCTTTCGATAATCATTGCTCAATTTTGGGGCTCTGGCTCATGTACTAATAGCGGTTTTCACAAATCACTGTTCAAACACCCACTGTAGGTACTCAACATCACTTCACTGTCAAGTGCTGGGGCACACAAAGCGTATGTCATAAGGTAAACATAACTAGGAAAGAGAACAAAGTGCCTACAGTTGATACCGATACCTAGTTATGTTTACCTTTTCGTATCCTGTTTCATCAGTTCTGACTTGGTATTTTCCATCTACCTCTACGAGGTCTGTGACCTCTGTATTATTCCTATGAACCCAATGTCTGTGTGTATTGTTCCTTTTTTAATATATTTTAATGATTCTGATTTTATGTAAAAAATAAAACTATATTGCACTATTCTACATTTTTCTCAACACCACCACATCTGATGGAAGGTATGCGAATGTGAAACTGAACATTATGCTACTCGAAATGCACTGCTAATAACAGCTAATAGCCTAATTTAACCAATAACTTGATTATGGCCCCTGTGGGATCAATGGGAACAGTATATGGTAGCAGTTGCAGCAGTTGTACGTGACATGGCAATTATAATGTTGAATAATGCGAGTAATGTGAGTCCAACCGCCCGGTTGACAAAGTAGATAAACAATTACTGCTATCAGGTGAGGGTAGGCTTCTATTACAGCACTGGACCCAATTAGAAAAGTATAGCAGACAGTGAAATAAAGCTCCCCCAGGGTGGAGATTAGCCCCATCTGTGACCTCATCCTCCAATGTAGCTCTGGGACTCGGTTACATAAAGGTCGGTGACTGGCGAAACGGTGAAATTCTTACATATTTCTGAACATTGTTCAGACACTCTGGTAAAATGAATGGAAGGGTTGAAACAACTTTTTAAAACTGGGGTTTTTGTCTGCGCCGAATCTAAAATGGAGGCACATTGCCGATCAGGAACGTGCATGCGCATTTTAAGGAGGCATGGTCACCGCCTCAGTTGTGTCTTTACTACAGCGAAGGGGAAGGTCGCAGATGGGGCTCGATGCAGAATAGACTCCTTCGCCAAGGCCAACCTGACTTCCCAGACAGAAGAGGGATCTCACCAAGCAGCGAACGGCGTCAGCACAAAGTCATAATGGCCCTCCAGCTCATCTAATCCCAAGTCCGACGGGACTCGTAAAACAGCAACAGTAGTGCTTTTGTCACTAAGTAGTCAGAGGTGCTGGGGGGACAATTAGTCATACACGCCACGTCGCGCTGGGCCGGCCCGGCGTGACGGAGGCAGGGAGCTAAGTTATATACCTTGAGCTCCATCGGCTTCTGTGTGTTATTGGTCGGCGGTGCCTTCTCAGCAATCCTCGAGAATTCATCACGGAGCCTGGCGAGTGGGGGGAGAGTATATTACAGTTCAGTGTCATGGGCAGAGAGTGTGACAGAGAGCGAATGAGTTGGGGACTCGTGTTCATGTTATTGCACTGCAGGGAGCTATACGGAGCAGCACTGCTCCCTGCCTAATGCTGCTTTAAAAAGAATAGACAAGAAAGAAAGAAAGAACGAGCGAAAGGAAAAAAACTGCTGCATTCCCTCGGGTCCTACCGAACATTTGTTTTTAATCTTGATAGTGAAGTCAATCGAGGTCTTTCCTAAGTTTGATATTGTTGAAAGTGAGGGAAAAGGCCTCCCCACACCTGCGTGCCCAGGGGTGAAGCATAAAATTCAGTTTTAATTCCCATAAGGCGTTTTCGGAAGACAATAATTTGGATTAAAACAGTTCTGAAATTAAATTGTGCAAAAGTAGAGGGAATTCAGCATGACAGAGTTATGACAACTTATGCGGCGTCATACGACAGTGTTGTGCACCAGAAATAGCCGATATACAATCTCACAACATGTCGGAGAACTGTAAATCACGCTTTACATGTGTGTACTTGTAGGACACAGTACTCAACCCCAGTACGAAAATACATAATTAAAGTTGGCTATGCGCACACACAATGTGCTGTGTTGTCGGTATTACAGGTGTTGACATGCATTTAATCAATTCATTTACTATTTCAAAAGGTATGTATATTGCTCTGTATCTGACGAGCTCTGCAGAAATCGGTGTAACAGGCCTGCAAATCGCTGTTGTGAGCCACATATAAGCACGATTTTATTAAGATATGATGGTAATATGTTTGCAAAGTCAAAATGTATGTATAAAACAAAACAAATGTCTCAATGATGAAATCTATGTATTCTTTTGATTTATAAAAGTCTTTGCTCAGCACCTCCGCAGGCCAGTGGGAGGTGCTCTGAGGTCCACCAGTGGGCCACAACTGATACTGACTGGCAGGTTAAACTGCATACTGTACATGCATGATAATTTGGCAAACAGGAAGCTTACCAGACCTGGGCATGGGTGTAGCCATATGCAGAACAATCACATTCCTCACTGTTAGGTTGCAATACTGTAAGTACACACACACACACACGCGCACACGCACACACACACACATGCTTGCACACATGCACGCACGAACGCACACACACACACACACACACACACACACACACACACACACACACACACACACACACACACACACGGCCTTCCTCATTGGCCCAAAGGAGATGTGTGTTTGGCGCAGGTACTTTGGTTTCGGCACAGATAAAAAGGAAGTAACCACCTTTTAAAAATTACATCTGGCCCCTAACTGCTGAGCTAATCCAACAAAAATGAGGGTGCAGCGAAGGTGCTTTCCATTACAGTTGGTTTATGCAAATATCCAATTACAATTAAATAAATTATGCAACATATTATTCACAGATCCTCACAACAGCCACATCATATAAGGAGGTGCAGAGCCACCATCGCTGATCCTCCCACCTTTCCGTCACAATGAAGCTGTTGGGGACTCTGTGTCTCACCTGGAGCCTCTTCTATGCAGGTAACTCAACTCAATCTCAAAGTTGTCACATTTGACTTAGGTATTAGTATTTGATACATTTCCTTCCTGTGCAATTTCTTACATTTATTTGACATTAACATAAATTGGACAATATAGGCTGCTGTAAATGTCATAAAAAAATGTAAATTGCATGAAAATTCATTAAAGGTAATAAATTGAGCAGTTCAAGTTGTTAGAATTGTACATATTGATTTTTTATTTTATTTATTTATTCGCACAATAAAAAAACAGAACAAAGGTAACATTATTAAAACAACGCAGAAATAAGTGCAGGTGAGAAAAGGAAACCCATGAAGGGCTTATAAAAGTTTTCACCTAAAAATAATAAACAAGTAGTTAAACATAATAATCAAGGCAAACATAATAATCAAACATAAGACACGACAAACACAAATACCTTGAGTGCAGTTGAATGTGTGGGTGCGAGTGTCTGGAGTTGTGAATTTATAAATATTTTCTTCAATGCAGCTGATGCCCTTCAGTGTTACACCTGCAGTGAGTCCACAGACAATGACTGCAGAAAAACAGTCTTGGTAAACTGCTCTGCTAACCAGCTCTGTCTGTCAGCAACTCTAGAAGGTATACTGTAATATTTAACTTGTATTTTCCCCCCAGTTATTTATTTATTTCACAATAAGATGTTTGTATAATAACATGACTTTCACTTCAACATTATTACGTTGTGGCTTTATGTTTTTGTTTCAGAAGTGTCAGTGAGTGGCAATTCAAATCAGGTCTACAAGAAGTGTGTAGCAGATTTTATCTGTCCCAAGACTGGTAACACAAAGTTTTCAGCTAACCTGGGACACCATGGATTTGGAGTTGTATCCGTTCTCTGTTGTGATACAGACGGCTGTAACTCTGAGACTTTGACTGGTATGTAAATTAGGTACAACATTATCATTGCATCACATAAAAATTATGTGAAGGAACATTTTTCTTCCATAAATCATTAGCAATGTTTTCCAATTTAACCTACATTCATAGTTTTCATTTGTAATCAGAACTAAAACTAAGTCTAAGGGTCATACACATGCTGTCCTTATGTGTTGATTCCAGCTTTAAATGATTTAACTTTGCTTTACCAAGTTGTGACTGAATTCAAATCATGCTGCAACACATTTAAGTTTAAACCCAGATTCATTAAATTACTGGCGACAAATGATCTTAGATCCTTTTTTTTTTTACTGTTAGCAGCCTAAATTAAAGCCATGATAAAATATCAATTGACCTGATTTGCACTGTTCATATTTAATCTCAGTCTAAGATAAATGTAATAATGATCTGCTTCATTTCAGTTCCTACTCAACAGATCAATGAACAAAAATGCGTTACCTGTGACAGCATTTTGCAACACGAACACACAGAATGCAACACAGTACAATGTGTGGGAATTGAGGACCGGTGTTTTATAAGCCCCAGCCGTAAGAATCAGAATGAGAATCTCAGAATCAGAATAAGTATTTCTTGAGGTAAAATTATTGTACTTATGTGTAGGTCAACTGTTTTCCTTCTTTTGTTATCTGCAGCTGGCTGTACATCTGCCAACCTGTGTGATTCTCCTTCCCAACTAAGTTTTCTAGGTTGGGAAGGAGGTTTCTTTCCTTTTCTGCTGGAACTTCTTGCTATCTACCACCCAAACTGCTGTGAAGGGGATTTGTGCAATTTTAAGTTCACAACGACTACACTGCTGCCAGCTACAATGCCGCCGAATGTGACAATGCCAAATACGACAATGCCGAATACCACGATGCCGAATAACCATGCAGGTAATTCAACTCAATCTCAAAAGGTGTCACATTTGACTTAATGGTATTTGAACAATTTCCTTCTAGTGCAAGTTCTTACATTTACATTAAATTGGACTATATTAATGACATTTTGTGCTGTGCAAAACTATGAAAATGTATTACAAAATTACAAGGTCATAAACTAAGCAGTTCAAGTTGTTAGCATTGTACATATTAAGAATGTATATTTTCCTCAATGCAGCTGATGCTTCACTGCAGTGTTAAGGCTGCACTGAGTTGACAGTAGTGCAGAAAAGCCGTCCTGGTAAACTGTTCTGCTAACCACCTTTGTCTATAAGCTACTCTAGAAGGTATTGGTAATATTTAACTTTTCTCTTTTTCTGTTATTTTTGTAATTCAAACTGCTGCCGACTACACCACTGCCAGCTACAACGCCGTGGAATACAACAATGCTGCAAACTTCTGCGCAAACTTCAACTACACTGCTGCCGGCTACAATGCCGCTGAATGTGTCAATGCCAAATACGACAATGCCGAATACCACGATGCTGCAAACTTCTGCGCAAACTTCAACTACACTGCTGCCAGCTACAATGCCGCTGAATGTGACAATGCCAAATACAACAATGCCGAATACCACGATGCTGCAAACTTCTGCGCAAACTTCAACAACAAATTCTGCCAGCATACTCTACCTGCTGCTGGTAGAGTATGCACACACACACACACACACACACACACACTCACTCACTCACTGTAATTCTATTTGGCATATAATTTAAATAAAATGTTCATGCTTACAGGGAATGAATAGAGACGCCAAACTATGCTTCATATATTTATGCTCAATTATGCTTAACACATTGCCTGCCAGAGTTTTTTCAGATTTTTAGCTGTTGCCTGCCAGGGTTTTGCCATGTTTTTGGTACCTGTTCGCGTAGCCACAGATTTTTTTCCTCCAGTATGATTGATCCCCAGATGGTTTCTAATCACAGATGAGATTCAGGTGTGGTTTCACAAATGTCAACGAGGTCATTTTGACCTCGTTGACATGTTTGGTTGATGTTTCAATATAGCTCAAAAGCAGTAGTTTTAAACCAAAAAACAAAGTGAATTGTTTGTCCGTTTGAATTTTAACATTGAAGTGAATGGAGCAGCAAATCTTCGAACATTTTTAGCTCCTAATCTGTTCATAATTCGACAAGGGTTGAAATTATAAAAAAATGCAAAAAAAAAAAAAAAAAATTTTTTTTGAAAAAAAATTTTTTTTTTCCCCTTTTTTCCAAAGACGTATATATACGTCATTGGCAGGCAACAGCTGATTTCTAAATGACGTATATATACGTCTTAGGCAGGCAATGTGTTAATAGAAATATATTCTAAATTCAATGCAAGAATTGTCTGACTCAAATGTTATTAAAGAAAGTAAACTAAATATAACTTACACAATTGGGATGGTGGTATTAGGTCTCCTTGCTATTAGTCCATGGGCCAGACCAGAAGTCAGGGACACGTAAGGTGGCAAAATCTCTTTGGCACCATTTTGTTTGTAGGGTCCATATAAGTACTTTGAAACATGATAGCCTTTTCAAATGAGTAGCTTTAATACTTTTTTAGGACATTCATTTTTTTGCCATTATCTCCCCACACTATCTGCACAGTAGTCCTGTGCCTGGCCTATAGACCCGACTCTGTCACAGACCCTGCGATCCACAGACTTGGACCTCCTCTCTGTCCCCAAGGCAAACAAGTGAACCTTCGGGGACAGAGCCTTCAGTGTGGCAGCCCCCACCCTGTGGAACTCTCTCCCAATAGGAATTCGCCATGCTCCAACACTGGACTCTTTTAAGGCTGCCTTGAAAAGACACTTCTCTCAGGCTTATGGCTTATAGTTGTTTGTTGTTTTGTTTGCTTGTCTGTTAGTTGTTCATTGTTTTTGATGAAGCGTCCTTGGGTTTATGAAAGGCGCTATATAAATTCAAGCTATTATTATTATTATTATTATTGAAGTGAATGAAAGAGAGAAAATTAATTTGTTTTGACATGTTCTGTTAAAAAAAAGTGGCACGCTTTCTTCACTGATAACTGTGACTCCACGTGGGAAAACTATCACGATCAAATATCATCTAGGGATATAGACCTATTCAAAATACAAAACTAGAATTTTCAAATGTTGCACTTGAGTGACCCCGCAAAAGTGAAAATGCTGTTCACATTGTATCACAACGTGAGGTGTTGTGAGCTTGTAGACAAGCCATTTGCTGAATGTTTGCTCCAGAATAGGCATGCTAGGATTCATGTGTGGTTCATAAGGTTCATAAGTGAAAGAAAGAGATTGAATAATGTTTTTTTCCCCTCTGTATGACATGTTCTATTCAAAAAAGGTTAGACGATTTTTTAAGGCTGATAACTGGGACTAAGCTACTACTTCGGAAGGGCTATCATGTTGAAATATTATCTAGGGATATAGACCTTTTCAAAATACCAAACTAGAATTTGCAACCTTGAGTGTCCCTGATTAGTGAAAATTCTGGCCTGGGCCCATGGAGTAAATGCTGGGCTGAAGCTGAACTCTCCCTACTTCTCTGTCCTCAGACCATAGAGACATGTCGACCTCATCATCTCCTCGACTTCAGCATGGTTGACCCCATGCTAGTAAAACATCCACACACACACGCACACGCACACACACACACACACACACACACACACACACACACACACACACACACACACACACACACACACACACACACACACACACACACACACACACACACACACACACACACACACACACACAAACATTGATAGTTGTGGATTGCGTATTTTTGGGCTTGTTTCTAAAGTGTAGTTGCTTATTTGTTCTTGCTTCCTATAAAGAAAAAAATAATCAGTGGTTCTCAAAAATGTTCATGTTAAGGAAATTAATATGTATAAGATTTGTGTTGTTCAAAATATATATGTTTTAAAATAAGAGATCTACAAGCTCACAACGCATTGTTGTGAGCTTGAAGATCTGCTATTTTCAAAAGCCTATGTGTATAGGTTTAAAGTGCTCATTTGGCCTATAATAATAGTCGCTTCTTTTGGAATAGTTTTCATAGAGCTGGTTGCTTATTTCTCTCGCAGACACTGATAAGACAGCTCTTCCCTTCCATTAAACTAACAACAAGCCCTGCTAAATAAAACAATTAAAGAAAATCTCACAATATACTTAAGATACCAATAACAGGCTGTGTCCCAGAAAGCTTTGGTCATAAACAAGAGGAAGAACAATGTCAGCTTGTAAAACTTATTAGGTCAACATATTATTCCCACAATGTTACCAAAGCTGTCTCTATCATTTTATTCACAAAGATCGGATAACATTTCCTTTTCTATTGTTGGATTCACATGGATCGGTTTGCATTGAAAAGGTTATTGTCTCCGCCAGTGTTACGCTCCGGCCTAGGGGAACCGAGACGCAACATAATGGTGTGGAAGACCGCCCTTCCCAGCTCCCAAGAACCTGTTCTGTTCAAAAAAAGTGGCACGCTTTCTTCACTGATAACTGTGACTAAGCTACCACTTGGGAAAGACTATCATGATCAAATATCATCTAGGGATACAGACCTATTGAAAATACGAAACTAGAAATTGCAAATGTTGCACTTGAGTGACCCCACATAGTGAAAATTCTGTTCACATTGTATCACAACGTATTGTTGTGAGCTTGAAGATCTGCTATTTTCAAAAGCCTATGTGTATAAGTTTAAAGTGCTAATTTGGCCTATAATAATAGTCGCTTCTTTTGGAATAGTTTTCATAGAGCTGGTTGCTTATTTCTCTCGCAGACACTGATAACACAGCTCTTCCCTTCCATTAAACTAACAACAAGCCCTGCTAAATAAAACAATGAAAGAAAATCTCACAATATATCCATGATACTTAAGATACCAATAACAGGCTGTGTCCCAGAAAGCTTTGGTCATAAACAAGAGGAAGAACAATGTCAGCTTTTAAAACGTATTAGGTCAACATATTATTCCCACAATGTTACCAAAGCTGTCTCTATCATTTTATTCACAAAGATCGGATAACATTTCCTTTTCTATTGTTGGATTCACATGGATCGGTTTGCATTGAAAAGGTTATTGTCTCCGCCAGTGTTACGCTCCGGCCTAGGGGAACTGAGCTCCCAAGAACCTGTTCTGTTCAAAAAAAGTGGCAAGCTTTCTTCACTGATAACTGTGACTAAGCTACCACTTGGGAAAGACGATCATAAGGCTGAACATTAACATGTCCGACGTTGTATGAATGATCTACATGATTAAGGTTATTTAAAAGAAACGCACTCTCCTCCTGGGTTCCCCCACCGTTCCCCCGTCTTGGAGAACTCAGCCCCTCCCTCCCCTCTGGAGGGAACGTCAGAAACCCTTTTCTCAATAATGTTGCCATTAATCACGGACTTAAACACAGAATGATCCTATTATACCACTAAAGGTCTTCAACTATATTTTACTAAAGCTTATATCTATCTGTGAATTTAGAAAAGACTAGTAAACATTTTATAATGAATCCTGTATGTATTAACTTAATTCTTGTCAGTCTGCTGGTTGAGAGAGCAGCTGTCCTAATGTCAACAGGCACTCTTGCATAATATTCTGTGGGAACAAAGAGCTCGGCCGGTGTGGTGTTTTAGATTCACACCTATAACAATAGACAGGATACTTAGAAATGTTATCTTGATTAACTCCACTGTAACAGACAACCACAGCTGAAATCCCCCAAATAGCAACTTTTTTTTAGTGTATTTTGGTCTCCTGATGTCATGAAACACTTTAACAGTTCCTGGGTTTATAATGTATTAATAAAGTAATTTTAGTCCATATTCTATAGCACAGGACCCGATACACAACATTTTCTCCAGAATAGGCATGCTAGGGTTCATGTGGTTAAATAAGTGAAAGAAAGAGATTGAATGATGTTTTTTTTCCCCTTTGTATGACATGTTCTATTCAAAATAGGTTAGACGATTTTTTCATTCTTTGTATCTATGGTTGGTGTCATTGAAGGCTGATAACTGGGACTAAGCTACTACTTGGGAAGGGCTATCATGTTGAAATGTTATCAAGGGATATAGACCTTTTCAAAATACCAAACTAGAATTTGCCACCTTGAGTGTCCCTGATTAGTGAAAATTCTGGCCTGGGCCCATGGACTATATGTATTGTGGTCTGGTCTCACCACTACTGGTTGACAAGTAGTACTGAATGAAGGTCAAAATTTAATTTCTCCTACGCATTTTTGGCTTTTTACGTTTTATTTTGTAGCTAGCTTCTAAACTAGGTGAACAGTCTGACATTCACTGGTAAAATCACAGAGGAGCATGTTGCTCCGCTTACTTTTCACAATAAAAGCTTGATTGTATTTTGTGTGTTTCTTTTTTTGGTGGTAATGGCTTCCAAAATTGCCAGTATCATACCGATGGTGCATTGCGTGAACAACTGAGTTCAGATATAATGTTAAAAGGCATTATTGTCTCCGCCAGGCCGAAAGGCCTGCACGCCAGCTATGAGCTTGTAGATCTGCTATTTTTTGTGTGCAAATCTTTGAATATATATATACATTTTTAACTAAAATCTTTGCTTCTGGGGGTCCCTGGAACTAAACATTTTCAGATGGGGGTCCGTGGACAAAATACATACCATTTTGGGAGGTCCTTGACATGCTATTTTTTTTCAAAAATAGCAGATCTACAAGCTCATAGCGTGGCACCGAGTGCCGCGCTATGAGCTTGTAGATCTGCTATTTTTGAATAGTCAAAGAAATCTAAAAATGACACACAGATGCTTTCCCCGGTCTTAAAGGGTTAAGAGACCAAAGCAACATGCAGTGTTTTGACTTTGCTGTCAAGGTCAGCCCAAGGTCAAGGTCACTGGGGTCACCGACATGGGGTCACACACATCATGTGACCGTGAGGAAATGAGGATTAAGATATGAGCCACCCTTTGAGGAAGCATTAGGCCATTTAATTGGTAATGCTTTGGTAATACTGTTTCATGTCAAGGACCCCCAAATTAATCATTTTGGGGTACTCAGCCATAGCTGAGTGTTTAGAGGCATTGTCCCAGGTTCGATGCCAGGCCAGGCCAAGACAATACACTTAACCCCTAACTGCCCCCATAGCGCCCACTGCTGTTACTGAGGATGGTTAAATGCAGATACCTAATTTCACTGTATATGCAAATTACAGTGACAAATACTGCAAAGGAGTGTGGACTATATTATCATTATTATTGTTATTATTATATGTATTTGGCCACGAACCCCCACCTGAAAATATTTGTGCCAGGAACCCCCATAAGAGAACATTAAATTTAAATGATGTTGTCGACAAGCTGCTTGTGATTCGACAAATTATTTTATTTTATTTTATTCATATTTATGTAGTTAAAATGTAGTAAGAGTGATACTTGATCTCTTAACCTTGAAAGCACCAAACATCAAAGACAAAGTGTCCAGAAGGAGATTTGAAACCAGGTTTGTCATTTCACTGGCAGCTGCACTAACCAGTTGTCTAAAGCACCAGGTCCACTAGGGGGCAGCAGACATCCAGCTACTTGGTCAGATATATGTTACATTTATACCAAGGTCATGGAAGTAATGTCATTGGTTATCCAGGTGTCAATCAACTCTAGTCATTATAGCAGGTTCTGAGAGGGGGTGGGACTAAAGAAAGCAGGAAGTAAGAGAGAGAAAACAGAGATGTTTATAAATTCAATAATCTGGTAAATGTCACCAAATGAAAGACCTGAGGATTAATATCAGTGTGTGTATATATCAGCATGTGTGTGTGTTTGGAGCTGGGTTTTCACTCAGTATTTCTACCATAACCAGCTGACATTAACAACTACAAGATGGACTGTGGCTGGTCAACTAACACACTAGCCTGGAGGAGAAGAGAGTGTGTGAGACATTTCAACACGTTTCTGAGTGAGTATGAACGCTATCTGAGAACTGTAATGACGTGGACATTTAGTTAAAGGATAGGCTATAAAAATCTTTTGAAAATAGCAGATCTACAAGCTCACAATGCGTCGTGTCGCGACACGCTGTGACCTTGTAGATCTGCTATTTTCAAATAGCCAAAGTTTAAATAGGACTGAAGTGGTTAATGTATGTTTTGTAATAATAATTCAAATCTACAAAGTAACTAGTAACTAAAGTTTTCAAATAATTGTAGTGGAGTAAAAGCATAATATTTGCCTCTGAGATGTAGGGGAGTAGAAGTATAAATATAGCAAATTGGAAATACTCCCAAATTCCTCATAATTGGTTGGACATGATCAGTGGAGCTGACTCTGGTGTTGCAATGGTGGACTATATTATATTAGTATTTTGACAGGTACATGGGTATCCCAATGTTGTGGTGTCTCTTGTAGTCCAAGATGTACTTAGTTACTTTACACCACAGTCACTGGTGTGACTGTATAGGCCTATCACAATTATTACATAATCGCATAATATTTTGGCCATAGTATTATTATTTATTTGGATTATTGGTGTCAGTCATTGTCAGTCATTTATGTGTATATTTTCCATCATGACATTTCTGTCTACAAAGCCTAAAAGCAAACGGAAATGTCATGTATATTGTGTTACTTATATGTTCAAAGGAAAAAGACAATTACATTAATTTAATTGTCTTTTTCCTTGGAACACTGTATATAAATTACATTTCTGTTTAGCTTTTAGGCTTTATAAACAAAAATATGGCATAACTTACAAAGAAGTTATTGACAATGACTGATACCAATTGTTCAATTGTGCAATCATTGTATGACAATGAATTGTCAAGTGAAATGTCATGATTGTGACACTGATCTAGGATCTGATCCTTATACTCCTCACTATTGATTGATTGTAACAGTTGTAAAAACCAGTGGTGGAAAAAGTACCCAATCTTTACTTAAGTAAAAGTATCAACACCACAATGTAGAAATACTCGATTACAAGTAAAAGTCAGGAATTAAAATTTTTACTTGAGTAAAAGTACAAAAGTATAGGGGTCACGGTGGCGCAGTCGGTTGGGCTAAAAGGTCCTGGTTTCGATTCCCGCTGTGGGCGCTGTCCCGCTGTGATTCCCGCGTCATCAACGCCCATCATTCGGTGGGGTTGGCGAAAGGGCCTTTCTGTGTGGAGTTTACATGTTCTCCCCGTGTCCCCTAGGGTAGGTACCCTCACAGAAACATGCAGTAATCCTGGTTGCTATACTGCCTCCCCCTTGTTAGCCGGGGCGCCTGATGGAGGGGAAAGGAACTGGTTGGAATAACGTGTTCCTTCCACGCGCTAAGTCCTACCGGGGAAACTCCCCCCTGTCAGGTGATAAGAATGCTAGTTCGCCCTCATGCATTGAAGGAGGCATGAGCTCGGCTCTGGGCTCCCTAGGCTGGCAGGGGGAGTGTATATTTATATTTTTAAGTAGTTTTTAAGTACAAAATGATTGGTGTCAAAATATACTTAAAGTACCAAAAGTAAAAGTACTCATTATGCAGAAAGTTTTCAAATGTATATAGATCTTTTGAAAATTGCCGATCTAAGAGCTCACAATGATGCGGCGCATTGTGAGCTTGTAGATCGGCTATTTTCAAATGGCCGAAATGAATATAGGGCTGAAGTGGTTAATGTATGTTTTGTAATAATAATCAAAATCTACAAAGTAACTAGTAACTAAACTTGTCAAACAATTGTAGTGGAGTAAAAGTATAATATTTTCCTCTGAGATGTAGTGGAGTAGAAGTTAAAGTACTGAACATTGGACATACTCCAGTAAAGTAAAGTGTAGTACTTGAGTACATGTACTCAAGTTACTTTACACCACTGGTAAACACTCAACTGTTTCTCTCTCCACCTCCTGCCACTCAGGTTGAAGAGTGCATCGCTGCATATCTGGCTGACATCTCACAGTGGATGTTTTGTCTTCTCACCTCCTCAAGCTGAACCCAGACAAGACAGAGCTTCTCTTCTTCTCAGGTAAGTCCTGCTCCTTGCAAGACCTCATTGTTTCCATAGACAACTCCCTGGTGGCTTCTGTTCCAACGGCCAAGAGCCTCGGTGTTGTCCTGGACAGTCCGATTTCGTTCATTCAGAACATACATGGGCAACTGACGGCCCGGGGGCCACATTCACTTAATGGGCCCCCAGGTTAATATCGGAATACTGATATATTATTGATTTCAGCTGTTACAATTCCAAACACGCAAACATGACCCGCTTTATTAGTAGCTTAACCCATTTAGACCTGAGGCCCATTCTAAAAACGCCTTTTAAATTCTGAAGTTTTCTGAGAAACTTCAAATATTTATTCAAAAATTACAACAAATGTATGTTGCTATATACTGTACATAGCAACAAGAACCCCAAAAGCGGTTCCCGTCCTGAAAGGTATAGTTACAAATAGGGGTTCCCGCCCAAAATGGGTTAATGACTAGTATAAAGAAATTCATTGTATATTTTTGCTACTTTTGTGTGACATAGAATGGCGAAAAAAAAGTTAAAATATGGAGATAAGAGGTGTCTGCCCAACAGTATATGCAATGTGGCCCTCTGGAGTGAGTGGAAATATAATGGCCCTCTCCATCATCAAAGTTGCATCACCCCTGATTCAGAACCTTGGTGTTGTCCTGTCCCCCACTACATGTTGGATTCATGTTAAATGTGTTTTTCAGACATTTTACCTCTTAAACCCTCAATACTTTGTAAACTTCACCTTTTGCCCCTAATTAAGCATTTGATTTTGTTATCAGATTGTTTTACTAGAACAAGACAAGAAAGGCAAATGAAAAGTGTGTGTGTGTGCGTGTGCGTGTGCGTGTGCGTGTGCGTGTGCGTGTGCGTGTGCGTGCGCGCGTGCGTGCGTGGTATATACATACATACATTCATACATACATATACACACACTGTATAGCGTGGCAGCAGGACACTGACTATAATTTAATGTGAGTTGTTAACTTCTTTGAACACAGGCGTACTTTAGAGGTGCAATCTGAATCAGTCATAAAGCCATTCTTGACCCCCCACCCCACAGGACACCCCCAGCCTACGAGCCCCAGTGTGACCACTCTGCCTGCACTGTCTATAGCATACATGGGCAACTGGCGGCCCGGGGGCCACATGCAGCCCCCACCTTTTAGTGTGGCCCGCAGGTTAATATCAGAATACTGATATATTATTGATTTCAGCTGTTAAAATTCCAAACATGCAAACATGACCTGCTTTAATTACTTCAGTCTATATTAGTAGCTTAATGACTAGTATTACTAGTCTTTTTTTATGTCCAATGTGTTTGTATTTAAGTTCAACAAGTTAACATAAGTCTAACTAAATGCATTTGAAATTAAATGAACATTTTACTTTTCAGGATTCCAATTCAAAAATAGCAAAAAAATATATAGGATTCCAATTCAAAAGTAGCAAAAATAGCAGATTTTGAGCTTGTACATCGGCTATTTTTGCTACTTTTGTGTGACATAGAATGGCGAAGTACGGCATTCATTTACACATTTAGATAGAGATAAGAGGTGCATCTGGCCAACAGTATATGCAATGTGGCCGTCTGGAGTGAGTGTGGAAATATAGTGGCCCTCTCCATCATCAAAGTTGCCAACCCCTGGTCTATAGCTACACCGCTGTTGCTGATCTAGGGTCTGATCATGATTCTACTGTTGTAAAAGAGCAACAGTGAAATGAATGGATTATAAATATCACGGTGTGCATTGGTTTGTGACCTATGACCTTTGTGTTTGACCTCAGTGTGGATCCATTGTTGAGGGGGTGGATCAAGACCCTGATGCAGAGAACTCCACCTTCTACAGACCATGCACACCCTGGTTGAATTACCAGAGGGTAAGAATGTAACCCTAACACCACAAGAATATACCTTGACACCACCCTATATAACACCACACCCTGCCAGAATGTTACGAGAGGGCAGTGGTACTTTCTACTTTTGATACTTAAATACATTTTGATACCAATACTTATGTACTTACTTGTAACAGAGTATTTCTAGTGTTATCAAAGGCAGAGACAACACAATGTTAATGTTATTTTACTTATGTGGTTAATTGGAAATTGTATTAATACATTTTTTTATTGATTTTGTTTTTTGTAATAATGATCTGCATTGTGTGTGTGTGTGTGTGTGTGTGTGTGTGTGTGTGTGTGTGTGTGTGTGTGTGTGTGTGTGTGTGTGTGTGTGTGCGCGCGCACACTACAAAAGTGTCACACACTACAAAAAAGGGCCACGATGGAGATCCTTTTGACAGATGTTTATTCATTATGCATTTGTGTCAATAAAGATGTCTTGAAATCAAAATCCATCTTGTCATGGTTTTTGACGACATGGGGTTAGTTAGGTTCATGTTCATGTTGTTTTTTTTTTTTTACAGTATTATATTACAGTATGTTGTCATGGGATACTTTGTAGTGTCCTATGACATGAGGTTTTACTATATTGATGGTTATATTGAACTTAGCGTACTAAAGCGTAGTATGAGTATTAGTAGAGGTTTTGGAAGTGGTTGGCATCAATGTAATGTACATTTCAAGTCAAACAGACAATGCTGTCTTAAATCAGTTAAAAAAAACAATGTAGTTGATAACTATTTGGCTCAGCTTCATTAATGTGATTATGCTGCATGCCATGAGTGATAAGTTAATCTCATTTCAGCTAATCAGAGAGAAGTTTACGTATGGGTGTAATACCACACTGTCTGACAATCCTTATGTCCTTATAGCCACTAATTATTTTTCATTTAAAGACCTAAAAGCTAATGTGTTTGATTAGAAAACAACTTGAAAAGTTTTTGTCATCTAAAGCTAATAATCAAATTACTTAAATATGATGAAAAAACTAAACACCACATTAATAAATCTAATATTAATATGCAAATATTTAAACATTTGAATATTTGTATCTTTTAACCTGCCATCTCTGCCTTCAATGTCAAATATCACCTAAAATATTCACCTAATGTGAAAGGCCTGGTGGTGTGAAGGTACAGCACAGGATTCATATGCAGGAGGTTGGGAGTTTGAACCCCGGCAATAGCAGTTTTAGTTTTTTTTGTTCATAAGAAGAGGAGGATGGATTTAGCCCGCCTTCCTCAGGTTGTAGAGGGAGGGGCTTAAAATTAAAAAAATATATATTTTAAAAAAAAAGCTTTTTCCCCTTTTTCTTACTCAACTCTCTGCCTCCTTTCATCTCTGCCATCTTGAGCCGTTGCTGTGGGAATCTCGTTCGTGTCGAGGCGTCGTCTCCTTTCATCTCTGCCATCTTGAGCCGTTGCCGTGGGAATCTCGTTCGCGTCGAGGCGTCGCTTGCTTATGTTTCCTCTGTCATTTCTCCTTTCTTTCTTCTTCACAGTTACCATCTTTCGGGATTTCTCTTTTACCATCTTTCGGGGTTTCTCTTTTTTCGGGGTTTCTCTTGATTTCTCTTTTACCATCTTTCGGGGTTCCTCTTTTTCCATCTTTCGGGGTTCCTCTTTTTCCATCTTTCGGGGTTCCTCTTTTACCCTCTTTCTGACTTTCTCTTTCATCATCTGTGAGGTTTGAACTCACAGCCTTTGCACTCCAAGGCGTTTATCTTAACCACTGCACCACAGTGGTTCATACTTAATCTGTTCTCTTGCTTGTTAAGTGAAGGATTAGAGGTACAGGTACAAGAGCCAAATACAAACTTGGAAAAATGTCCTTGTTGGATTTGAACCAACAACCTTCTGGTTGCAAGCCCTGTATCTTCACCACTGCACCATTGTAGCTCTTATTGAGATTGTTCTCTTGCGTGCTCTTCACTGAAAGTTGAAATAAAGGTGCAGGAATCAGGTAAAAGTTCGAAAAAAGTCTCTGTTGGATTTGAACCAGCAACCTTCTGGTTACAAGCCCTGTATCTTCACCACTGCACCATCGTAACTCTTATAACTCTTATTGAGATTGTTCTCTTGCGTGCTGTTCACTGAAAGTTGAGATAAAGGTGCAGCAGTCAGGTAAAAGTTTGAAAAAAGTCCTTTTTGGATTTGAACCAGCAACCTTTTGGTTGTAAGTCCTGTATCTTCACCACTGCACCATCGTAGCTCTTACTTGGTTTGTTCTCTTGCGTGGTCTTCACTGAACGTTAAGATAAAGGTGGAGGAGTCAGGTAAAAGTTTGAAAAAAGTCTTTGTTGGATTTGAACCGGCAACCTTTTGGTTGTAAGTCCTGTATCTTCACCACTGCACCATCATAGCTCTTTGTTGGATTGTTCTCTTCCGTGCACTTCACTGAAAGTTGAGATAAAGGTGCAGGAGTCAGGTAAAAGTTTTTTTTTAAAAGGTCCTTGTTGGATTTAAACCAACAACCTTTTGGTTGCAAGGCCTGTATCTTCACCACTGCACCATCGTAGCTTTTATTGAGATTGTTCTCTTGCGTGATGTTCACTGAAAGTTGAGATAAAGGTGCAGCAGTCAGGTAAAAGTTTGAAAAAAGTCTTTGTTGGATTTGAACCGGCAACCTTTTGGTTGTAAGTCCTGTATCTTCACCACTGCACCATTGTAGCTCTTACTTGGTTTGTTCTCTTGCGTGGTCTTCACTGAACGTTAAGATAAAGGTGGAGGAGTCAGGTAAAAGTTCGAAAAAGTCCTTGTTGGATTTGAACCGGCAACCTTTTGGTTGTATGTCCTGTATCTTCACCACTGCACCATCATAGCTCTTAGTTGGCTTGTTCTCTTGCGTGGTCTTCACTGAACGTTAAGATAAAGGTGGAGTAGTCAGGTAAAAGTTCGAAAAAAGTCTTTGTTGGATTTAAACCAACAACCTTCTGGTTGCAAGACCTGTATCTTCACCACTGCACCATCGTAGCTCTTATTGAGATTGTTCTCTTGCGTGCTGTTCACTGAAAGTTGAGGTAAGGTGCAGGAGTCAGGTAAAAGTTCGAAAAAAGTCTCTGTTCGATTTGAACCGGCAACCTTTTGGTTGTAAGCCCTGTATCTTCACCACTGCTCCACCGTGGTTCTTACATGGTCTGTTCTCTTGTGCGGTCATCACTGAAAGATTAGATAAAGGTGCAAGAGTCAGGTAAAAGTTGTAAAGAAATCTTTACTGGTTTTGAACCCAGAACCTTCTGTGTGCAAGGTCTGCATCTTAACCACTGCTCCACTGTGTATGTTAAACTTTGTAAAATTGAAATACTCCAGTCCTTAGTTCATTGCTTTTCAACTTTACGTAAAATGGTAAATGGTGCCTTTATATAGCACTTTTTATCCAAAGCGCTTTACATGGATTGTGCATTACATTCTCACACACACACACACACACACACACACACACACACACACACACACACACACACACACACCGAAGGAAACCATGCAAGGCACAAACCTGCTCATCAATTAGAGGTTCATTGTCTTGCTCAATCAAGGACACTTTGACACTAACTCTTCTGGGGGATTCCGGGATCGAACTGGAAACCTCACGGCTTCCATCCGGCCGCTCTACCAGGCACTCTACCCCTGAGCCACTGCCGCAAAGTATGAATGGGGTTACTAGTTGTAAGGATGTAGGATTAGTAGCCTGCCAAAGTTTGTACTTGTTTCCCTTTAAATGTCCATTTCTGCATTGACAATGCATTGGGCGCTTAAAGTTAAATATTTCCATTTCCAAATTATTTAAAAGAAAAAAATCTGCATGTCCACAGTAAGGTATTGCGGCCTCCACACTTAGTGATTTTTTCGGATTTAACTTTCGTTTCGGTAGTGACACAAAAACGTTTCGGTAGTGACACAATGGTGAGAAAAAAATTACTCCACTACAAAATACTACCAATCAACTCTAAATTGCCTGAAACGTACTCCTAACAGGTTTTTGGGGGGACGATTTTGGCCTCCACACTTGTGGGTAGTTGTGGGTGTGAATGTAATGTACAATCCATGTAAAGCGCTTTGGGAAAAAAAAAGTGCTATATAAAGGAACCATTTACCATTTTACGTAAAGTTGAAAAGCAATGAACTAAGGAGTGGAGTATTTCAATTTTACAGAGTTTAACATACACACAGTGGACCAGTGGTTAAGATACAGACCTTGCACACAGAAGGTTCAGGGTTCGAAACATGCAAGGACTTCTTTCCAACTCTTACGTAGCTCTTTTACCTTTATCTAATCTTTTAATCAAGAACATGCAAGTGAACTGACCCAGTATGACTTACAGCGCTGCAGTGGTTCAGATACAGGGCTTGTAACCAGAAGGTTACCGGTCCAAATCCAACAAAGACTTTTTCGAACTTTTACCTGACTCCTCCACCTTTATCTTAACGTTCAGTGAAGACCACGCAAGAGAACAAACCAAGTAAGAGCTACAATGGTGCAGTGGTGAAGATACAGGACTTACAACCAAAAGGTTGCCGGTTCAAATCCAACAAAGACTTTTTTCGAAAATTTTACCTGACTCCTGCACCTTTATCTCAACTTTCAGTGAACAGCACGAAAGAGAACGATCTCAATAAGAGCTACGATGGTGCAGTGGTGAAGATACAGGGCTTGCAACCAGAAGGTTGTTGGTTTAAATCCAACAAGGACTTTTTTTGAACTTTTACCTGACTCCTGCACCTTTATCTCAACTTTCAGTGAAGAGCACGCAAGAGAACAAGCCAACTAAGAGCTATGATGGTGCAGTGGTGAAGATACAGGACTTACAACCAAAAGGTTGCCGGTTCAAATCCTACAAAGAATTTTTTCGAACTTTTACCTGACTCCTGCACCTTTATCTCAACTTTCAGTGAAGTGCACGCAAGAGATCAAGCCAACTAAGAGCTACGATGGTGCAGTGGTGAAGATACAGGGCTTAAAACCAGAAGGTTGTTGATTTAAATCCAACAAAGACTTTTTTTTTTGAACTTTTACCTGACTCCTCCACCTTTATCTCAACTTTCAGTGAACTGCACGCAAGAGATCAAGCCAACTAAGAGCTATGATTGTGCAGTGGTGAAGATACAGAGCTTACAACCAAAAGGTTGCCGGTTCAAATCCAACAAAGACATTTTTCGAACTTTTACCTGACTCCTGCACCATTATCTCAACTTTCAGTGAACAGCACGCAAGAGAACACTCTCAATAAGAGCTACGATGGTGCAGTGGTGAAGATACAGGGCTTAAAACCAGAAGGTTGTTGATTTAAATCCAACAAAGACTTTTTTTTGTAACTTTTACCTGACTCCTCCACCTTCATCTCAACTTTCAGTGAACAGCACGCAAGAGAACAAGCCAACTAAGAGCTATGATGGTGCAGTGGTGAAGATACAGGGCTTACAACCAAAAGGTTGCCGGTTCAAATCCAACAAAGACTTTTTTCGAACTTTTACCTGACTCCTGCACCTTTATCTCAACTTTCAGTGAAGTGCACGCAAGATAACAAGACAACTAAGAGCTATGATGGTGCAGTGGTGAAGATATAGCACTTACAACCAGAAGGTTGTCGGTTCAAATCCAACAAAGACTTTTTTCGAACTTTTACCTGACTCCTCCACCTTTATCTTACCGTTCATTGAAGACCACGCAAGAGAACAAACAAAGTAAGAGTTACAATGGTGCAGTGGTGAAGATACAGGACTTACAACCAAAAGGTTGCCGGTTCAAATCCAACAAAGACTTTTTTCGAACTTTTACCTGACTCCTGCACCATTATATCAACTTTCAGTGAACAGCACGCCAGAGAACACTCTCAATAAGAGCTACGATGGTGCAGTGGTGAAGATACAGGGCTTAAAACCAGAAAGACTTTTTTTTGTAACTTTTACCTGACTCCTGCACCTTTATCTCAACTTTCAGTGAAGTGCACGCAAGAGAACATGCCAATTAAGATGGTGCAGTGGTGAAGATACAGGACTTACAATCAAAAGGTTGCCGGTTCAAATTCAACAAAGACTTTTTTCGAACTTTTACCTGACTGCTGCACCTTTATCTCAACTTTCAGTGAAGTCCACTCTAGAGAAAAAGCCAACTAATAGCTACGATGGTGCAGTGGTGAAGATTCAGGGCTTGCAACCAGAAGGTTGCCGGTTCAAATCCAACAAAGACGTTTTTTTAACTTTTACCTGATTCCTGCACCTTTATCTCAACTTTTAGAAAAAAGCAGGCAAGAGAACAAACTTAGTAAGAGCTACGATGGTGCAGTGGTGAAGATACAGGCCTTGCAACCAAAAGGTTGTTGGTTTAAATCCAACAAGGACCTTTTTAAAAAAAACTTGTACTGACTCCTGCACCTTTATCTCAACTTTCAGTGAAGTCCACGCAAGAGAACAAGCCAACTAAGAGCTATGATGGTGCAGTGGTGAAGATACAGGACTTACAACCAAAAGGTTGCCGGTTCAAATCCAACAAAGACTTTTTTCGAACTTTTACCTGACTCCTCCACCTTTATCTTAACGTTCAGTGAACATCACGCAAGAGAACAAACCAAGTAAGAGCTACAATGGTGCAGTGGTGAAGATACAGGACTTACAACCAAAAGGTTGCCGGTTCAAATCCAACAAAGACTTTTTTTGAACTTTTACCTGACTCCTGCACCTTTATCTCAACTTTCAGTGAAGTGCACGCAAGAGAACAAGCCAACTAAGAGCTATGATGGTGCAGTGGTGAAGATACAGGACTTACAAACAAAAGGTTGCCGGTTCAAATCCAACAAAGACTTTTTTTGAACTTTTACCTGACTCCTGCACCTTTATCTCAACTTTCAGTGAAGTGCACGCAAGAGAACAAGCCAACTAAGAGCTATGATGGTGCAGTGGTGAAGATACAGGACTTACAACCAAAAGGTTGCCGGTTCAAATCCAACAAAGACTTTTTTCGAACTTTTACCTTATCCTGCACCTTCATCTCAACTTTCAGTGAAGAGCACGCAAGAGAACAATCTCAATAAGAGCTACGATGGTACAGTGGTGAAGATACAGGACTTGTAACCAGAAGGTTGCTGGTTCAAATCCAACAAAGACTTTTTTTCGAACTTTTACCTGATTCCTGCACCTTTATCTCAACTTTCAGTCAACAGCACGCAAGAACAATCTCAATAAGAGCTATGATGGTGCAGTGGTAAAGATACAGGGCTTGCAACCAAAAGGTTGCTTGTTCAAATCCAACAAAGACTTTTCCCAAACTTTTACCTGATTCCTGCACCTTTATCTCAACTTTCAGTGAACAGCACGCAAGAGAACAATCTCAATAAGAGCTACAATGGTGCAGTGGTGAAGATACAGGGCTTGCAACCAGAAGGTTGTTGGTTCAAATCCAACAATTCCGACATTTTTCCAAGTTTGTATTTGGCTCTTGTACCTGTACCTCTAATCCTTCACTTAACAAGCAAGAGAACAGATTAAGTATGAACCACTGTGGTACAGTGGTTAAGATAAACGCCTTGGAGTGCCAAGGCTGTGAGTTCAAACCTCACAGATGATGAAAGAGAAAGTCAGAAAGAGGGTAAAAGAGGAACCCCGAAAGATGGAAAAAGAGGAACCCCGAAAGATGGTAAGAGAGAAACCCCGAAAGATGGTAAAAGAGAAACCCGAAAGATGGTAAAAGAGAAACCCGAAAGATGGTAAAAGAGATATCCCGAAAGATGGTAACTGTGAAAAAGAAAGGAGAAATGACAGAGAAAACATAAGCAAGCGACGCCTCGACACGAACGAGATTCCCACAGCAACGGCTCAAGATGGCGGAGATGAAAGGAGACGACGCCTCGACACGAACGAGATTCCCACAGCAACGGCTCAAGATGGCAGAGATGAAAGGAGGCAGAGAGTTGAGTAAGAAAAAGGGGAAAAAGCTTTTTTTTTTTTTTTAATTAGAAGCCCCTCCCTCTACAACCTGAGGAAGGCGGGCTAAATCCATCCTCCTCTTCTTATGAACAAAAAAAACTAAAACTGCTATCGCCGGGGTTCAAACTCCCAACCTCCTGCATGTGAATCCTGTGCTGTACCTTCACGCCACCAGGCCTTTCACATTTAGTCAATATTTTAGGTGATATTTGAAATTGAAGGCAGAGATGGCAGGCTAAAAGATACAAATATTCAAATGTTTAAATATTTGCATATTAATATTAGATTTATATATCATATATAATATAAGTAATTTGATTATTAGTTTTAGAGGACCAAAACTTTTCTAATCAATCAGTTATTTTCTAATCAAACACATTAGCTTTTAGGTTATTAAAAATAATTAGTGGCTATAAGGTTGTCAGACAGTGTGGTATTACACCCATACGTAAACTTCTCTCTGATTAGCTGAAATGAGGTTAACGTATCACTCATGGCATGCAGCATATCCCATTAATGAAGCTGAGCCAAACAGTTATCAACTACATTGTTTTTTTAACTGATTTAAGACAGCATTGTGTCCGTTTGACTTGAAATTTACACTAAATTGATGCCAACCACTTCCAAAACCTCTACTAATACTCATACTACATCAATATAACCATCAATATAGTAAAACCTCATGTCATAGGACACTACATAGTATCCCATGACAACATACTGTAATATAATACTGTAAAACAAACATGAACATGAACCTAACTAACCCTATGTCGTCAAAAACCATGACAAGATGGGTTTTGATTTCAAGACATCTTTATTGACACAAATGCATAATGAATAAACATCTGTCAAAAGGATCTCCATCGTGGTCCTTTTTTGTAGTGTGTGTGTGTGTGTGTGTGTGTGTGTGTGTGTGTGTGTGTGTGTGTGTGTGTGTGTGTGTGTGTGTGTGTGTGTGTGTGTGTGTGTGTGTGTGTGTGTTGGGAGCAGATCATTATTACAAAAAACAAAATCAATAATAAATTAATACAATTTCCAATTAACCACACAACTAAAATAACATTAACATCGTATTGTCTTGGCCTTTGATAACACTAGAAATACTCTGTTACAAGTAATAGTACGTAATTTAATGTTAATTGAGTAAAAGTACATAAGTATTGGTATCAAAATGTATTTAAGTACCAAAAGTAGAAAGTATTCATTATGCAGAATGTCCCATTTCACAAGTTTTAAAATGTATAAATAATAAATACATCTTTTGAAAATAGCCGATCTACAAGCTCACAATGCGTCGCATCGCGACGGATTGCTTGTACAGTAGATCTGCTATTTTCAAATGGCCAAAATGTATATAGGGCTGAAGTGGTTAATGTATGTTTTGTAAGAATGATCTAAATCTACAAAGTAACTAGTACAAACTCAAGTTTTCGAATAATTGTAGAGTAAAAGTACAATATCTGCCTCTGAGATCCAACCTGAAAATTGGATATACTCCAGTAAAGTACAAATTACCTCAAAATTGTACTTAAGTACTCAGTGCTTGAGTAAATTGTACTTAGTTACTTTACACCACTGCCCTCTGGTAACATTCTGGCAGGGTGTGGTGGTTATATAGGGTGGTGTCAGGGTATATTCTTGTGGTGTTAGGGTTACAATCTTACCCTCTGGTAGCATTCAACAGGCTGTGCATGGTCTATAGAAGGTGGAGTTCTCTGCATCAGGATCCTGATCCACTCCCTCAACAATGGATCCACACTGAGGTCAAACACAAAGGTCATAGGTCACAAACCAATGCACACTGTGATATTTATAATCCATTCATTTCACTGTTGCTCTTTTACAACAGTAGAATAATGATCAGTTCCTAGATCAGCAACAGCGGTGTAGCTATAGACCAGGGGTGGGCAACTTTGATGATGAGAGGGCCACTATATTTCCACACTCACTCCAGAGGGCCACATTGCATATACTGTTGGGCAGATGCACCTCTTATTTCTATCTAAATGTGTAAATGAATGCCGTACTTCGCCATTGTATGCCACACAAAAGTAGCAAAAAATAGCCGATCTAGAAGCTCAAAACGCGACGCGTTTTTGAATTTTTGAATTGGAATTAAAATTATATTTAATGTAGTTGTAGGCCTACCTCAAATGCATTTAGTTATACTTATGTTAACTTGTTGAACTTAAGTACAAACACATTGGACATAAAAAAAGACAATAGAATTGTAACACTAGTCATTAAGCTACTAATATAGACTGAAGTAATTAAAGCAGGTCATGTTTGCATGTTTGGAATTGTAACAGCTGAAATTAATATATCAGTATTCTGATATTAACCTGCGGGCCACATTAAAAGGTGGGGGCTGCATGTGGCCCCCGGGCCACCAGTTGCCCATGTATGCTATAGACAGTGCAGCCAGAGTGGTCACACTGGGGCTCGTAGGCTGGGGGGGTCCCGTGGGGTGGGTGTCCCGTGGGAAGGGGGGTCAAGAATGGCTTTATGACTGATTCAGATTGCACCTCTAAAGTACGCCTGTGTTCAAAGAAGTGATGGTTGGATGGATGGATGGTGAAGAGATGGTTTTCATTTGCCTTTCTTGTCTTGTTCTAGTAAAACAATCTGATAACAAAATTACATGCTTAATTTGGGGCAAAGGTTCTTCCTCGACCAACTGGGAGAGCGGAAAATAGCAGATCTACAAGCTCGCAATGTGTCTGCGACACGTTGTGAGCACGCACATCGGCTATTTTCGGCGAAGAGGTTTGGAGTAGAGGTAAAAAAGGACAGACCAAGTACAGAGCACAGGATAGACCAAGTACAAGTACAGGTGAAGTTTACAAAGTATTGAGGGTTTAAGTGGTTAAATGTCTGAAAAACACATTATGCAAAAAGGTGCTACGCACACCACATCCTTATAGTGGTGCTGGCTCACGGCAGAAGAATCTAAAGTTGAATTGTCAAAAGACAAAAAGTGGCCGCACACACCGTTATAACCAAAGTGCCAATTTATTAAAGGACGCAGAGTAAAAAAGAGGTTACCAACGTTTCGGCACATCAATCCCTGCTATCAATCGCAATTCGTCTATAGAAACCTATTGTAGACTGGTTGAACAAGAGGTGATGTCAACTTTGCATGATAAAGATAAACATAAATCTCACTGTAATCTTAACAAAGACGAGAAGCAAGCTTTGCTTGATTTGATCTCAAGTCTGATAATTCCATTGTCATTAAGGAGGCTGATAAAGGTGGTGCTGTTGTTTTGCTAAATAAATCTGATTATGTCACTGAATGCCATAGACAATTACTGGATGACACTTCCTATACTAAACTTCCCAGTAACCCAATTGGTAACTTTAAGGCTACAGTAAATGACACATTAAAAGCCTTTCTTCTGTCTGAGAATATAACAAAAAAAGAGTTTGATTTCCTCAATAACCAGCACCCCAAGACACCTGTGTTTTATATTTTACCCAAACTTCACAAAAACTTTGAAAAAACCCCAGGTCGACCTATTATATCGGGCATTGACTCAGTCACATCCCCTCTTTCCTCATTTGTAGATTTTTTTATTAAGCCCTTCAATGAACGTCTTCCCTCTTATGTGAAAGACACAGGGCACATGATATCCATTGTTGAAAATCTCAAACCATTAACAGGTGATACTTTTCTGGTCACACTGGATGTAGAGTCGCTGTACACTAATGTACCTCATGAAGGCGGCATCCAGTCTCTGGAACATTTTTTATTAGAGCGCCCTACCACGGCAAGACCCTCTAATGAATGTATTGTCACAATGGCTGAACTAGTCCTTACGCATAATTATTTTTTGTTCCAAGACGATTATTTTCTACAGAAGAGGGGAGTAGCAATGGGTTCCCCTATGGCTCCTAATTATGCAGGCCTGTATGTTGGGTTCCTAGAGAAAACAAAAAAATCTAAATTCTATCCACAACCCCTTTTGGTCCAATATTGTTCTTTGGAAAAGATACATTGATGACGTTTTCCTTTTATTTCGTGGCACAAGAGAACAACTCAATACTTTTTTCTTGTTTGTCAATTCATGTTCAGATCATTTGAAATTTACCATGTCCTTTGATTTTCATTCTTTGAACTTTTTGGATTTGCTGATCACCAGGGAAGAAGATGGTGTTCTCTATACTGACCTCTATAAAAAACCTACAGATAGAAATAGTCTACTAAGGGCAGATAGCTGTCATCCTCTGCCTCTAAAAAACACCCTAACCCTGATTTAAAGAACGGGGTTATTCTAATACCCAAATCAACAATGCCTCACACAAGATTGATCTAAAACCTAGGTCACAATTACTTCAGAGACGGTCAAAAGATAAAGAACAATCTACCATCTTCTCCACTGGCTACTCTAAAGTAGCTGAACAGTTTAAACAGATTATCCACAAACACTGGCATATTCTGAGATCTGACACACAGCTAAACAATACCTTTTCCAAGCCTCCATTAATTGTATTTTCCCGTGGTCAGAATCTCAGAAACCATTTGGTCAAGTCTGATTTACCCCCTGTTGTACCCCCCACTCAACGTTTATTGACACCCATTCCCAATGGCAATTACAAATGCGGCTCTTGTGCACAATGCAACAGTACTTATAAATGTCACAAGTTTAAGCACCCACACTCCGGTAAAAGTATCCCTATCAGAGGTGTAATTACCTGTTCAACAAAAGCCGTCATTTACCTACTCACATGCCCTTGTGGCAAAGCATATGTGGGAATGACGACTCGAGAACTTAAGGCTCGTATAGCAGAACATCGCAGCACTATTAGGTGCAAAAACATGAATTATCCTGTTGCCGCTCACTTTGTGGAATCCAACCACCCTGTCTCTTCTCTACACTATATTGGGATAGAAAAAGTCCCTGTACCAAGAAGAGGGGGAGAGATGGACCAATTACTTTTAAAACGCGAGGCTTATTGGATTCAGACTCTTAAAACCCTTACCCTATTTGGCCTAAATGTTGATTTTGACCTTAAATCTTTTTTATAAAAATAAAACATATTTTTGTTTAAATACCTTTTTAACCCTATGATTTTTTCCCCTCTGATTCGCAGGCAGCCTATCCTCCCTTCAGAGGCTCAGAATTATATAAGGGACATGAATAATATTCAGGACATGTTATTTGTTTATTTCTTTACTTTCCTTGACTGTATCTAATTCCTACATTAATGTGCACTGCAAAGTTTGTTATTGTATATTTTCTTCTGATTTTCTTCTCTATATGTTGCTATTCTTTTGATTACATGTATGCATTTGTTAAAAAAAACTCAAAATGGGCAAGGAACTAAACTTCCAGACATTTACAAGTAGTGGTTAGTCATGTGGTATAATCACTACTTAATTATTCAGGAATGATGGCCCATCACAGGGACATGGCCCATTCGAACCCGTGTCTCTCAAGTCCAAATGTGATTGGTTGTATTATCCTTAGGCACCATACTTAAGTGTCACTTGAATGTTGTTGTGCATATACCGTGCCGAAACGTTGGTAACCTCTTTTTTACTCTGCGTCCTTTAATAAATTGGCACTTTGGTTATAACGGTGTGTGCGGCCACTTTTTGTCTTTTGACAATTCAACTTTAAACTGAAAAACACATTTAATATGAATCCAACATGTAGTGGGGGACAGGACAACACCAAGGTTCTGAATGAATGAGAGCTGACTGTCCAGGACAACACCAAGGTTTTGAATCAGGGGTGATGCAACTTTGATAATGGAGAGGCCACACTCACCCAGAGGGCCACATTGCTTATACTGTTGGGCAGACACCTCTTATCTCCATATTTTAACTTTTTTTGCAAATTAATGCTGTACTTCGCCATTCTATGTCACACAAAACTAGCAAAAATAGACAATGAATTTCTTTATACTAGTCATTAAGCTACTAATAAAGCGGGTCATGTTTGCGTGTTTGGAATTGTAATATCTGTAAATCAATAATATATCAGTATTTCGATATTAACCTGCGGGCCGCATTAAGAGAAGGTGGGGGCCCATTAAGTGAATGTGGCCCCCGGGCCGCCAGTTGCCCATGTATGTTCTGAATGAATGAGATTGGACTGTCCCTAACACCAAAGCTAAATAACACTTGTAAACCCCCTTAATCAAAGCTGAGCACTCATAAAATAAGAACAGGAAAACAAATCATCCACAGATCTGTCAGTGTAACAACAAAACATTTCCCCACGGCACACAAAACATCTATGCCAACTACCAGAGGGAAGAACAAACTGATGCTCTGTTTAGTGATGGATAGAGATCAAGATAATACAAAGTAGAAACATCTTGTTATTTCCAACTGCATTCTTCACTGAAAAATTAACTAGAAATATAGCTGCAAGCAGCGATAATATGGGGCCAGGAGAGAGAAATGATAATTCCTTTAACAGGTCAGTTCATGAAAGTCCTTGCGGTCTTGTTTCCAATGAGTGCCTGTGAGCAATTAGGGGTTAAGAGTCTTGCTCAGGGACAAATTTCATTTCATCGACACATTTGCTGACCTGGCCTGGAATCGTACCTGGGGCAACCAGAGTCTCTGGCTCTCTAGGCTGGCTCACTAACCACTCAGCTATGGCCACCCCTCAGAGAGAGAGAGAGAGAGAGAGAGAGAGAGAGAGAGAGAGAGAGAGAGAGAGAGAGAGAGAGAGAGAGAGAGAGAGAGAGAGAGAGAGAGAGAGAGAGAGAGAGAGAGAGATAGATAGATAGATAGATACGGAATAGATTGAAGAGACATAGAGAGAGACAAATGGAATAGATTGAAGAGACAGAGAGAGAGACATGGAAACGGAATAGATTGAAGAGAAAGACATGCAACTTAAATGAGTCTGCATCAAGTGAGGCTTGAACCGGCAACCTTACGGTCATGAAGCACTCTTAGGTAGCTGCAACACTACCTATAGTGCTATATCTTTGTCGAGGCTGATATTGTCTGTTGAGGATCACAAACTCTTGCCTTCTGTCATGACCCAAGCCCATGTTTCACTAACACTAAGATCACTCGTTCACAAACCATTTACCAATGAAGAAATTGTACATCTCCTCAGAACCAAAATTAGTGAAAGTAGCCGATCTACAAGCTCACAAACCATTAAAAGTTGTCAGATTGTACATTGGCTATTTTCACAATGAAGTATGTTATACATTGAAAAAACATACTCTCATTGCTATCTGAAAAGTTGTGAGATTGTAGATCAGCTGTATGTAAAAAACACTCAATTAAGTATTTCATGTTATCTTTAACAATTGCAGATGTATTCATTGATAGTCATGTTGTGTGAAATGCAACTCAGATGAAGTCTGCACCAAGTGAGGCTTGAACTGGTGACCTTCAGGTTGTGGGGCACACATTTAAGCGAGAAGCCACCAACAGACAAGAACCTGTGAAAAAGGAGATCACACAGATCATACAGTTTCACGCAAATAGCTGAAAAATCCTGGGTTTAAGTGTTTTTCAAACTGCTCAAGATTGCGGACAATCTAAGGGCGGTGCTTACTGGTCAACGTGATAGATGTGTTCCTCATTAGTCAAGGCACATGTGTAAGCAGGTCTAATGGCTGTCGGCCAAACGAGGCATGACTTTTGCCTGTTTAAAGTTTGCATTTTCAAAAAATTGCTATAGCGCCCCCGTTTGACCAATTGGAGTAAGATTGGTTTCAGTGATATTTGGAATGGCCCTTTACATTTCTGCAAAGTTTCAAAGAATGGTAAGTCTGCATGTATGTGTTAGGGGCAGATGAATAATTGTCATAAAACTGCAATATTCATTGGCTCATTAAAGCTTCATTTTTTCACTTATGGAAGATATTTTGCAAACGTTTTTTGGTATAGGTCCAAAGTTCATGTGTAAAAAGTTTCGTGCAGATTACTCAAAAATCCCAGGAGGAGATAGGTTTTAACTGTTTTTCATATAATTCAAAATGGTGGGAGATCTAAAGGTCAGAGGTCAAAAGTCAGAGTGTGAAAGTTGTTCAGCATGAGGAGACGGATGTGTGCATCGAAGTTTCATGGCTGTAGGTCAAACACGGCATGAGTTGTACCTGTTCAAAGTTGGCATTTTTCAATTGAGTGCTATAGCGCCACCTTTTGACGAAAGATTGTGAGAATTATTTCTTGATCGTTTTTCATGACCATCTATCATATGGCCGAGTTTCATAAAAAGCGACTGCACGGTTCAGCCAGAACTGCCAAAAGTGGCAGAAGAAGAAACGGAAATAATGCGAATAACAATATGGGTCCATGCTGGAAGCCTGGCCCCATAAAAATGAAAGAAAAACCACTGGGCATGACTGGGTGACCCTTTTTCTGCCTATTCGAAGATTAATCCAGAACAAGACAATTCAACAGGCATGAGTCCAGTTCAGTCTGGTTCAAGCTGTCTTACAACCTGATTTTCACCGGGCACAATCTCCAGATCTCAAAATCACCTTATCTCACACCCCCAGTCCATTAGCTTAGGTCCATTAGCATTAGATTCATGAGAGCTGACTGTCCAGGACAACACAAGGCTCTTGGCCATTGGAACAGAAGCCACCAGGGAGTTGTCTATGGAAATAATGAGGTCCTGCATGGAGCAGGACTTACCTGAGAAGAAGAGAAGCTCAGTCTTGTCTGGGTTCAGCTTGAGGTGGTGAGAAGACAAGACATCCACTGTGAGATGTCATCCAGACATGCAGCGATGCACTCTTCAACCTAAGTGGCAGGAGGCGGAGAGAGAAACAGTTGAGTGTTTACCAGTGGTGTAAAGTAACTAAGTACATGTACTCAAGTACTGCACAACTAAAAGTACCATTTTAAGGTATATTATTAATTATACTGGAGTATGTTCAATGTTCAGTACTTTAACTTCTACTCCACTACATTTCATTTCATAGGAAAATATTATACTTTTACTGAAAAACAATTACAACTACAATTATTTGACAAGTTTAGTTACTAATTACTTTGTAGATTTTGATTATTATTACAAAACATACATTAACCACTTCAGCCCTATATTAATTTCGGCCATTTGAAAATAACCGATCTACAAGCTCACAATGCGTCGCATCATTGTGAGATCATTGTAAAAGATCTATATACATTTGAAAACTTGAAACGGGACATTCTGCATAATGAGTACTTTTACTTTTGGTACTTTAAGTATATTTTGACACCAATCATTTTGTACTTTTTTTAATTTTTATTAATTTTTTATCCCACGATTTTGCAACTCTTTTTCACCCAGTGCCAATTCTCTAAGTAATCCTGGCCGCTACACTCCCCCTGCCAGCCTAGGGAGCCCAGAGCCGAGCTCATGTCTCCTTCAATGCATGAGAGCCAACTAGCCTTCTTATCACCTGACAGGGGGGAGTTTCCCCGGTAGGACGTAGCGTGTGGAAGGAACACGTTATCCCAACCAGTTCCTTTCCCCTCCATCAGGCGCCCTGGCTAACAAGGGGGAGGCGGTATAGCGACCAGGGGTCCTAGGGGACACGGGGAGAACATGTAAACTACACACAGAAAGGCCCTTTCGCCAACCCCACCTAATGATGGGAGCTGATGATGCGGGAATCACAGCGGGACAGCGCCCACAGCGGGAATCGAAACCAGGACCTTTTAGCTGTGAGGCGACAGCCCTACCGACTGCCCCACCATGCCCCCTATACTTTTGTACTTTTACTCAAGTAAAATGTTTTATTCCTGACTTTTACTTGTAATGGAGTATTTCTACATTGTGGTATTGATACTTTTACTTAAGTAAAGAATTTGAGTACTTTTTTTCCACCACTGTTTTTTTACAACTGTAAACTGACATTTCACTTCACTTCACAATTTATTGTCATACAATGATTGCACAATTGAACAATTGGTATCAGTCATTGTCAGTCATTTCTTTGTAAGTTATTTGCCATATGAAAATTTTGTTTATAAAGCCTAAAAGCTAAACAGAAATGTAATGTATATTCTGTATGCCAAGGAAAAATACTTAAATGAATGTAATTGTCTTTTTCCATTGAACATACAAGTAACACAATGTAAATGACATTTCTGTTTAGCTTTTAGGCTTTGTAGACAGAAATGTCATGATGGCAAATAACTTAAATATACACATAAATGACTGACACCAATAATCAAAATAAATAATACTATGGCCAAAATATTATGCGATTATGTAATAATTGTGATTGGCCTATACAGTCACAACAGTGACTGTGGTGTAAAGTAACTAAGTACATCTTGGACTACAAGAGACACCACAACATTGGGATACCCATGTACCTGTCAAAATACTTCAAAAACGTAAATCAAGTCCACCATTACAACACCAGAGTCAGCTCCACTGATCACGAATCAATTATTTGAAAACTTTAGTTACTAGTTACTTTGTAGATTTGAATTATTATTACAAAACATACATTAACCACTTCAGTCCTATTTAAACTTTGGCTATTTGAAAATAGCAGATCTACAAGCTCACAAGTGTGAGCTTGTAGATCTGCTATTTTCAAACGATTTTCATATCCTATCCTTTAACTAAATGTTAATGTCATTACAGTTCATACTCACTCTCACACACTCTCTTCTCCTCCAGGCTAGTGTGTTAGTTGACCAGCCACAGCCCATCTTGTAGTTATTAATGTCAGCTGGTTATGGTAGAAATAGTGAAAAACCAGCTCCAAACACACACACATGCTGATATATACACACTGATATTAATCCCCAGGTCTTTCATTTGGGGACATTTAGGCCTGTTCACCTGTTTCTCTCTCTTACTTCCTGCTTTCTTTAGTCCCACCCCCTGTCAGAACCTGCTATATTGACTAGAGTTGATTGACACCTGGATAACCAATGACATTGCTTCCATGAGCTTGGCGTAAATGTAACATAATATGACGAAGTAGCTGCATGTCTGCTGCCCCCTAGTGGACCTGGTGCTTTAGACAACTGGTTAGCGCAGCTGCCAGTGAAATGACAAACCTGGGTTCAAATCCCTGTCTGAACACTTATGTTTGAAGCTCTCAAGGTTTGAGTTCAAACAACACTCTTACTTTCAAACTACATTTGATCTATAAAAAAAGTGAATGTGTCAAATGTAGCTTGTTAATTGCTAGTTTTGAAATTGTTTTAAAAATATGGAATAATCTTCACTGGCACAAAATATTTTCAGATGAGGATTTGTGGCCAAATACACATTAATTTGGGGATTTTACCCCCATTTTACCCCCTTGACGCTGAGTGGCAAGAAGGGAAGCACTGGGTGCCCTTTATAAAGTCTTTGGTACGACCCATCCAGGAAATCAAACCCCAACCTTCAAATCTCAGGACAAATACCTCAACCATAAGGCCACTGAACTGACATACAACAAGAACAAGACATCACTTCTGGATCAGAATGGAGATTACTCACTGATTTACCTTCTATGTTGAGGACAATATTCCACCAGCTGCGTCCTTGGACAATGTCCGCTGGTTGTAGGATTAAATTGTTCCAATAGATGTTAAATCTCAGTTGTGTCTTATTTAACCCTGATCATCAGGTGTATCTAGTAGATTCAGTGATGTTTGCTGTGGATCTTCATCTTTTGACCTGCCACCACCTCTCCCTCCAACCTCAAGTATGATCTAAAACATCTCATCAGTGTAGAAGGCCTGGTGGTACAATAATAAAGGTGAGGTTACAGAAGTTGAAGGGTGGGATGTTTGAGTCTTGGTCCTGATGAATCTTTGACCAAGACTCAAATCTTCTCCCTGAGTTAGGAGATTTATTTTTTAACCATTGGTTCATTTTAACCAATGTGTGTTTCCCCCCTCTTCATCATCCTCTGTTCACCTCAGGGACCTTCTTTTTCAACAGTGTTCCGGAATCTCTTTCATATTGAGGCCTTTGTATGTTCGTCTCTTTCACAATGACTGTTCTGCAGTGGTGAAAAAAGTACTCAAATGTTTTACTTAAGTAAAAGTATCAATACTGCAAAGTAAAAGTCCGGAATTCAAAATTTACTTGAGTGAAAGTACAAAAGTATTGGTATCAAAATGTACTTAAAGTACCAAAAGTAAAAGTACAAACATGTTTGAAAATAGCAGATCTACAAGCTCACAACTTTCAAATAGCCTAGGTATTGAATAGGGCTAAAGTGGTTAATGTATGTTTTATAATGTAATAATGTATATCTGCAAAGTAACTAGTAACTACAGTTTTCAAATAATTGTAGTGGAGTAAAAGTGCAATATTTGACTCTGAGATGTAGTGGAGTAGAAGTAAAAGTATTTGGAAATACTCCAGTAAAGGAAAAGTACCTGAAGACATTTTATTTTGAAATCTTTTGAAATGATAAAACAATAATAATAATGTGAACCTGTGTTTGGGAACCTGCACTAGGTGTAATAAGTGTTGTCATGTTGTGTCCAGCAGGTGTCAGTGTTGTGTCTCGTTGTGTTCAGTACCTGTTTGTGAACTTGGGTCAGCTGCTCCAGGTTGTTTTCTGAGCCTTCTGACCATGAAGACAGGTCAATATACAGCAGAAATAGGCTTATTCTGACCATGAAGACAGGTCAATATACAGCAGAAATAGGCTTATTCTGACCATGAAGACAGGTCAATATACAGCAGAAATAGCCTTATTCTGACCATGAAGACAGGTCAATATACAGCAGAAATAGGCTTATTCTGACCATGAAGACAGGTCAATATACAGCAGAAATAGGCTTATTCTGACCATGAAGACAGGTCAATATACAGCAGAAATAGGCTTATTCTGACCATGAAGACAGGTCAATATACAGCAGAAAGAGAGAGAGAGAGACACACACACACACACACACACACACACACACACACACACACACACACACACACACACACACACACACACACACACACACACACACACACACACACACACACACACACACACACACACACACACACACACACACACACACACACACACACACACACACACACACACACACACACACACACACACACACACACACACAGACACTCAACAACTAGTCCTTGGTCATTCATCTCTCTTTTCCTATTGGTCGAGGGTTTATTGGGAATAACTCTAGTTCTGAGCATATTCAAGGTCTCGAATTTGGTGTGAGGTCTTTGGGGACCAATAGGAACAAATTGTTATTGGAGGCCACGCCCCCTCTGTGTTCCTATTGGCTGAGGGGTTTTATGTAAATATCTCTGGTTCTGAGTGTCCTATGGGGCCCAAACTTGGTGGGGGGTCTTAGTGGACCAATGAAAATGGACTGCCACTGCAGGCCGCGCCCCCTCTGTGTTCCCATTGGCTGAGGGGTTCTATGTAAAAATCTCCGGTTCTGAGTGTCCTACGAGGCACAAACTTGGTGGGGGGTCTTAGTGGACCAATCATAATTGACTGCCACTGGAGGCCACGCCCCTCTGTGTTCCTATTGGCTCAGGGGTTTTATGTAATTATCTCCAGTTCTGAGCATCCTATGGGGCCCAAACTTGGTGGGAGGTCTTAGTGGATTAATGGGAATAGACTGCCACTGGAGGCCACGCCCCTCAGTGTTTCTATTGGCTGAGGGGTTTTATGTAAATATCTCCAGTTCTGAGCGTCCTATGGGTCCCAAACTTGGTGGGAGGTCTTAGTGGACCAATGATAATTGACTGCCACTGGAGGCCACGCCCCCTCTGTGTTTCGATTGGCTGAGGGGTTTTATTTAAATAACCTCTCTGTCTGTCTGTGTGCTGGAGAACCCAGTACCTCACCTGTCTATCTGTCTGTCTGTCTGTCTGTGTGCTGGAGAACCCAGTACCTCACCTGTATGTCTGTCTGTCTGTCTGTCTGTGTGCTGGAGAACCCAGTACCCCACCTGTCTATCTGTCTGTCTGTCTGTCTGTGTGCTGGAGAACCCAGTACCTCACCTGTCTGTCTGTCTGTCTGTCTGTCTGTCTGTGTGCTGGAGAACCTAGTACCCCACCTGTCTATCTGTTTGTCTGTCTGTCTGTCTGTCTGTCTGTCTCTGGATCCTCTGGTATGCAGTGACAGGTCCTGATCCCCTCTACTGCAACAGCTTTAGTTGCAGGTCCTGAAGAACACTATCCACAACACCACAACACTATCAAAGGTCCTATCCTTCAACTATAAATGTCATTACAGTTCTCAGATAGTGTCCATACTCACTCAGAAACGTGTTGAAATGTCTCACACACTCTCTTCTCCTCCAGGCTAGTGTGTTACTGGACCAGCCATAGTCCATCTTGTAGTTATTAATGTCAGCTGGTTATGGTAGAAATACTGAGTGAAAACCCAGCTCCAAACACACACACACACACACACACACACACACACACACACACACACACACACACACACACACACACACACACACACACACACACACACACATGATGATATATACACGCTGATATTAATCCCTGGCTATTCATTTGGTGACATTTAGCTGATTATAAACTTAATAACCAACACTTAAACATCACTGTTTTCACCTGTTTCTCTCACTCTCAGACTGTCTTCCTTCTTCCTTTTTTTTAGTCCCACCCCCTCGCCAAACCTGCTATGTTGACTAGAGTTGATTGACACCTGGATAACCAATGACATTGCTTCCATGAGCTTGGTATAAATGCAACATATCTGACCAAGTAGCTGGATGTCTGCTGCCCCCTAGTGGACCTGGTGCTTTAGACAACTGGTTAGTGCAGCTGCCAGTGAAACGACAAACCTGGGTTCAAATCTCCTTCTGGACACTTTGTCTTTGATGTTTGGTGCTTTCAAGGTTAAGAGATCAAGTATCACTCTTACTAAATTTTAACTACATAAATATGAATATAATAAAATAAAAGAATTTGTCGAATCACAAGCAGCTTGTCGACAACATCATTTAAATGTAATTTTCTCTTATGGGGGTTCCTGGCACAAATATTTTCAGATGGGGGTTTGTGGCCAAATACATATAATAACAATAATAATAATATAGTCCACACTCCTTTGCAGTATTTGTCACTGTATATTTGCATATACAGTGAAATGAGGTATCTGCATTTAACCATCCTCAGTAACAGAGCAGTGGGCGCTATTGGGGGCATTTAGAATTGTTTTAGTCTTTACCACTAAAAGAAAGAAAGAACCTAATATTATCTAGAGTATATGCAGCAGCATCTGACTGTATGAACTTAGAACTTGTGATTGTAACTAAAATAACTTAAAACTCAATATATTGTCATAACTCAGAGCCACAGGCGAAGCATAGCTGAGTCCCAATGTTGGAAACTGTATTGAGCTTAAAACTTACAAAATATATTTTTCAATACATCGTTAGTTAAAGATTTAAATACAAAACAAAATTCTCGATAAGGGATGTGAATCAGTTCCAATTGTTCATAGCACCAGTTTTTAAGATATCATAATGTTTACGCTGGGGTAGATGCAAAAGCTGAAAAAAGACACAGCTCATTTGATTTACAGATAAGGTCTTTACTGATAAAGTGATGAGAAATACAGTACAGTATATACATTATTCACAGCAGTTAAGGCGACATTTAAGGAACATTTCATGTATTTCATGCATGTAAATCTGCTTTTACTGTACAAGGAATCAGACAAAGAAGTACAAAAGGGGCATGTTACATCAGAATCTCAACAAAACAATGAACAGAAACCACATAAAAAATAAATTTCCTCCCAATCAGAAAAGTACAAAACAATTTGAGTTAAGCCTGATTCGTGACGCTTCGTTGTACAACGGCTTCGCACGCAAAAAATGGCAGATCTACAAGCTCTAGATCGGCTATTTTCGGCACGTGACACCGTTGTCGTATGGCGAAGTGTACACCACATCACGCTTAACAAGCTTTTCAGGACTATGTACAAAAATAACGGGCAAACAGAAAAACCCCTGCTCAGTATTCAGCAGGTAATCTCATTCTCACCACACATTTACATCAAAGGCGTCACATTTGTTTGAGCTCCAAGTTAGTCACAATAATACTCTCCATGCTCACGTTTCCAATTTTTGATCCTTTTTTAAAGATTTTCTCAGTTGCCAAAACAAAGAACTATAAATACTTTAAAGTGCAGAGTAGCTCAAACTAGCAGTGTTTTTTTCTTATTTTTCTTATTTTATTTAAATTGCCTCTCCTAAATGTTTTGATGTAATATAGCTGCAAGTGGACAACTAAGAATTGTGGGTAATGCATCTATACACCATTTATACCTCTGTGAAGCAGTGGATATATGGGTACAACTGAAATCGTGACGTGTCCCTCATCTCCATAAAAAAAACCTAACCTTTAATACGCTACATAAACACAAATACACTTGTCTGATGTCCTTTCATTCTCCTGCAGTTCCCTTCCATACAATGTTAAAACCATGAGCATTATGGTAGGGTTATGTCTAATTTTAGCACAAATTACAGCCTTATTTCAGAGTACAGCTGAGTGGAGAAAGAACGGTCATCACAAAATTATTGCACAGTAGAACTACGCAAATTGCTCTCTTAAAATTTAGGTTATAGACCAATTATTTGTTTACTAACATTGAGCCTGGACGCACAGGTGATTGTTTCACGCAATCAATTCCCAACCTGTTTCGGGGTGCACTGGTTTCAGCACACCCCAACCCCCTCTTGTGTGTGTTGGCTAGTGAGACGCGTCCTAACGAGACCTGATATAATGGGTTTCGTTGCGCGCATACTGGCTGCACGCAGCCAGTATGACGTCGTCTGTTAAGGGGTCTATTAGTCTGTGAAATCTGTCGGGATTGGTGAATATACCATTTAAAATGACATGCGGACAACGATCAATATAATCCGGTTAAAATTGGTCACAACAGCTACAATATGTGATCTGTCAAAATGCTCTTGAGCAACCGACAAAATCCAGACACCGCGTCGCAGCGCAACACGATTTGAGCTTGTAGATCTGCTATTTCTGGTTGAGAGATTTGGGTGTGAAGGGAAACAAAAAAGGAGTATAGACCTCTGGTGGTCCCCGGTAAACAAAGTATATAGCGTCTATTTAAGTGGTTAACAGCTGACTGGCGAGGTTCAAACATGTTACCATTTCAAGTTACAGTACGTAAAAACAACAGACCCACTACATGTATGTTACTTTGTGACAGCATACTGTACACAACCTACGCGGACCGTCAATCACGTTACAAATACACACCATCACTTATAGGCATACTGTATCCCTGGGACATAAAGGATACATACACATGCTACTGTGTGAGTAAATCAAAGGTTCCCTACAGTTGCCTCACAAGAGGGCTTGGGAAACGTTTGTTTTGGCAACTGTCAAATCTATCCAGTGAAAAAGTCTCTATTTTTTTCTTTTTACCTCTGAATATTTTAGTAGCTTTGGATACCAAGCCATATCAATTATATTGCATAATATGTACAGTAAAAACTAAACTAAACACGAAACAAAGCCTCATGCTCACTCACTCACTCACTCATGTACGCGTTAGACCCTAAAGTTTTGTATACGGCCATCGTGAGTTGTTGGATATTGGGTTAAGTTAGTATACGTGCGTTGTACTCGCTCTTAAAGTCTTGCTGGGTAGTCAGAGCAACAGTAGGCCGCTAAGATACGATCAGCATCATTACAACACGCACGCACGCACGCTCACTCGCACACACACCTCATACATACATGTCTGTTTAAAGTTGTTGTTCAGGTGACAGAGACAGAGGTGTGTTTTATATAAGTGGTTCTCAAAGTGGGGTCCGGGGACCCCCAGGGGTCCTTAAGGGGGTTCCAGAAGGTCCAAAGCAAATCAGTGTAACCACTTTTTCATGTCCTTGACATGAAAAGGTTTGAGAACCACTGTATTATATGACAGACACATACACACACAGAGACCCTAGTTGATGTAGCAGAATGTGGAATGAAGCTTCAACAGTGTAGCAAAGCTCTATATATAGGCATGACAGTGCCTAACCCGAAACACTGATGAAGAAGATCAAACCAAAAATAAAGGTGATATACAGTAGTACAGTTCTGCTGGAGTGATGTAATGGTTTGCTAGTAGTGTGATTTGAAAACAATTAGTTTTTGTGGATGAAAGTCACAAGCATCTACATCAGCACTGTATGGGGACTGGGGGGGTCAGGTTTTATAACTGTAAATGTACCTGAGATACTTGATAAACACATACACACACATTCACACAACAACAACAGATTAACACTGTAACTCTGTTCAAACTAATGTGTGGAACATTTGAATTGTGCCATACAAAGTTTTAGTAAAAGATCATAATATACATAGAACAATACCTAAAATATATTAGAAAAAATATTTTTTGCAATATTTCTTTTTGAATGTATACAACAACCAAATGACTTAACTTGACTTTTCTTTTTTTATTTTATTATAAATAACTATATATTTAAATTAAATTTTAAAGTTGTTTAAAAGCCCCTTCCACGACTTTAAGACTACACTCACGGGGTGCCCCCTTGTGGCTCAGCCAGTTAGTGCACAGACCACTATGCTCCTTGTGACCGTGAGGACTCGGGTTTGAATCCGACCCCCATCTTGTCTTGCATGTCTCTCCTCTCTCTCTGCCCTTGGTTCCCTGTCTCTCTACACTGATCTAAAATAAAGCAAAACAAATGCCAAAAATGCATCAAAATAAAAGGGGGGGATACCAAATTTGAAATAACTATACTCGTTTGGTAGTATTCTTTTGTTTCAGAGCAATAAGTGACATTATAATGGGAGCAAGGAAACCACATAGTCACACAATTCAGTGAACTCTACACTTGAAACTTAAAAGTCAAACTTTGATGAAAACCATTAATTAAAATAAAAATAATTATATATATATATATATATATATATATATATATATATATATATATATATATATATATATATATATATATATATGATTTCTGTTTGTCTAATAATCTAATGCAAAGATCCACTGGTATGTCATCAATAACATGAATGATGTAACATGACACGTGAATTCACAGCAGTTACAAGGACTGGAATCAAGCATTACCCATAATTCATAGAGAAACAGACACATATTAGTGAAGCATGCGTCAAGCAAGTGCGATCAGGGTTCTAACTACAAGTCTTCCCAGCAGTGGCATCTCCCATAACTGAATAGAGGTCTAATGCAAACAGGGATGGACACATGTCCATTCTCCATCCACTTCTGGTATAAATATTGACTTTTGAAGTATCAAAAAACTATATAAATGTACCAAGCTTCAAAGTGTTAGGTTGTTAAAATAAATCCTTTGTACTTGTGTAGTTTTGTATTTGTAATTTTGCAGCATGAGCACATACCAGAAGGTATTTCATTTAACAACGTATTGAAAAGTGTCATAAAAATAGTATAAAATGAGTCAAATTTGAAGCATCTTAAAATGCTAGAACTGTAATAGAAAAATGCCCAACCCTAAATACGCGCCAAAAAGTTTCCAAGAAACGCAGGGGATTATTCTTGCCCAAAATCATTTAAGTATGCTGCAAAGTGGTTGCTGGCAGAGCCTTTCCCCTAATGTACAGGTAGCAGGGGAGAGGGGGAATAAACAATGAAGAGCTCACCATCTCTATTTATGTGGCCTTAAGAAAGCTTTAATTAAATACGTCTTTAAGTGTCTTGTGCATCCCTCGTTAAATTAAACTAGTGTCCTATGGAGTGGGATGTCAAGTGGCCACTTGTACAAGCTATATATACGTACTTCGTTGTAGAGCCGGTGTCTCGTGCTGAAATTAGCCGATGCACAAGCTTGCGGCGCGCTTTGAGCTTGTAATATCGGCTATTTTCAGCCCAAGATTCAGACCCGGTGTCTGGGAGTGTTGTGACCGTTGGCTTTGTGGAACTGCCCTCCGTTGTTGTTCCCTTGTGCCATTTGGCATCCCTCATTGCATTTAACGTGGATCTCACCAAGTGGGTTCCTCTGAAACGCTGTGGAGCTTCCGTGGAAGCAAAATGGAGAGCGTTTTCAACCCGCTGGTGCGCGTGTCTGCATCGTCATACTGTCTGGCGGGAAAACGCTCGCCTCTCCGTTCCAGCGAAGCGCTCTCTCTTCCTGGTCCTCATAGGAACAGGTGCCGCTTGGTGGAGGAGGTCTCGTCCACCAGGGCTTGGACCGTGATGCTCACCTTGATCATGCCCTTCTCCTCTAGGATGTGGTGGGGAAGACACAGCTTGTCCTGGGAAAACAGATTCCACGTGGAGAGAGAGAGGGAGAGAGAGACACACACACACACACACACACACACACAGACAGAGATAGAGAGAGAATGAGAGATAAAAGTGTGGGGAGGTAGACCAGGAAGACAAAGTTAGAAATGACCAAATGAACGAGGACCGCTATTTATCATTTATTATGAACCAAGTGTTTGTGTATTGTGTGTGTGTGTATTGTGTGTGTGTGTGTGTGTGTGTGTGTGTGTGTGTGTGTGTGTGTGTGTGTGTGTGTGTGTGTGTGTGTGTGTGTGTACATGGATGTACCTTGTCTATACCACACATGTACACAGTCAAATCTGGTTGGTATCATTTAACTGTGTAAAAATGCATTACTACTGTAAGCTTTATTTATACTCTGTAGTACTATGGTGTCGCTTGCAAAAAAAAAAACTGATCTACATTGCTTTGTTAGCTTATAGATGTGTTCTTTTTGGCAAGCAACACCCTTGAGCGATGGAATATGAATGAGACTTTAAGTCTCTTTACCTTTAAACATGACATCACAAAGTAGAGTGTCAAAGAACCGACCACATCCCCAAATCACACATTTATTACCTCAAGTCTTTCACACTGTCAATTATCATACACAAGTCATAAAAATATCCCCACGCCCCACGTCCATTCATATCGTTGCTAAAAGAGTTAAAAATAAATACTTATGGCAGCAAGTACAAAGTCCAAGTCTGTTATTCTTTATGATCTATCGGACGCGGCGAGTCCTGACATTCATCAGTAGTTCGAAATTCCGTATCACGGTGGACCCAGCAGCACAGCCGATCATCAATTCAACACGTATCAAACCCTCAAAGACAAATCGCTTTAAATTACATTTGATTCGATAAAATTATTCTACTGTCTATAGCCCTTCAAGTGTTCTATATATATCAACCTTGAAAACAAACAAACATGACATTGCATATCAAGTTACAGTATAATTGTTTGTCATGAATTTAATGAATGAAAGATTACTTTATGGGCATCCATCGCCCGTGTTCAGGTAACTGAGGAGAGCATTATGAAAAGAGTCTAAAACAAACCTACACACTCTTCTGCAATTTTCACAACTCCGTACTGAACACCGCGTTCATTTCAATTTACGTGTCACACCAAGAGGTTTATGGTTAAAACAGTTTAGTGCTCAAAATGACATTAACATCTTTAACTAATGGCTTCCCTTTGCCTTCTCAATGCACATCAAAATAAGACATTAAGAAGAAAAAATATAATAAAGAAGAATATATTATGTGGTGCCACAGAAGGCTTGAAACATTAAAGGGATTTTTCACCCAAAGAAAATACTTATTTTCTATCAATTACACACACAATGAAGCCTTGAATTCATGGATTTGTTTTTGTTTTTGGTCATATTCCTAAGCAATTAATTTGATGACCGGCGGAGGAGACTCAATGGAGACTCTTTGAGTCTCCTACTGGAGACTCCGTCGGTCATCAAATTATTGGCTTAGGAATGTGACAAAAACTATAATATCTCCATGAATTCAAGGCTTCATTGTGTGAGTAATCGATAGAAAAAAATGTCATTTTGGGGGTGAACTATCCCCCAAAGTCATGTGCTTACCCAGTCAAGTATGGTACACAGAAATCTCCATAAGACTATTTAAATTAAGCAAAAGGTGGTAACTTTTCAGACCGTAAACTGTCACTTTCCAAGGTACTGTACCGTGACTCATTCTGGTGAAGATGCCACCTAGCAATAACTTGATAGAGAGATTAAGATCTAAATGTGACATGGAATGCAATAGAGAGCAGGAAAGGTAAACTCTTCACAACTAGCTTGCTTTCCTCAAGACTGAGTTATCATGGGAGTTACAAGTGATTAACCACCACCATATTGGAAGTTTAACTCTCCGCTTTCCAGGAAGAATGTTCTTTTTGGCGACACCCTAGAGTCTAGTGCAACTGAATATAATTTAGGCTTAATGGAGGTACAGCCACTGGACAGAACTAGTTTCCAACCCAGCTTACAAATCTGACTGGAACATTATAATGTCTTCCTTTCTGACAAAATAAACACCAGGACTCACTGTAATTGGTATTGGATCCAATTATAATTTCCCCCCTCTAACTTCATAATCTGAGCACAATGCCATCACAGCATATTTAACATAAGCTTTGTTTTGCCAAGGAGAGAGAGGAGACAATAGTATGATGATGATGATTGCTACTCGTCATTCTTCCAACATGGGGGTTCATCTTAACCACAGGTAGCCACTCAGTGATAGGATGAGACGGACCTCTACCATTATATAATACATGTTTTCGTTGCATTATGGCTAAGGAGGGTTAGGGTTAGGGTTGAATAGTGTTTCCGTGAGTTAAAAGGTGAACAAAAAACAATAAATTCATCAACATTGTCCGTCTTAAGACTCTCAAGATCGCAGTTGGTCGTTCCGTTCCGAGTCGCGGGCAGAACTAGTCGGAGAATCCCTGCAGTATCATATTGATACGATATCAGCGAGTCTATGACCTCAATGCTCCATACTCTCAGGTCCACGTGTTTTGAGCGTATTCCTTTTTTTTTGCTTTGGTGGCAAAAACACAATTCTTCTGTGAGTAAATATCGCCCTCTTGCAGGACTCGAGAAGAAGAAGAAGAAGAGGAGCAGCAAAACAAACGGAAAAGAAGAACAGGAGAGAGGAGAGAAGCACTGAGCCATGCTAAGCAGGAGGGACCTTAAGGGGTATTTCATTTTAAAACACTTAAAAGGACATTTTAATGTCTACTCAGACTTTTGTGCGCACCCCAGACAGCCCCCCCCACCCCCCCGGCTATATAAGCCCATTGAACTTCACACTCCATAAACAGTTTCTATGCTGTAGGAGAAGGACGTGTCTGATCAAATGAAAATCAAATATCTTAAATATTGAATCAAGCAACTTTTAAAAAAAACTGCCTGGGCTGTACACCAAAGCCAGAGTAGACCTTAAAATTAAGTGTTTTAAAGCAGTGGTTCTCAACCTTTTCCGGCCAATGAGCCCCCAAAATAATCATGTTTGAACTGTGGACCCCCCCACCCTGACAAGCACTTGGAATTGTAGGAGTTGAGGCATTCAACAGATAAATATTGTGAAAATAGCCAATCTACAAGCTCACTACGCCTCGCAACGCGAGGCGCTGTGAGCTTGTAGATCGGCTATTCAATTTTTTGAAATAGCCGATCTTTACTTTTGAGGCAGTAATGGCCTCTTTTGTTTTAAAGGATCTTAAAATTCCTTAAATTGTCACTTCACAGTCATCTGGGGACCCCCCCAAAATCCCCCCCTGGGGGTCCCGACCCAACAGGTTGAGAACCAGTGTTTTAAAGTGCCCCTTTAACGCATTAAGACCTGGAACGCATCTGTGTTACTTTAGATTTCTTTGGCTATTCAAAAATAGCAGATATACAAGCTCATAGCGCGCTATGAGCTTGTATATCTGCTATTTTTGGAAAATATATATATACATATTTTTTTTTAATGTTTTTAAAAAACGGTTAGGATCGCCTCAGGTCTTAATGGGTTAAATGTGTGTGTGTGTGTTGGGGGGAGGGGGGAGGGTGTCCGTTGCCTCGGTTACGTCAGTTCGCTCCAGCTATAGGCCACAAACAGCAGGACGAGGCAGAACAGGTGCACCAGGCTGGACGCCACCAGGTCCCAGATCTGCCAGGCCGCCGGCGGCGTCTGAGTGGTGGCCGTGACCAATGAGGGAGTCTCTTTCCCGCCGGGGGCAGCGGTGGGGACCGGAGGAGCTGGGCGGGGCGGCTCTTCTTCTTCCGGTTTCCTGTCTACCTCGCCACCGTCCCGCTCAGCGTCTTCCCCCCCCTCCTCCCTTTCTGGAAGAGGAAGAAGGGGCGTCTCCAGGGAGACCAGCGCCCGCACGGCGGCGCGGACCGGCCGCAGGCGGCACTGGATGATGTCGTAGGGCGAACAGAGAGACGACTGGTGTGACATGACGTGTGTTTTACCGAGAGAGAGGAGAAGGAGGAGGAGGAGGAGGAGAAGAGCCCCCGAGTGAGAAAACAAAACGATAAATGTTTGGGAGGAAGGAGGGAAGGGGAACGATAGATGATGAAAGAGAGAACAACAAACAACAACAACAAAGTTGAGGGGGAAAAAGAGGAAGAGAGGAAATGAAGGGATAAAGGGGAGAAATAAGGGAGTAAGAGGACGCAAGAAAGGAGGGCATGTTTGTCAAGACAGGTGAAACACAGAAGAATGAACAGTGTTGGTTAGAAGGAGGAGGAAGAAGCGTAGAGTATTGGAAAAGAAGTTGACAAATAGAGTGGTGAGAATGAAACACAGGCAGAGAAGGGTGACATTGAGGACGACAAGAATAGAGAGAGAGAGAGAGAGCAACAGAGGTCACATAAAGAAGAGGAGAACGTGGAAGGGTGTGTGTGTGTGTGTGTGTGTGTGTGTGTGTGTGTGTGTGTGTGTGTGTGTGTGTCAGCGAAGAGAAGGTTGTGGAATCGAAATAGGAAGATTGATATGGTGACAAACAAATAAACCCCAAAGTAAAGAGAGAATTTACAATGGCACGAAGGAAAACGTATTAAAGATAACAATATATATATATATAAAGAAAAGAATGAAAATGGAAGAGGTGGAAATTAGATGAAGTGCATAAAAACAACACATGAAAGGAGTGGCGACGTAGGAGAGAAAGATGAGGAGGAGGAGGAAGGGGGAGGGGGAGGAGAGAAGAGTTGCGATCCAGCCGGTAAACAGAGAGAAAGAAGAAGAAGAAGAAGAGAAGGCAGGTGGTTAACAAACGGCACAAAGTTCAAGGGTCACACGGACAAAGAGTGTGCATGTGGGCGGGGCTGGGGGGGGGGCACAGGACACAGGAAGTAAAGGGCAGGCCTGCTTCCAGAGAGAATTGAGCTTTAAATGACCATCCCAGTCAGTGGTGCAAAGTAACTAAGTACATGTACTTAAGTACTGTACTTAAGTAACATTTTGAGGTTTTTTTTTGTACTTTACTTCAGTATTTCCCATTTCCACTACTTTTACTACTCCACTACATCTCATTGGCAAATATTGTACTTTTACTCCACTATAATTATTTGAAAACTTCAGTTTCTAGTTACTTTGTAGATTTTGATTATTATTAGAAAACATACATTACCCAGTTCAGCAGTATTATACGTTTCGGCCATTTGAAAATAGCCGATCTACAAGCTCACAATGGCGACGCATTGTGAGCTTGTAGATCGTCTATTTCCAAAATATTTTTATTTTTTTACTTGTATATACATCCTGTTTGTTTACTTTTTTTCTTCCATATTCAATAAACTTTACAGAATGTACCTGAACAATGTCAATGTTAGCTAAAACTCACTGTATTAGAAGCCCTCTTCAGGCTACAATGAAAGTTCAAAATGCACTTTTAAGGAACCATTGAGTGGGTGCAACGGGTAAATTACCTCCTACATTGTTTTCAACACCATTTCAACATGAATGGCAGTGAATGGCATTTCTCAGTAAGCAGACCATGCCCAGTGTGGGATGAGATGTCACAAGCAATGTTAGAAGCGAAGGATGCCAGTACCAGTGCGGTCAGCCAGGGGGCGACGGGGACAGGGCAGCCCGTTAGCTTGCAGAAGCTTCAGTAACTGTGCGGTCAGTAGGGCCTTACAGATGCGCGCCGCACCGTGAGTTAAGCCAGGCAGCAACGTACGCACACAGTAGGGCCTTGAAGACGCAGGTGATACTGTTAGCGAGGTTAGGTAGCAACATACACATTAAGAGAGCCTTAAAGCCAGGCAGCCAGCAAGCAAGAAATGGAAGATCCAAAGTTCAGGCATCACGTCCAAATTCACTTGGCCTCATTCAAGGTGAAGCTGATGTTTCTCAAACATACAGTACAAGCATGTATCAAGACCACAGTGAATAGATATGTCATCTTTTGTGTTATCCCCGATAACACTGAGATTGAAGTACGGGTCCCTGCAAAATCCCCCAGTAATGCTTTCATATAAAAGCCATGTCCTGTCTGGGTTTATGACCGGCTCACTGTTAATACAGCATTATAGACATGGTCTTCCTAGAAAGTGATACTAAATTCTTACCAATATTTACACGGTCTAAATGAAGTAACAAGACGGCACTCTCTACAATGCCATAAGCTAATAACTGAAATGACAGTTAAATTAAATGTGTATTTACAGTAGGGTATTTTCAGGAGCCAGAAAGAACCACAACAGTGGCTGTGTTTACTTAAAGATACTTATTGGCAGCCTACAGCCAGTAATGTGTCTCCATGCAGCAAGAAAGTTTTAATTGGGAGTTACTTTATGGTACTATGAGCTATCTCTTTTTCAACAACACATTTTATGCACACGCACACACACGCACGCACGCACGCACGCGCACACGCACACACGCACACACACACACACACAGAGCAAGGCTAGCAGCGCTGCTGATGCACTCTCATCCCAACTGTGCAGTGGAGATGTTTTGAAACACACACGCACAACGCACGCACGCACGCATGCACGCACGCTCACACACCGAACCAATGGTGACTTGTTGCGATGTGGAGCAAGCTCAAAGCTACATATAGGCAATGACAACAGCTGTGTGTGGTACAGTGCAGCCATGATGACTCATCTCTTAACGTCTTTGTCAGTGATGTGTCAGTGATGTGTCAGCTATGTCAGTTGATTTACAATCAGCAGAACGGGGATGGAGGCTTTGTTACCCTCCAGAGTGAAGTTGCCCTTCAGAACTGAACAGGAACCAGGTTCCTTTCCTAAACGTGTTAACCCATTTAGACCTGAGGTCGATAAAAAAAAAAAAAAACTAACAGTTTTCTGAAAAACTACACATTTGAATTCAAAATATTAAATACAATTTTATGTTCCTATATATATATAGCAACATCTAACATGACACAGATGCCGTCCCGGATTGAAAGTTATAACAACGTACTGTATTGGTTTAACAGGTCTACATGGGTAACTGTAGTCAGTTGATCAGGCCCGATAGTGCTTTGTTATTTTCCTTTCATTATGTCATAGATTTATAAAGTAATATCATTCTTATACTCATTTTGTGTCTCTTCGGGTTTATTGTTGTCAATAGTGGTAATTAGGTACAGAATCCCCAGTTCGTGGTCTATAGGCAACTTGACTATACCAGCTCTGAGTGGAGGTGGGCGGGACTGTTGTATCGAAGGGGCGTGTCTTACCTCTGGCACGCCCATTTTCCGGCATGCGTCCAGGAAGTTCTCCACGTTTCTCCTACACTTGGCCATGCTGAGCTTAGGCTGGAGGGAAGCACACACACGCGCACACACACACACACACACACACACACACACACACACACACACACACACACACACGGTCGGAGTCCACTGTTAATTTCATAGTCGATGGAATAGTTCATTTATAATACAAACAATATAAACGACCGAAACGACGTACCACAGCAGGCGAGGGCACGTGGATACTGGCGACTGAGCGAGGGCGAATGTGATTGGCCAGGTGGCAAAGCACCACCCCATCCATGAGGGAGGAGCCTAAATCTTCAGGAAGTGCAACCTTTAGTCGGCTCTCTATGCTCTGCAGAGGGAGAGAGCAGGAGGTGAGGGGAGGTTTCAGAGTACACACGTGCACACACACACACACACACACACACACACACACACACACACACACACACACACACACACACACACACACACACACATTTCTAGTCACTCAAGTCACTGTCCATAAAGAGCATACTGTAGTAGTCATGATTTGTTTGAGAAAAAAAGTCAAATCATGGCTTCTAGAAAATGTTGCAGAATAGCATGGTTGTTTAATTTATTTGTATTCATTTACGCTGTATGAATCAGCTTTTAATTGTATAGTGTATATAGTGTCTTACGTACCAATGTCTGTTGTTGTTATGTTTGTCTGTGCAAGACCAAGGACCACAATGGAAATAAGTCTTCGACTTCATTGGGTTTTTATACTCGACGTGTTTTTTAGTTTTTTTTTCAGTGAAAAGCATGCATTTCATGTACATTTCTTTTTAACGTGACGTAAATCAAATCAAATCAAAGTCTCACATCTCTAAGTTGCTCCATGAGCTCCAGCTCCTCTCGAAGCTGCTCCATCTTTCGTCTCATGGTGAACTGAGGGTCCACGACCTCCAGACTCTTGTGGCTCCGCAGGAATACTGCAGAGGACAACAACAACAACAATTGTTATTTTCTATGTTTTTCAAAAGATGGAAAGACAAATAAGTCGCCAAATCCTCTCAGCGGTATGTGTACGGTTCCATTTGGTTCCATTTCTACACATTTGTGCTCTCAGAGTTACTATTCTATTTTAATGAAAACTGAGGATTTTACAGTGTACATATCTATGCGTATATTTTTAAGATATTCTGAAAACAAGCGGTTGTTTTTGAAACACTGGCTTTTCACAACCATCTCCTCATACACACTGTTACACAGCACTTCCAATTGTTCACTGACACGGAAAACCCTGTTTTTGGCGTGATAAAAGATGCACAAGTGCTTATGTAAGTGTGCATGTAAAGAGTGCTCATGCATGCCGGCGCGCGGTATTACATTGTCACAGGAGCAGTCATGTGTGCGCGGCGAAGTCAGCTCACTTCAGGCGTTTGCTCCGTTCACAACCTAATGCACAGTCCCCAGATCAAATGACTAATACTCAATGTGAAGCAGGGGTCTTCAACGCTTTCAGCCCAAGGATCCCCTAGCTGAGAGAGACAGATGAGGCAGGGACCCCCACTATATTATTGCATGAAATTGTGTTGCAGAGTAAAGCTTTTCATGGATGTTGTATTCATGTTGCTGTGTATTTTCAGACATTTAACCACTTAAACCGTCAATACTTGGTAAACTTTCACTCTGTACTTAGTCTGCTCTTCCCCCCCCCTCTCTTTGCTGAAAATAGCAGATCTACAAGCTCACAACGCCTCGCGCTGCGAGGCGTTTTGAGCTTGTAGATCGGCTATTTTCGGCTAAAGTTGTCCTTAGAAAAGGGATGTTCGGGTTCAAGTTCAAACGTAAAAAACTAAGTTCCTATCACACAATGATTTGGTGGACCCCCTGTAGTACCTCTGAGGACTCCCTAGGGGTCCCGGACCCCCTGTTGAAGACCCCTGAAGTATTAATGAAGAGAAAAATATGCATTGTGTGTTTTCCCCAGTAATCAGTGTCTCCGTCGTTTGTGCATGCAAATCATTATACAACTGAAATACACATAGAACTAGGCAGCTATTTTTACATGTATGTATGTATGTATGTTTGTCCTCCCCAGATTGGCCCACTTATGGAGATTAGTTTATGCATGTGTGTGTGCGTCTGCGGCTAATCTCGTAAACCACTACAATGATGAGCATGAATTCTCCATCTCCATTCTCCTGAATATTTTTCCAATCTTTCAACGACAACGATTCTTTTAAATGTATTTTTAAACTCCACAGTTCCTCCAGGCTGGAGGCCAGCATGTTCATAACAGCACAGTATGTACCCAACTGACATCATATCGAGGATGTCACGACGTCGTTCACAAACGGCACACCTAGTAACTTGCTGTCCATAGCAACAGATCGCAGAGGTAAGTTATTAGACGCTGTCTAGAGTTTTTATTAGGATAAATTAACCCATGAGATGTACCATCCTGTTTTCGGGGGGAACCCTATACATACAGTACATACATACCACAAGTACTACATACAAACAAACAAAATAGAGACAAAAACGTCAAAAACAACAAACCACCAGTAAACAATGAAAACCTTGCAAACATCACAGCTGTAAGATGGCCAAAATGGCCAATAATAGGTAAAGAGTAGGATCACCAACTAGCATCAGGTATAGACACTCAACAGAGAGTACCGGTACCAGTAGGTTCGATACAGTGAGTTTAAAATGATGATCGAGTTTCATTGATAACAAGAACAGTCCATCTCAAAGTAAGGAGATGCGCGCGCGCCCCACACACACACACACACACACACACACACACACACACACACACACACACACACACACACACACACACACACACACACACACACACACACACACTCTTAGTGCATAGAGCTAGAGGGTTGTCAGGATGGGTTTTCAAGCTCAGTGAAATGCAGGCCTTCTTCTAAAAACCTGAGTGATAGCTAGTTATGCGCCGGTGTTACGCACCGAAAATGGCTGATCTACAAGCTCACATTTGCCAAGTGTTCTATTTTTAAGCAACAACATAAATGCACCTTTTAGGGCAGATTAGAACATGGTAATACATACATATGGCCACAAGGGGGAGTCCAAGAGCCACTGAAAACTAGAAATTGAAATAGAGAGGAGTTTTTAGTCTGTTTTGTTTTGGGGTGTGAGAGTGACTTCACTTTATGAAGGCCTCATACGATGGGCTAACGTAATAAACTGAAATACGTACACGCGTGCACACACGCGCACAGTGGACATTATTTGACAATCCCTCATCACCTTAAAGAAGGGTTAGTTCCCTAACCCTCACCTAACTATCTCATTGACCAATCATAAGGGTGGCTCCGCTGATAACAACAATGCTGATTACAAATACTGGTCCTCCAACACATTCTGTGTGTGTGTGTGTGTGTTCTTCTCCACATTATTTTTATAGTGAGAATTACTTTCTTGACTTTTGCTAACAATATGGCGGTCAAAGGCCACGCACTCCGTCTAGGCAGAGGCCAGGCCAAACAAACCCCACGCACGCACGCGCGCGCGCGCGCACGCACGCACGCACGCACACACACACACACACACACACACACACACACACACACACACACACACACACACACACACACACACACACACACACACACACACACACACACACACACACACACACACACACACACACACACACACACACACACACACACACACACACACACACACACACACACAGCAGCCAGCTAATCCTGAGTGACATGGGACCTCAGGGTGGTGACCATAAATCAGCCAACACAAAGACAGAAAGACACAAGGGGATAGAGAGAGAGACTGATATATCAAAGAAGAGATAATGAATGTAGTAGTTCGATTCCATCTTCTAATTAGATCAACCGTTGTTCAGGGTTCTCACATGCACACACACACTCTCTTTCTCCCTTTCCTTTTCTCTCTACGGTCACACAGCATGTTCACATTAAAACTAGCTGACGGTTTAATAAACTGGGTGACAGTTTGTTCTTCCTCTCTTCCGCTAAATCCCCCCCCCCCCCCCCCCCTCGTCTCCCCGTCTCCCCAGGAGCCATCAGCGCTGCCATCTGGACCGCTCCAACCCAGAACTACTTGCTTCCCAACACCAAATGATTCTCTCTCTTCCTTTCGGGGGCCAACATGTTCTCAGAAGCCCCTCTGGGTTTCTCCGGTTCACCCACGCAGATTTTTCTATTCTCTTTTTAAACCACTTTCATCCTGCCGCCATTATAGGCTAGAATTCGCTGTTGAAAGTAGCATTACCAGCCGATCTACAAGCTCACAACACGTCGCGATGCAACACGTTTTGTGGATTGTGGATCGGCTATTCTCGATATTCGTCATACAAAGAAGTATATAGGGCTTAAGTGGTTAAATTATTCTTGTTTATTATCAATAAACTGCTCCATAAAGATACAATGCATTTGACCCATCCTAACTACTTAGGAGCAGTGAGCAGCGCCCCCTGGGGACCAACTCCAGTCAGAACCGTGGTCAAGGGCACTGGCAGGAGTATGTACCCAGCATGCGTGTCTTTTGGTGTGGGAGGAAACGGCACACACCTGGAGGAAACCCACACAATCATGGAGAGAACATGCAAACTCCACATGCAAACGCCTATACATTGAATTTCGACATGTGATTGTCTGGCTACGCAGGGACTAACCGTTAACATGTACGGTTAACACAGCGTAAAGCTCAGTGTGCCGTTTTCTGGTGGGATTTCAGACTGGACCGCTGCGTGAAGCCTTTCCCGCACAGCGCACGCTCATAGGGCTTCTCCCCGCTGTGACTCTAATATCACCCTATTATACACAAATGAACCCTGGCAACGCGTTGCAGCATGACGCATCGATCAGCGCGTTCAGGTTTCAGTAACCAGCATTGACCTGTGGGGTTACTGCATGTGTGAAATAGGCTCCGTCTCTCCCTCCCTCACGCCTCAATCGCTGATCGAGCTTTCTCTCTCTCTCTCCCTCTCTCTGTGTCTCTGTCACTGATCAAGCTCTGGGGTCTGACGTCACACAAAACACCACAAAACTTTGTCCATCTGCACTGACGTTTGGCATGTCCCGTCCATGTATGGGCATATCTGCGTGCCTGCCACAGACACCGCCACAACTTGAACTCTATATCAGGGGTCTTCAACAAGGGGGTCCGGGACCCCTAGGGGGTCCTCAGAGTTACAACAGGGGGTCCGCCAAATCTTTCTGTGATATGATTTTTCTTTTTACCATAACCACTTGAACCCTAGCATCCCATTTCTGAGGAGAACTTTAGCCGAAAATAGCCGATCTACAAGCTCACAACGCCTCGCGCTGCGAGGCGTTGTGAGCTTGCAGATCGGCTATTTTTGGCAAAGAGGTATAGGTGTAGAGGGAAAAAAGAGCACACCTAGTAAACAAAAAAAAAAGTATTCTGAAACACAATTTTATATTGTTTTATACAATATAGAGGGGGTCCCTGCTTCATCTCTCTCTCAGCTAGGGGGTCTTTGGGCTGAAAACGTTGAAGACCCCTGCTCTATATTATAGGTATTAGTGTGATTTGTTTTAGTGTGACAGGGAAAGTCCTGACTCAACTAACACATAACTAAGATAAATAATGGTTACGTTAGTTCAAGCTTTGGTTTGAGCCTTTCTCATTGCCCACTGCCATAGCTGTAAATGTCCATTTGTTCGTCTGTCTCGCTGTCTTATATATTTCCTCTGTCTGTCAGCTCAACCGCCCCCCCACATCCCCCCGTCCCTCTAAAAGATGGAGGACAATACAGAAAACCTGGAACACACTGTCTTCACACATAAAAGTGTCCTGAGCTGACAAACTGAAGTGCAACGTGGGAGAAAGAGAACACGGTGAACCTTTTACTTCCATCATCGTTCATTATCCATCTGTCAGGGCCTGCATCGCCTACAGACAAATATGCGTGCGCGTGTGTGCGTGTGTGAGTACGTGTGCATGTGTGTGGACTGTGGACAGAGAAGAAGAGGGGGGGGGGGGGCATTAAATATCAAGAGTGCCCTGCAGCAATCAGCGTAAGTGCCTTGCTCAAAGAAAGTGACAGTACTGTACTTCTGCCCTACTGTCACGACTGGTCCAGGATTCAAACAAACTTCTTCTCATACCTCTGAGGCTTGATTTATACTACTGTAGCATACCTAAGTATAAACCTGGCATGAGCCATCACTGCCCTACGTATGGCACTTTCTTGAGGTTGGACTGGCAACGCAGCGACGGTAAAAAAAAAAGACTTTCTTTAAACTGGCTCTAAAACGCCCTCACACAGCAGCTGACGGGGCACCGCTCTGCTGAACAGGAAGTATGGAAATAGCAGCAGCACTTTTTCCCCCCAAAGGCAGAGAGAACCAAAACTATTCCCATATAAAGTCGCTCCATCGCTACGTCTCTCCCAGAGGAAGGAGAGGATAGAAAAAAGTCGAGAGAGAAAGAGGAGAAACTATTCCTGTTTCTCCCAGTAGGAGTGCCCACATTGGCACGTTTGATTAGCCTGCTACCAAAAGGCTCGTCACAAGTATGACATAATCGCCTGATCGCAATTACTTTGAGGTAAACGCAAACCGTTGGAATGGTTTCCATTTAACCACGCGCTTTCAACATGTTGTCCCTGTTTTGGGCATTTGGGGTAAAACATGCATACAACATAAAAATCATACATTGTCAAAAATGATTCAACTAAATGTTTTCTGAAATGCCTGAAAATCTCCAATCCTCAATGTGAGCCACATTAGAGCAGTGGTTCTCAAACCTTTTCATGTCAAGGACCCCCAAATTGATATGAATTTGACTGCGGACCCCCATCTGAAAAGGTTTTGTGCCGGGGACCTCCAGAAACAAAGATTTGGGTTAAAAATGTTCGCTTTAGAAAATATAGCCTATATATATTCAACGATTTGCAAAAATGTTCAAGATTTTTTTTAAATACAGATCTACAAGCTCATAGCGCGGCACTCGGTGCCGTGCTATGAGCTTGTAGATCTGCTATTTTTGAATAGCCAAAGCAATCTAAAAATGACACAGATTTTCCCGGTCTAAATGGGTTAAAGAAATGTAAAAGAAAAACAATTGTCAAAAATAATTCAACTAAATGTAAATGTTTTCTGAAATGCCTTACAATCTCCAATCCACCATGTGAGCCACATTAGAGTACTGGAGATGTACAGAGCATCTTCCAGGCATGAATGTGTCGAACTGTGAAATTGTGGGTGTGTTTCGTCAAATTAGGGGGTGAGTCTCAGTTTTAAACACTGTTTAAGAACGCTGACAACACCTTGAAAGAATGCAAGCTGATTGTTTTTGTATTGTTTTGTATTGCTGCATGCCTGTTCGGTCTAATACACGAAAGAGACTGAATTTAGACTTTTGAATCCCATCTTCCACCTGCACCCAAGGCTTCTCAAACACCTGCCCACACAGCGTAGGCCAGCAAATCACACCGTATCTTTTGAATTATTTATTTTTATGTTTCACAGACTTTTACATGTGTAGGCTCTCTCTCTCTCCTTCCTCCATCTTCATTTCTCCCACCCCCTCTCTCTTTCCACACTTCCGTCCTCTCTGCACGCTCTTCCGTCATTCTCTGTTCATCCCATTCTCTCCTCTTCTCTTTCAACGGTACAGTTGATAGATCGTATCACCTCTGGCGGAACAGAGCTGACTTTGCTGAAAATGAACCGGGTTCTGTTCTTTATGCGTGCTGACGCTTGTGCAGGTGTGTGTGTGTGTGTGTCTGTTCTCACAAAGCTGGGTGTTTTGTTGTAGCCTCTGATAGCGCACCAGCAAAGAAAAGAGAGACAGACATACAGACATACAGAGAGAGAGACAAAGACAGACAGACAGAGAGATTCAGAGAGACAGACAGACAGACAGACAGACAGACAGAGAAAGTGGATTTCAAAACAACATTCCACAAGGTACAACAAAATCTTTGTGGGAAAAAAGACAGACTTTAATTCATCCCTATCTGCCCTCCTCCATCTGCCTAGATGGCTGTGTGGGTCTCTTACTTTGAAAAAACAAACAGTGAGAAGCAGAAGGCAACAATCTCTCCTCCCAGAACTATAAGATCGGTATCTGGGAGGAAACAGAGGAACATAAAGGCTCCTCGCTGTCCATTCAGCTGTTCAACCTCAGGAGGTTTTTTGCTGCACAGTGATGTCATTGATGTTGACAGTGATGGAAGAAGTACTCATATTTCTTACTTAAGTAAAAGTATCAGTGTATGTAGAACCAACTTCCAGAAAACAGCCAGTCTGCTACGACTCTCAGTTCTTTTAAATCAAAGCTAAACATTTCTAGTTTGCTACTGCCTTTTACTGAGATTGTTTTTAAATCATTTATTCTGCACTGTAAGATTTATTCTGGTTTTATTTTAATTATTTTCATGTACATATTATTCTTCCTCTCTTAATGCTCTATGCCTTAACGTCTTAATGCTTAATGTTTAATGTAAAGCACTTTGCATTGCCTTGCTGTTGAAATGTGCTACAGTATACAAATAAACTTCAGCTTGACAGCACAGGGAACCACAGTAAGGCTCTCTGATGAATAATTAGTTTAGTTAGGCTTAACCATCTCTAAACCCACTAGTCTTTACCCGCTTGTTTCCGTTTACCAAATCTCCAATAGCCGATCTACAAGCTCACAATAGATCTGCTGTTTTTGGCGAATTTTTACCCCCGGAATATGGATGCTGGGTTTGAAGTGGTTAAAGACAATAAGAGACCAAAGACTACAAAAAGGATTACATGGAACTGCATGGTGAAACTTCCCACAGAATCCCACAGTTCTTCACAGCACACAGCTCTGTTTAACATGGTTTATTGTTTCCTGGGTCAAAAGGTGAGCCGTTTATATTGAACCGACTTGTTACTGTTACTGCTGCGTAGTCTGCCCTCAGGCAAACACACTCGCGCACACTCATGCACACACATGGCAGAGAAGACGAACACTCTTTTACATGTATGCCCGGCCTACACACACACAAACACACTGCAAATGCACGTGGATTCAGCGGTGCTAGCGTATAGTTCAACACGCAGAGAAATACAGAGTAAGATTTACACACACACGCACGCACGCGCACGCCTTGATTTGGAGCCAAAGCCAACCTCGGCAGACCGATAGCCGATTGGCTGCTAATGAGGTCAGACACACTCATGATCAGGTTGCCGATGATGTCACTTCCCCCCCGGGCACGACCCCATTTTACACGGTTCGTTCTGATGATCACCATGTCGAGCATAAATGATGAACGCACATTTAGTCCCACGTTCAAGGGAATGGAAGCAGTCATCGCCACCAAATAGAAATATCATTTCTCACCGGGGATTACAGTATGTTTTGTTACACTTGCACCAATGCAAATAATGGTGAAAGCGTGGATCATGCAGGGGGGGGGGGGGGGGGTGAGAGGGGTTTGGGGGTACAGTGGTGTTATATGTGGCCATCATGGGTACCTCTGTTCGCAGATGTTAACCCATTCAATCCGGGAACGCATCATCATGTGTCATTTTAAGATTTCTTTGGGCTATTCAAAAATAGCAGATATACAAGCTCATAGCGCGGCACCGAGTGCCGGGCTATGAGCTTGTAGATCTGCAAATATATATATACATTTTTAACTAAAATCTTTGCTTCTGGGGGGTCCCTGGAACAAAATATTTTGAGATGGGGGAGTCAAGATTTTTTTTTTTTCATAGCTTGTATATCTGTCATTTTTGAATAGCCAAAGTGTAAAATAATGGTTATACTGTAGGCAAAAATCTAAAATGACTTAAGGCTGAATTTGACTCACAGCACCAGAACACAAGTTAGATGTTGGGTTCCACACTGGTGACTCTGCAGGAATGTCAACAAATACCACTTCACAACTCCATGGCAATCTAAAATCTGATCTACACTTAATCGTAAACCTGTATCGCGCGGCGATTTGGCAACCCCAACAGGTCCTTGAGGGGGTTCAAGGGGGTCCCAAGCTAAATGATTGATAGTTACAGTAGGAACCAAATGGACCCTTATGGGTCTTTAAATCCGACAGTGTGCAATGCCAGAGTTGAATTAACACTGAGGATTTTACAGTCTAGTTTGGGGTCCCCGGGGATGAAAACAAATGATAAATGGTGGTCCATTAAATGACAAAGTTTGAGAATAAACACTGTCCTATGTGGCATATGACCTGCTATCTGAAATACAATAAAAAGCTTTGTAGCTCACACACAGCACGTAGAATGAAACGGTAGCACAGAGCTCATTGTGCTAGATTAGAACAAGTTACCATTTTTCATAATATGAACAACAGGGGAACTTTTAACTGTCTCTCTGTTTCTAACTTCCTAAAACATCCCAAATCCTTTTACGGGACATCTGTAACACAACTGGCTTCAAGGACGGAAACGGAAACACCCCTCTGTCTGGACACGCACGCACGCACACACAAACAAACACACACACACACGCGCACACACGAACAGTCTCTTACTCTGTCACACATAAACTAACACATATTCATGCTCTCACACACATGTAGATGCACACACACGCACACACACACACACACACACACACACACACACACACACACACACACACACACACACACACACACACACACACACACACACACACACACACACACACACACACACACACACACACACACACACACACACACAGCTATGTTCCATTCCAATGGAAGTAGATACTCCCTCAGGGACTATTATCTAACACTTAAAATATATGAGCTAAAAATAGACTGGAGCACACACATACATGCGCGCGCACACACACACACACACACACACACACCATGTGTATACACATACATGCTGATTACTGTAAACACACATATAGCCTACATACATGAATGGCAAGTATGCACACACACATACAGAATACGTATAGTTTATACATGACTTAGCATACCATACAAACATAAAACACACACACTAGGCATGTCCGTAAAAATAAAATCTATGATACACCATCTGATCGCCAGGGGGAGGCGGGAGTAGGAGGGGTGGGGGTGGATGTCATATACAGGTCTACATTTGAGGTTAGAAGACTCACTGTAACTGGGGTTGCGGATGGGATTGCAAATGTTATGGTTTTGAGACGGGGTTGGACCTGGCAGAGATTTTGAGTTAACCTGTTATTGAGAGAGTTTACTAAAAGACCATTATTGGAGAAATGGTCAGTTAAATCAATGCCCACCTGGACGATCTTTAATCCATTAACACCGGGAAGACATCAGTGACATTTTAGATTTCCTTGGCTATTCAAAATAGCAGATATACAAGCGTATAGCTTGTAGATCTAACTCTTTCATGTCAAGGACCCCCAAAATGATATGTTTTTGGCCGCCGATCCCCATCAAAATATGTTGTTCCAGGGACCCCCCAGAAGCAAAGATTTGTGGTTTTTTTTTTTTTAAATATACATGGATATTCAAAGATTTGCACAAGGTTTCACGTTTTTTTTCAAAAATAGCTCGTAGATCTGCTATTCTTGAATAGCCAAAGAAATCTTAAAATGACACAGATGTGTTCCCGGTCTTAAAGGGTTAAGTGTCAAATAAAAACGTAACCACTTGTACTGTATTTGTGAATATTATGGGTTTTACCCGGATGCCAAAGGTGAAAGATTAAAACAATTGATTTAACATAAACTGTCTCCTCTATTCAAACGTAAAGTAAGTAAGCCTTGCCAAGCCATGTGGCCCCATAGAGCAGGAGCCTATCTCCTGTTTCTGTAGTGTGAGGCAGCTTCATGTACAAGTACACGCCTTGGACATGACACTACTATTTCACTGGGATTTACCGCCAAATCCAACCCTTGATGCTGAGTGCCAAGCAGGGAGGCATCGGGACCCATTTTTATAGTCTTTGGTACAGCCGGCCGGGGATCAAACGCTGACCTCCCCATCTCAGAGCGGACACTCTAACCACAAGGCCACTTGAGCTGGTCATTTAAACAAAGGCTGCCTTGTAAAAGTCTGTGTGTGCGACAATATCAAAGCCTCGTTTTCCCATTTAACATCATTATCTTATCTACTCTAACTAATCTATCTAGTCTAACTACTCTATGGAGCACAGACTGATGTTTTGGTGAGCACCCATATTATGGAAAACATGGAGAAGGAGACGGCAAACTAATATCCTCGTTCCTTGTGCTGTGTGGGACTCGGCGGGCAGACAGCAGGGTGCCCATTTTAGAGGCTTTTTTAATAAGATCTTAGTTCTGATGGTTAAATGAGTTCAATTGACATTAAAGGAGCACTTCACCCATTTTCAACCTTATTACACCATTTCCGTCTATTCACTCTGTGTCTCATTGGAGGGCTGTGGACAGTTCAGGCACCAGCCGACCAATGACATCATCAATGGGCATTCCAAGCTAATAGAAATTATAGCCATTCCGTTCCTGGAAAGTTAGCATGCTGAAATAGAAGCCATTGTACTGCATTAATGCAAAAAAAATGGTGCCATGTTATAATGAGAATTAGTGAAGACCAATTACACACACGCGTAAGCGCGCGCACACACACACACACACACACACACACACACACACACACACACACACACACACACACACACACACACACACACACACACACACACACACACACACACACACACACACACACACAAACACACACACACACACACACACACACACACAAGCACGTACGCACACACACGATGGCAGAAGAGAAGTGGTTGCCTCATACTTACGTATGCTCTCTATCACACACACAGCTTTGGGTGGGCTTTAACTTTAGTATGGTCGACCCTCAAATCATTCAACCACACTACTTTAATGACAGACACACAGTCAGTTCTAACATGTGCCTCTTTGCCTCTACAACCTGATCAGAGCATGTGCAGGCGCAGGCACACACACACACACACACACACACACACACACACACACACACACACATCATGAGCAGAATATGAGGTTAGGAAAGTGTGTGATGCTCAGCTTTGATCCCTATGCTGCCTCTCAGCGCGCACGCACACGCGCGCGCGCGCGCACACACACACACACACACACACACACACACACACACACACACACACACACACACACACACACACACACACACACACACACACACACACACACACACACAGGCAGCTGTAATGAGAAACAGCCTGGCCTGTGTAGTCTGAGGTGGAGAAGAAGGCAGTGTGTGAGTGTCTAAACACAGTCAGTGACATCAGAGGTCTGACAGACCATGATAAATAATAATCACCCAGAGAAACACATGTACAGCCTCTTTTTTTTTCTCTATACAAAAAAAGTATGAACATTTTCATCACTGTTGGGTGGAAACCATGTATGTTCAACACTTTTACTTTTCATGATTTGGAAAAAAACAACCTGTGTTCCAATGGAGTTATTATTTAGCTACAAGCTCTTGTTAATACTTTTCATTGGTTGAATATTATAAAACCCACAAACACCCACTTTCACTTTCAAAAATGTACAAAAAGTAGCAAAAAGAGTAGATATACAAGATATAAAATAGCCAATGCAAGACGTCATTGGCTATTTTCGCTACTTACTGTATGCGCTATGCGCAAGTTATCATAAAACAGAGGTTACAATTCACACGTGTTTGTATCGTTGGTCGCTCTGGATGAGAGCGTCCCCTAAATGCCTACATCGTAAATTGCATTTTCTTTTTCTTTCTTTCTTGGCCACTGATTGGTCAGGTGGAGCGGAGAGAGGTCGACCTACCACTGCTGTGCATGCCTCCGTCGTCATGGCTACAGGGGGTGTCTCTACAGAAGGGCGGGGCCTGTGAGAGGAGGGGACTGAGACAGGAGAGAGGCGGGGAGCAGGGAAGCGAGGGCGGGGCTAGAACCAGGAAGTGCCAGGAGGAGGAAGGGATTCAAAGACGCGGGAAGAGGGTGTGGTCAAAAAAGGACGCGGGACGTGAGTGTGGCGTTTATACCGGAGGGGGGGAGGGAAAGGGGGAGCGGAGGGGAGGGGGGTGGGAACCAGGGTGAGGCAAGTGGAGAAAGGTGAGTCCATTCCACAAAACGTCCAGAACCCAAAACACGGGACACCAGTACAACCAGAGGGAAGGTTCCAGAAAACCAGTCGGTACAGAGTTACACAGGAAGAACGAAACAGGAAGTTGCAAAACAAACAGGCAGGCAGGTCAAGGTTAGGAACGGTTGTGATTTGAGAATAACAAAGTGATGTCAGGAGGCGTGCGACAAGTCGGGTGAAATGACGAAAAATGAAAAGGAGGACAGAGGCAGAAAAACAAGTGTCAACGAGGATGGATGGATGAATGGATGGTGCGAAGGAAAGAGGGGAATGTAGTAAAGAAAAAAGAAAGAAAAGAGGAAAAAAAACAGCATAACAGCAGAAAAAAATGAAATAAATATTAGTGGCATTTCACAATACAGATCTCATGACATGCTGTTATCATGTTAGCTAGATTAGCAGTTAGCTACTTGACGTACCAGGAACAGTTAGGGAACGTAGGCTGGATGGTTGCTAGGCAACATACTGGGAAGCAGGGGATTGCAGCCCACTCTTAAGCCTTTATACTCCCATCGCATGAGGCTGTCACTTGCCTAAAAATAACTGATCTACAAGCTCACAACGCGTTGCATGTACGTAGATCGGTTGTTTTTGGCGGGCGACACTGTCATACAACAATGTATAAATTAAACGTAATTCTTCTATATAAGCAAAGCAGACACAAAGCAATCCTGAAGCTTTTATTGAACTTCATCGTTATGTTCGTTAATATGGATCAGAACTCGTCCCCAGCTAAATTATTGACATTTGGATCAAATGGACCATTATGGGCCTATAATGCTGAACAAATGGATCCCGATGGGTCAGAGATATAAATCTTATCAAATGGGGGTTCGTGTTCTAATGCATATCAAACTGGCAAGTCCTTGAAATGAAAAAAAAAAAGAGATTGTGAATCTACCACCGTAGCTACCGATATCTGGGGGGCTTAAATGTGTTCTCAGCATCTTATTTTTGGATAATATTTGTATTTCTGAGTATTTGCACGGACTTACACTCTCATCCAATCATTCACAGTTCTCACATTGTCCTACATGATAATTAAAATCAAGTCCGAATCCATTCATCATTCCGTCCTGATCGATATCTTTTTCAGGAATCGACCGATCGCCTCTGAAGCAGAACTGAACCGATCGCACTGCGCTAAACGGAGACAGCCTTGTCAGTTGTTGAAAGACACATTCCAATTAAAACCGCATTAACCTTGGCCGTCCCTATTTTGGGCAAGTCATTACAGGAGAACATTTTCAAATACAGCCAAAATATTTTTAAACATTTTGAAAAACTTCTTGGGCTGGTTTTCCTAGACCTGGTTGCTTGTTTCTCTCACAGCATCTGGCAACACTGGCCCTGACGCGCCCGACACGTTGTATGATAGCGGTATAAATTGTGGTTTTAAATGGTAGTTGATCCAGACCCCGCCCCCCGGTTCCCAGGCGACACCCAGCCCCCATCTCACCTGATCGGGGCTTCAGTCCAAAGGGAGGCATGGCGGTAAACGACATGGGAGCACTGCAGGGAGACCTGTCCTCTCCCTATAAGGGACGTAAAGCAAGAGAAATAATTGTCAACTATTTATTGAATACATAAATGTAAAACATTGTTTTGTGCACAATACCATAAAAGGACACATACATGCACTCACAGTACATGGAGGCTTATAAAGAGATGAACACAAATACAAATGTCCCATGTTAAGGTTATACATACCAGTGTATGTATGTGTGTGTGTGTGTGTGTGTGTGTGTGTGTGTGTGTGTGTGTGTGTGTGTGTGTGTGTGTGTGCGTGTGTGTGTGTGTGTGTGTGTGTGTGTGTATATATTAGGGCTGGTGAATTAATATTCGAATATCAAATATTCCTCGAATATGGGGAAAATATGTATATTCGAATATGAAAATTAATATTCGAATATCAAATAAATAAATACAAATATATATTATTATTATTTTTTTCAAATGTTTTTTGACAGGGACAATACAAAAAACAATGTATCAAGTTATAAAAACAAACAAAATATATGTTTTATTGGATCCGAGCACTCGATTTTTTGTTTTTTGTATTGTTTCTGTCAAAAAAAAAAGAAAAAGTATAAACTCAACACGGGACTGTGTGTGTTTGATGGCAGCTCAGTGACATAGTAAGAGGCATTGATCAGTTGGCAGACATGTGGTCTAGACTCGTGCAGATCAATAGGACTTAGATTGGTATAGATTGTAGTACAGAGTGTGTGTGTGTGCACGTCACAGGGAAGTGTTATTAGCGCACAACAAGACCAGTTTCACAAGGTTGCTCGCTTTCCTTCCACTGAGGTCATTGCTGCTGTGAGTGACCCTGTAAAATATGCACCAGGCAATTCAAGAAACCTTCAAGATGTCAATACCGATCAAAGGAAGTGTGTGTGTGTGTGTGTGTGTGTGTGTGTGTGTATGTGTGTGTGTGTGTGTGTGTGCGTGCGCACAGTATGGGCATGTTAGTGTGCGCGTGCGTGCATTCCCTTGACCTCAGAGCATTGTTGAAGCTGTAGAAACACTTGGGAGAACAATGCTGTCTTGTTCTGCTCTTTCCAGAGTCCACACTAGACTCTTTCTGTCCGACACTGTGTGTTTAGCCTCTGTGAGCTACAGCTACACAGTGCGGACCCATCAAAAAGGACAGAAAAAACAAAACAAAGTAAAAAAAAAAAAAGACAAAAAAACTGCGACTGATGTTGCTTACTGTGGGTCTGTTATGAGAAAGTCAGCTTTGGGAGGTCGATCTGTTCTTTTATTGCCACGTGTGTGATACTGTAGGTGTCGTGGTAATGTAAGTGACCCATGTTGATCTGTTGGCCATGGCAGTGACCGTAATGAACGCCCACCCAGATGGCTGTGACCGCTATTTCAAAGACAAACCCTGTGTTCAGTGACAGCCATGTCGGTTCCAAAATGATACACCAGCAGACCACAGAGTAGGTTAGCTGGGCCTTTGATGGGTTGCCAGTTTAAATCCACACTGCAAATATCTGTGTGTTAGCTAACAAATGTAACATGTGTACACTCTGCGTTACACTGGCTGTACTTGCCAGGCCCCATGGTTCAATGTGCAGAAACTAGGAATCCACCAAAAAAAGAAAAGTGCTTCCCTAAATACATCAATCAGTGGTGAAAAGATATGATTGATTTTGCTCACTTTTGTGTTGTTTGTATTGTATGTTGTATGCTACCAGCAACTATACCGGTACTTGAATTACATACTTTTGGACACGATTATTCACTTGTAATGATTCCTACTTCACACAGAACACGCATGAAAACAAGACTCACTGACACTACAAATCAGCTCCCGTTGAGAAATGAATCATGTCTATATAGACTTATATGAAATGTAGAGTCACATTACAGTGTGACAATCAACAGTCAACAAACAGACATGTCAAAGAACATGACTTCTCCAGGTCAAATAACTGACAACAGATCACACAGGTCACTTCAGGCCCCTATAGGAAGCTATTGCATTGGTCATTTGTAAAGCTGCGATCCGTAACGTTTATGGGTCACACAAACCAAACATCTATAGCTCAGTTAAGAGCATACGGTACTTTGCATCTTTCAGGGCATGAAGTGACCTAAATATCCTTTTCAAACGAGAGGCAGACTGCATTAGTCAAATCCTCAGTGTTCATTTAACTCTGAGATGGTACAATTGGAACCTAATGGACCCTTAACCACTTTAACACTAGCATCTCTGTTCTGGGCATGTCATGATCGAAAATAGGTGAAAATAGGCAAACATAGCCAATTTAACATTCGGTGAAAATAGATTGTAGCTTGTGCTTGTAGATCTGCTATTTCCCCCCCTGTTGAAGACCCACGGTGCAGAGGGGAAAAAAGGAGGAGTCAAATACAGAGCCCTGGGGGACCCCCGGGCATCTAACTACAGTATATAGGGTTTTTACTTGTAACAGAGTATTTTTATATTGTGGTACGGCTGCTTTTACTTAAGTAAAATATCTTCTTCTGGTACCTACAGTACAAATGCTGTTCCAGGATCTAATCCCGCCACACACCTTCTCTCTGTGCGCCTCCGCCATACTGTTAAATGTAATAATCAAGGTTTGTATCCAATGAAGTGTATGGTTCAAGTGGTTAAGAAGAGTCCATTTGGTTCCATTTGCACACTCTCAAAGAGTTAAATCAACACGGTGATCATCACATCTCTACGGCTTCGTACAAGCCAGTCCGGTGGCTCGTTGCCATGGTTACCTTGAGTGATAAAAGCCACTCATACTGCTGGCATGCAAGCTGGGCCTCAAACCTGGCCTTCTCTAGAATCATCTCCCTCTTCTTCTGGAACTCATAGCCACCTCCTGGAATGTTCTGCTATAGAACGTACCAAGTGTTTTAATAGGCCTTAACATACTATGCTTTGACTTACTCCTATACTTTAAGACTTACAGTACTTATCTAGCATGCTTCAATCTATGGGATAAGTACACTTACTGTTAGGGTAAGCATATTACATGTACAGTACGTGTAATACAATTATCTAAAATATGCACATGCTGCTGTGTTTCTGTTTGTTTATGAAAACCAGTGTATAGGCCAGTGCAATGCTGTTATTATAGGCTGCAACGATGAACAGTGTCATTTTTTAAAATGTATTGTTGGTCAGGTGAGCTGGTCAACATTCTTAAAGACGGGGTGCCGTGATTTTCAGTGATCCCCCCCCGCCCCCCCCTAAAACATAATCATCAGGTATTATGGTTATACTAGGAGGAAGATTTTTTTCAAAAAAGTGTACAGAAAGTGTTAAAATTATGTTTTTATGTGGACACGCCTCCAGTTCATTAAGTATAACTGGTTCTCAACTTAGCACCTCCTCCACCACCTTAGCACCACCCACCTGTCCTAGTCCCTCCTCCTCATGCCCACACCTGTTGTGTTAGGATAATGAGGGGGAGGGTATAATTTTACTGTGTCATTAAAGTGCTGTTTTTCTATTGGCACGTTTGACCCTCAAGGTTTCAGCCTCCAGGAAGAAACTCAAAATAGTCAGAGAAGACATAAAACACCATAAAAACACCACCTAATGAAGTTCTATCAACCTCATGAAAAACAGAAAAAGTGCAAAACGATGGCACCACCTCTTTAAGGATTATCTTAACTCCATATTCAAGTGCATTACCCTTTGATTCTAATGACACATTGTATTAAAAGAATAACAGCAAAATGTTTGTTTTTTTTGGTAGGAAGGGGGAAGGGGTGTTTCTAATATTCATTATTAAAACCAGTAGAATATTATGTTTTGATTGTTTTGGTTTGAGTGAACACCGTAAGCCGCGCTAATCTACTCCACATAAACGCAGCTACATGATTGATTTGGTCTCTATTATGTGGGTGAAGAAAATGTAAATAAAAGTAAAAGTATAAATACCTGCAGCAAAAAAAATAATACAATAAACAGTAAACCTCATGGACACAAGTCTGATATAGGATTGGATGTATGAACGTTAAAGTGAGAAATCAAAAGGCTCCATTGTACCTCCTCTGTTCAGCTGTTATTTCCTCACTGTGAACGTCGTGTACATGACCGTTCTATAAATCCACAGGAAGATCATGTTCCTTCTATTGGCTGCTGCTCTGTGTTATTACTGCTTGTTTTTTTTTCATACTGACAGTCTAAAAATAGACCTCATACTTGAGTTGCACTCTCTGTAAGTCAAGTATGAGGTCAGTCCCTCAAATGTTAAGGGTAAATCTAGTGCAGGCGGACGCTGTCGTTGGTTGTTCCAGCCTGGTTAATTACTACCCAGTATGTTGTGTCATCATATTGTGTGGTTTTAGGCTCTAATGCAGTGGTTCTCAAACATTTTGATGTCAAGGATCGCCATATTGATATGTATTTGACTGCGGACCACCAATTGAAAAGAATTATGAACATCTTTCTCATAGGCGACGCAGAGTTTGTAGATCAGCTATTTTCGAATTGCCCAAACATAAAATAGGGCTTATGTGTTTAAAACAGTTCCTCATTTTGCTGGGGAGCCGGACCCCCTCAAGGACCCTATTGAGAACCAGTGCTCTAGTGTGATGACATTGTGTAGTGTGATGATATATGCTGACAGTTCACTCATACTGCGGAAGTTGTACTGTACCTTTGGTGTGATGGAGCCGTCATCGCTGTCCTGTCCACTGTAGAGAGAGAGAGAGAGAGAGAGAGAGAGAGAGAGAGCGAGAGAGAGAGAGAGAGAGAGAGAAGAAAGTTGAGCTGAGATCAGTTCAGCTGAGATCAGTGGTGTAAAGTAACTAAGTACTCAAGTACTGTACTTAAGTAAAATGTTTAGGTATTTTTACTTTACTGGAGTATTTCCAATCTTCTGTACTTTTACTTCTACTCCACTGCATCTCAAAGGCAAATATTGTACTTTTACTCCACTACAATTCTTTGAAAACTTTAGTTACTAGTTACTTTGAGCTTTGAGCTTCTAGATCTGCTATTTTCAAAATATTTGTATACAAAAACTTGAAATTGGACATTCTGCATAATGAGCACTTTTACTTTTGGTACTTTAAGAACATTTTGATGCCAATACTCAAGTACATTTTGAATTCTGGACTTCTACTTGTAACAGAGTATTTCTACATTGCAGTATTGATACTTTTACATAAGTAAAACGTTTGAGTACTTTTTCCACCACGGGCTGAGATTAAGAAGAAAAACTGTTCTAAGGAACAAGTGAGCACATTCACTAACGTGTCTACATGTGAGCTGCAAATGCATGTACCTTATGCGCACACACACACACACACACACACACACACACACACACACACACACACACACACACACACACACAGAAACACACTCGCCCTCATTCATGAAATGTATGTACGTATGGAATCTTGTTGTACGGTCATTTCATCGGAATGCTTGGCATGTATCAATCTGCCGTCAATTTGACGTGAGCGGAGCCCACGACCAACATCTCAAGAATGCAAGTGTTTGAGTCGGTGTGGACCAAGGGGCCAGCCTGACATATTTACAATGAGGCCGATACGGAAGAGAGACAGTTCATATGAATGGCCTGTATGGCGCTGTTTTACCCCTGCAGGTGTCAAAAGGAATATTCTCTCATTGTAAGCGGATGGGTTTTTGACGAACTTTAGACTCGATTTTCTTACCTTAATAAAAATTGTCATAAATACTATATGCTTCCAGTCGCTAGTTTAAAGTCTCCTTTCAATCATCATGATATGCGTTTTGCTAAATTATGGTCCCATTTATTCTAAAATAGACGATAAAGTAGGCTATGCTCCAGGAGGGGCGGGATGATTTGATTGACAACCTACACAACCAATAGCATTCATTCCCCGCCCCCGCTCTTGATTGACAAGCTACCCAACCAATAGCGTTCTTTGGGGATTGTTTTCCGGTTCCCTGGTCACATGTCTGGTCTCAAGCAATAGCGTTTGAGTTCCGACGTGCCCAATGGTATATATTAAAGATGTCAGATTGCACGTTCCTCAACAATCGGCTTCATTTACGGTCTGTAGAAACCAATGGGTGACGTCACCGTTCCCTTCGTCCATATTTTTGTACGGTCTATGGTGTGGACGTACGGCACAGTGTAGTCAGAGAATCTGACAGGCATTTAAACATTATTATGCAGCCACGTATTCAGTTAGAAATATGCAATCTATATCACTTACTTGAGTGACTCCTCTACCATGACCATCTCCACAGGGTAGAGTTGCACTCCAGACCCGTTGTCCTCCATGTTCACCCTGACGCACATGAACATTACACACTATTATTTTACCTCCAACAAAGGCCGATGTATTGTTATTTTATGTGAGAAATCAATAACAAAGTGTGGCAAAAGAATACCTTAAGTCTTCTGATTAGTGGACGTCGCAAAACCGAAATACTCAGGGGACATAGGGTGTTTTTTTTGCCACACAATATTATTGATCTTCTCACATCAGAACAATGGAATTTACATTAACATTTTTAAATGTATCCCTTTAAATGAATTGAATAAATCAAATATATTGAAGTGATATACTACAGAAACAAGCTGGGTACACTGAAGGTCTCACCTATTGGGGTCTTGCAGCAGCTCCACGGCCTCCTTCAACTGGTTGATCATGTCAATGTGCAGCTCCGTACCCCCTGTCACCTTTGACCTGTGACACACAACGCAGAGTGAAAGTTTGGTGATCAGAACTTAACCACATGACAGACAGACAGACAGACAGACAGACAGACAGACAGACAGACAGACAGACAGACAGACAGACAGACAGACAGACGTGAACTCACGTTTGGTCCGTTGGCCAATGAGAATCTTCTTCTATCCTGAGAGGCTCATCGAAGTCTGCTGCCGACCGACCCTGCGAGCATGCACGCATACACGCACGCACACACACACACACACACACACACACACACACACACACACACACACAAACAAAGGCAGACAAATACAAGTAAGCACCAGCTGGTTTGGTCACATGACCTACAGACTCAATCACCGATTGGCCCAAAGTTCAACGACATTACCACCACCCTCTGTGTGCAATGCAAGCACACGCGCGCGCGCGCACGCACACGCACACGCACACACGCACACACACACACACACACACACACACACACACACACTTTTCACAAGGAAGGCAGTGTGATAACTGTTCTCCTCTCTCCTTCCATCTCTCCCCCTCCTCTCTCTGACACCTCATTTGTTTGCCTCTCTCCCTCTTTCTCCAAATACATCCTCTCTCTGTCTCTCTCTCTCTCTCTCTCTCTCTGTCTGTCTGTCTCTCTCTGTCTCTCCTTCCCTCTGAAATGTGCTGACTGGAAGGTGGTCACATGTCACTGTACAGTCACATCATCCACACAGAGGACAGAACAGTGGGGGACAGGGGATGAGGACGGAGAGAGAGAGAGAGAGAGAGAGAGAGAGAGAGAGAGAGAGAGAGAGAGAGAGAGAGAGACTAGCACTGTGCTAAATAAAAGAGGCACAGGCAGTTAAAGACAATGGGAAAAAAAGTCACAGATAGAAAGAAGAGACTAGCAGCCAACAATAATAATAAGATAATAAACCAAAACAGCAAGACAAGGAGGCAAGAAAGCCAAACAAAGACAGCCTGATAGGCTACAAGCATATTCTATTCTGTGTAGAATGACAGTAGCTTGCCAAAAAGAACAGGGGGAGAGAGAGAGAGAGAGAGAGAGAGAGAGAGAGAGAGACACACACACACACAGACAGACAGACAGACAGACAGACAGACAGACAGACAGACAGACAGACAGACAGACAGACAGAGACTTATATAAGAGAGAGACAAAGAGACAGACACAGAGGCAGAGAACAGAGAGCGAGAGAGAGCAAGAGAGAGCGAGAGGGAGGAGGAGATAGATGGATGTGAGGAAAGGACAGATAAAGAAGGGGAAAGATAAAAGTGTAGAGCCAACGTTAGGCAGAATAATAAAGTGTTAAACTTAATTGGCTTCCATGCTAGTAGTTCCTCTGAGAATGTTCTCCCATTTGACTAACAGATAACAGATTTGAACCAAACATGGACCAGAAAGCTACAGTATACTGCATGCAGTGAAGTCCCAATTAAACATTGTTTTCCCTTTAGAATGCGACGAGCAGAGCTGACCACATGAGGACACATGTAAGATAAGTTTAAGATGAACCTTTATTCATCCCAGAGGGTCAATTCAGTTGCGACGGCATCCAGTATCAGAAAAGAGCCCAGACAGAGGAAATGGTTCAACACAGAAAACGTGTAGTCATTGACGCTCAAACATCTTCCTGTGATTGTTCCAACTGTCTGCTACTCTCTACTGCATTGTCCTGTGTCACAAACCCCACCCGTACGGTTGAAAAACACACAACCTACCTTTGGGTATCTGATCCTAGTGCCTCTTCATGTACCAACTCACTAAACAAGTGAGGGTGATTTGGACCGATATTACAGTCCCAAACTAAAATGTTCCACACTGTGGACAAATACTTTTGAACAATGACTAGCAGTCTGTTGTTTTTGTGTTGCTTTTTAACCCATTGAATCCAGGAACGCATACTGTGTCATTTTAGATTTTTAGCCATAACCATTATGTTATACTTTGGCTATTCAAAAAATAACAGATCTACAAGCTCATAGCGCGGCACTTGGTGCCGCGCTATGAGCTTGCAGATCTGCTATTTTTGAAGAATCTTTTTTTGTGAAAATCTTTGAATATATATATTTTTTCAAGCGAACCTTTTTAACTCAATTCTTTGCTTCTGGGGATTCCTGGAACTAAATAGTTTGAGATGGGGGGGTCGGCGGCCAAATACATATCATTTTCGGGGTCCTTCACATGAAAAGGTTTGAGCACCACTGATATAGAAACACAGGTTTTTCAGAAACCTGTTAGGATTTAGAAGACATTTGTAGATGCGTTCGCGGATTGAATGGGGTTAATCATGATTTACACATTCTGACAGTCGGCTCACAGATGTGTTATTAAAAGCAATGCTTTTAGACCAGCTATGAGGCATTGTTACAGTGGGCACGATGCAGAGCCTAAAACCCACTAAGCTGTTCTAACATCACTGTAAACAACGGCCCCCATGTGACTCATACATTTTATAAAACAGCAATCCAATATGGCACAATGAACGTGTACATATCTCAATTAAAACATTTTTCATAACAATTTCACCGTAAAATCCGCTCTACAATTAAGTAGTTCCCGATTGCCTGCACAAACAAGGCAGCTGCTGTCCCCTATGACTGCATGGAGGCTCCTGAATAGTTAACACACTTGTAAACTAGCTGTTGTAAATGTGATGTTAATCAATATTGAGCAACTGCTCTGGTCTGTACATGACCTATTTTTATTTATTTATTTTTTTGCCAAAGAATGTAATCAAACCCCCGTTTTTAAATCGTACATTTTGAAACCATTTGTTTTGTGCAGTAATATTAATGTAATGTGATAAGAGGCATGTGTTTATTCAACGTTTATCTCTAAGCTGAGAGAGAGATGAAGCAGGGACCCCCCCCCCCCACTACACATATATTGTACAAAATTGTGTTGCAGGTTAAACTTTTTCATATATATCTTCATAGACCTGTTTGACAGCACTATCATCAGTGTTGTGTAAATTTGTATTTTTTATTTCATTTGTTTGTTTATGCAAAGTATTTTCTATTACTATGCATAAAAGCTACTGTTTCTCATGAGTTGCTTGCAGTCGTATCAGTATGAGGACGGAGAAGAGGAGGGCTCGAACCTCAATGAAATGAATGTTTTTTTCAGACAAGCAAAACCTTTGGCACTGTATTTGGTCTGCTCTTTTCTTCCCTTGTAGATCGCCGAAAATAGCCGATCTACAAGCTCACAATGCGATGCGTTATGAGCTTCTAGATCTGCTATTTTCAGCTAATGTTTCCCTAAGAATAGGGATGTTCCTATCGCACTAAGGACCCTGACATACAATAAACACCAAGAGACAATCTGAACATAAATAATCTGAGTATAATCTGCAGGGATGCCAAATGGCATTGGAACACTAGACCTACCTCCATTCTTATTCCACTTCAAGACCACAAATTGATCAATCATTTATGCTGTACACTTTCTACATGAATCTTTAACAATATACAAGTGCTGCGTGACATCAACAGGGCTAATTTAAGCATCGTTTGCATGCATTGGTGAAGAAGGAACAACAAGAAGCTTAAAGAGTAGTTGGAAAGTGTAGAGAGGCAGACATACGCGTGAGAGACAGACAGACAGACAGACAGACAGACAGACAGACAGACAGACAGACAGACAGGAAGGAAGGTCTTGCCTTGATATAGTTGACAAATCGCGTGCTGAGTCCCGAGTCTCGATAACCAAACTGTTCCTTCAGGGCTTCCGTAGGGCTCTCCTCGATTAGACGAACGGAGTCTGTGTGGGGGTCCGCTGAAAGGGGGACAGATCGACAACCGTCAACACAAAGAACAAACCTGTCATTTAAAACACAACCATTTCAGAAGGGCCAGTTTTTTTTGGGTAGAGAGAGGCCATAATCAGAAGATGGTCACAGGTTCGGCCCTCAGTAGCTTGTAGATCTGCTATTTTTTTTTAAATCGTGACATTTTTGTGCAAATCTTCGAATACATACATACATTTTTAACTCAAATCTTTGCTTCTGGGGGTCCCTGGAACAAAATGTTTTGAGATGGGGGGGTCCGCGGACAAATACATATCATATATCATTTTGGGTGGTCCTTGACATGAAAAGGTTTGAGAACCACTGACATTACAGCAACATGCGTTTTTTTCAAAACAAACTGTTAGGATTTGGAAGGCATTTATCCCCAGAAGCAAAGATTTGAGTTAAAAATGTTTGTTTTAGAAAATATATATTCAAAGATTTGCACACATTTTCACGATTTTTCAACAAAAAAAATGCAGATCTACAAGCTCGTATAGATATGCTATTTTCTAATAGCCCAAAGTATAAAATAATGGTTTTAGCTAAAGATCTGAAATGACACAGCTATGCGTTCTCGGATTGAATGGGTTAACCCATTTAGACCTGAGTTTTCTGAAAAACTTCAAATATTTATTCAAACATTACAACAAATGTATGTTGCTATATACTGTACATAGCAACAGGGGTTAAGGTACATTTTTTGCTTTCTTTTCAGCCCACTTAAGTTCCACGGAATGGTTTGTTATGAACTAATTCAGTTCAATGCAATGACATTTGGTTTCACCCAGCTGGAGAAAAGATAAGGAGATCACACTGTCTAGTATTCAGATCAGATACATCAGAGCTGATAGCGACACTCTGCCCTGTAGGGATACATTTGTTCTCCAATCAGCACGTTCCACTGCTCTGACCTAATTAAGAGAGATTGAGGTGGTCTATTTAGGCTGTCTGTCTGGGGAGAGGGTGGATCCATCACCGATAGGGTCCCACCACAAACACACTCACACTGACAAACCGACACAGCCAGCTACTGTAGGACAAAAGTGATTTCTGGGAAGTACTTTTCACTGCACAGTATAATCCTCCTGTTAATTACAAACACTCTCTGAGTTACAAATGGATCAATTAAAGCCGAGCATTTCACAATATGCTATAGTTTGTATACGGCATAGCAGTGGCGACCAATTTCTGGTTCCATCGTTCCAGACCCCATTCATTTTACCCATAAGAGATTTCCAAAAATATTTATATCAATTATTTTAAGCCTAGAATCAAGCAATCCAGGATCCTGGTGATTCATGACAATAAAATGTTTGATTCTGTGAAGAAAATAAAATTGAAAACCACAAAACAAAGGGTATTTATCAAATATAGTATATCATATAATTACATTTGTTTTTACAGAATCAAATGTGTTCACCAGGATCCTGGATGGCTTGATTCTAGGCTTAAATGAATTGATATAAATGGGAAAAATGTATGGGATCTGGAACGATGGAACCAGAAAATGGCTGCCACTGCTATGCCCTATAGTCTGTAATACAAGTTGAAAATTGTCGGAAATTGTTGGAGGTGCAAATAGGATACAAAATAACACAGAAATGTGCTAATGGCAGTGATTATATTTTGCTAAATGAAACAACACTTCACTAATAAGTTCTGCTCATGAGGAATTATTTTGTACATTGTGGTTGTACAGTATTTTAACCATTATTATAATCAGAAGATGACAAATTAGGCGGTAGTGACAATTCTCTCTGACCAATCGGTAGTCGGCAGTGTATTCACGCCACCTTTTGACATCACCTCAGCTCACTGGACGGAGGCGATAGCAAAAAACGTTTGCCTAATATAAAACCAAAACAGACGAGTAGAGAGGAGTGGAGTGGGTCCAGTTCAATGCAGTGGAAAAGCTCCAGTACGTTCATTCAAATCTCTCACACACTCCCATGCTGATTAAAGTGTTGACCCAGCTGTGTGGCGCCTCCCTGTGCTGACACTAGCTTCCTGATGCTAATCTGTGCTCTGTCTTCACCCCACACACACACACACACACACACACACACACACACACACTAGCAGTTTCTTAGATCCTGCCAGCCAGACAGACAGACAGACAGACAGACAGACAGACAGACAGACAGACAGACAGACAGACAGACATACAAGCATATAAATACACAGACAAGCAGACATGCGGTCGGATGGATAGACACAAGTCACATTTTCATTAACCAACTTCCTTGTGTGTGGTGCATGTTTTCAAGTATCACATACAAAGCTTGGACTGGACCAACACTGTTAATTGAACCCTAACTCTCTAATTACTTTACAATATCACAAAAACATATATATTAAACAAAAAAAAAACTAACAGCCATCACTGAACGGCTGTGAGGCGACTAGGGTGACCTCTTTTGTTGTTACTTTTATGTTCTCACTTTTATGTTTGATCCGGTTCAGCCCAGGTGATGATGGTTGAAACACGGCTTATTCACAACAGTGATAGACAGGAGAATGGGACAGAGACGAGACGCTAGATGAGACAGAGTAAAGATTAAGAAAACAGGGGTACAGACGTGTAGACAGACAGACAGCATAATGTACAGTGTTCATGGACACTGTACTCTGCAGCTGTTCAAACCAGTCTGCTTTAATAGGAAACACGCTGACATGCACACACACACACACACACACACACACACACACACACACACACACACACAGGAAAAGAGGAAACAGGATAGCAAAGATTTATCCGGAGTGTCTGTCTGTATCTACTGTGTGTGTGTGTGTGTGTGTGTGTGTGTGTGTGTGTGTGTGTGTGTGTGTGTGTGTGTGTGTGTGTGTGTGTGTGTGTGTGTGTGTGTAATGCTGCAGAAACACTGGATCCATTGGCAAGGCATCTGGACAGGGGCCCAAAACAGGGCCCCTAGCCCGGCCCTGGCCTGTGTTGCTCTAGCCCGGACCGGCCCCAAGTTAACCAGGCAAAGTCTGAGATGTTTCTGCCCCGAGCTCAGCTGTCACACCATCATACCATAAATACATGTAATCTCTCTCTGATGCGTGCATGCAGAGGAAGGGAGAGAGGTAAGCCCGATGTATGCTCCGGCACACGAAAACAGTCATACGACAGAGCATTAATTATGCATTAGGATGCTTAGGACTCATCTTTGACTCTAGCTCAACTCAAGTAGAGTTTAGCCAGAGCATGCACGCACGTAAGGGTATCCATGCATGAGTGAGTGAGTGCATGTGCGTGTGCGTGTGCGTGTGCGTGTGTGTGTGTGTGTATTCACCTGTCAGGGAGCTTATGTGTTCCGTGGAGTCGTCCTTGCCGAGTCCTTCTTCCTCTGTGATGTTGGACATCGGGACGTTGAGACTCAGGCTGTCCTCGTCTGATGGCTACAAACACACATACACACATTCATGCACCCACCCACCCACCCACCCACCCACCCACGCACAACCACAAGAACAAGGGTAAGAAAGAGCAAATATAATTTTAACACTTTAGCACATTCAACAGACGTGCATGCAAGCACACAGATAAACACAAAAGTACACCCTCATATTATGTACACATGACGAGCAATACAGCTGGTTGAACATGAGGAACAGATTCAGGGATTATATATAATAATATTAATAATAATCAATCACGTCACTCTGTTACGCATGGTTCTCCACAGTGGGTTGACCAATTTATCTCAACTTGCACACAGGCATTGACCATTAGCATTATGCACACGTGAGGAAGCCTATTTTTCACTTTCCCAAATTTAACGTTTTTGTGTAAGCGCCGGAGATTCGGAGTTCAGGCTATGGGATCTGTCGTCATGGATACAGCCCCGCAGGCTATGGGATCTCTAGCCGCTGGTTACACTTGGCTTACACACATACACACCGGAAGAGGGACAGACACTATATTTTAAATCCTGACCCATAAAGCCCCAGTGGTGGCCTACCACGCCATTTTATGATGTTATATTGTTTGTATTAGTAAAAAAAAAAAAATTACATATGGGTGCTCCTTACATTTTGGTGGGTTCTCCTACATTTCTTCTCGTTCTCCCAAGTTAAAAAAAAAAAGATATTAAGATCCCTGATGTACTGTGTACACAGCGCTTAACCCATAGTCTGCAAATGCTCAGAATGCTCCAATCCCCAGGTATGGACTGGTAAATTAATAAATAAATAGCATAAAATAAAATAAATACATCTAACATCTAGTACACCTGTCTCCTAAAAGCCACTCTCAGTTCAAAGGGATCAAAGGATTTGGAACATTACGTTTTTCCATTTGCAGAGAGACACTGCTGCAGTCAGCGCAACGGGGGAAAAAAAACAAAAACGACCACAGCGTTTTTTTATCTGCCGCTCGGGCGCTCTTTGAAAAGTCGTTCCGACTCTTTGACGAGTCGCCAGATAACGAGCCGTCATTACGCGGCGACGGCGTCATCTTCCGGGGGAATTATGGAATTTTGGCAAAAAGAATTTAAGAAAACAAAAAAGAGACGACGGCCGTCTTATCAGAACGAGCCGTGTTGTTATGATGCATGAAAAGGCAACGCAGGGATATGAAAGATCATGGAGGAGGAGGAGGAGGAGGAGGAGGAGGAACAAAAGGACTGCAGAGAACAAAAAAGGCTTTGGTAATGGAAAATAAATCTCTCTGATGTCTAAAAAAAACGTGGCTCAACTTTTTCTTTCTTTCGTTCTTTTTTTTTTCTTCTTCATTCCCTGACAATGACTCGTAAAATCCTCAGAGTCCATTTTAACTCTGACAAGTGTATAAATGTAACCAAATGGACCCGGAAGGGTCCATTTGGTTACATTCATGCACTTGTCAGAGGAAAGAAAAGTAGGCAAGCGCTCACACAAACACGCACGCGTGCACACACACACACACACACACACACACACACACACACACACACACACACACACACACACACAGTACCTCGGTAGCAGACAGTCTCTTGTCCCCGTTGTCGCTGCCCACTCCTGAGTCGGTGTCCTGTTTCTTGTGCTGATCGATGTCCTCCGTGCTGCCAAGGACATGGCAAAGGTCAAGCGAGGTCAGAGGGTCACACAGGGCTGTTTGTGTGTGTACGTGTGTGCGTGTGCGCGCGTGCGTGTGTGTGTTTCCACAGAGAGAGAGAGAGAGAGAGAGAGTGTGAGGGAGAAAGTCTCGATGAACTATGAGTGAGTGAGTGATGGAGGAAGAGAAGTAATGAGTAAGTGATTGGATGAAATGAAGTGAATAAAGAGCGTGTGTGTGTGTGTGTGTGTGTGTGCGCGCGCGAGTGAGTGAGTGAGTGAGTGAGTGAGTGAGTGTGTATGCGACTCAGTGCAAGAAGTAGTGAATGAGCAAGTAAAAGGAATTAGGTAGATCTCTCTCTATCTCTCTACTCTCTCTCTCTCTCTCTCTCTCTCTCTCTCTCTCTCTCTCTAAGAAGGAGGTGAACTACTAAGTGAAGTCTCTAGGCAACTGAGCGATAAAGTGTACTGTAATTGCTTCCTCACACACACTTGTTCCTCCCCCCACCATGTTTTCACTGTTCATTTCACAGCCTGCCTCTCCTTTATACCAACTCTAATCACGAAGCCTTGAAATGGAACAGATCATATACAGCATTGTTTCTCAAAGTGGGGTACGGGTCACCCCCCCCCCATGCCACGCTATGTGCTTATAGATCTGGGTTTTTTTTTAATCGTGAACATTTTTGCACATCTTTGAATATATATACTGTATATATATTTTAAGAATATATATTTTATCTCAAATCTTCGCTTCTCTCTGGCGCAAAATATTTTTGAGATCGGAGTCCGCAGCCAAATACATGGCCAATTTGGGGGTCCTTGACTTAACCCATTGAGACCTGAAGCCGATTCTACATGTCTCCTAAATCCCAACAGTTTTCTGAAAAACGTATGTTTCTATATCAGTGGTGCTCAATCTTTTTCATGTCAAGGACCCCCAAAATTATATGTATTTGGCCGCTGACCCCCATCAAAATATGTTGTTCCAGGGACCCCCAGAAGCAAAGATTTGAGTTGAAAAATCACGAATTTTCGAAAATAGCAGATCTACAAGCTCGTAGCGTGGCACTCGGTGCCGCGCTATGAGCTTGTATAACTGCTATTTTTTAATAGCCCAAAGTGTAAAATAATGCTTTTTAGCTCAAATCTAAAAATGACACAGTTCCAGGTCTTAATGGGTTAAAAAGGTTTGAGAACCACTTATATACAGTGTTTGATACTGTACCTGATATAAAACATATCTTGTATCACATTTTTTCCTAAGTTCCTAAACCACAAGGGTCAGCAAGGTGACTCTACTGTATGTTATGTTATATTACAGTATAGGCTACTGTAGGTCCATTATGTATTTGCTAACCTTCTTTTGGCTTGGGCAGGCTTCCTGAACTGAAGAAGAGTTGGTGAGGACTAAAGTGTTTTATCCTCACTGCTGGGTTCTGAACGTAAGACCCTCACACTGTACACTACACACACTGTACACCAGTGGTTGAAAAAGTACTCACATTTTGTACTTAAGTCAAAGTACCAATACTGCAATGTAGAAATACTCTGTTACAAGTAAAAGTCTGGAATTCGAAATGTACTTTAGTATTGGTATCAAAATGTACTTAAAGTACCTAAAGTAGAAAGTACTCATGATGCAGAATGTCCCATTTCAAGTTTTGAAATGTATAAAATGTATAAAAATCTTTTGAAAATAGCAGATCTACAAGCTCACAATGCGTCGCATCGCGACGCATTGTGAGCTTGTAGATCGGCTATTTTCAAAAAGTAAATATAGGGCTGAAGTGGGTAATGTATGTTTTGTAATAACAATCAAAATCTACAAAGTAACTAGAAAATATAATTCTACAATATTTTCCTCTGAGATGTAGTGGAGTAGAAGTAAAAGTACTGAAAATGTAAGATACTCCAGTAAAGTAGAAATTCCTTAACAATACAGTACTTGAGTAAATGTACTTGGTTACTTTCCAGCACTGGTATACACTGCTGGAACAGTGATTTTACCACAGATCTCCGCTGTTTGTTTACATCAATCTCTGATGTGCTTTGACATAATTTGTCCAAAAAGAAAAAAATCACTGTTTCTGGCAACAGACACAGTGGACAAAGTACTGTATGTGCTGTCTCTCTCCATGAATTAATTGCCATCTGGTTGTGTTTGTATTCTTTCAAAAGGGGGATTAGAGAGTTTTGTACTTCCTAAAATCCTCAGCCGTCCATGGTACTTTGACGGCAGATTGCAAAAAAAACAACAACATACGAGTACATAGAGTGTCTGACCATTCATACACAATGTTCAGCTAACAGGTGTTTGGATAGTTCAAAACTCTAAAGGTCCTTACACACCGGGGGGCGATTTTTTTCATGCGAATAATACGTTTTAAAAACCTTAATGCAAGCTTCCACATCAATTTCGCGGCGCGAAAAAAAGCGTCTTTTATTTATTCGGACCGCATCCGAATTTTGCGTCTATTCGCATAATCGCCGGTGTGTAATGACCTTTATACTAACTGCCGAACCGAGCATCAGCAAGGCACAGAGTCCATTGAACTCTGACAAGTGCATAAATGTAACCAAATGGACCCGGAAGGGTCCATTTGGTTACATTTATGCACTTGTCAGAGGAAAGAAAAGTAGGCAAATGCTCACACAAACACGCACACGTGCACACACACACAGTACCTCTGTGTGTGTGTGTGTGTGTGTGTGTGTTAGTGTGTGCAATGCAAGCTTCCACATCAATTTCGCGGTGCGAAAAAAGCGTCTTTTATTTCTTCGGACCGCATCCGAATTTTGCGTCTATTCGCATAATCTCCGGTGTGTAATGACCTTTAATCCTAACTGCCGAACCGAGCATCAGCCAGGCACAGTGAAGTTATTTTGCTCTGCAACGGCGTCACATTCCGTTCTCATGGCCCTGCTGAAGCCGAAACAAGTTGTAGTTCGTTGGGAGTATACTGCAGCCTTCAGGCTGAACAGTGGGCTTTATTGTAGGGTCTTTAGTTACAGTGTCTTTGTTCTAAATATCTGCTCTCTTTCCTCTCTCTTTCCTCCTCTGTGAGGTGTGGGAGGGTCGCGGAGAGAGAGAGAGGGAGAGACACGACATGAAAGAACGAAAGAAAAGACGTGTTATGAGTTGTATGTACATTTGCGTTGTTTGTGTGCATGTCTAGCCTGTGTGAGCTTTTCCAGGACAATGATAGCCATTTTTTCCTGCCCACGAGGTTCCAGCCGAGGGGAGGGGAAAGGAGGCTAGGGGTCAGGGTTTGTAAGGGGCCAGAGAGAACAGAGCACAACATCCTCTAAAAAAAAAAAACTTTTTGCTCTCTCATGGCAGGGAGGCAGAGGAGGAACAGCTCGGCGGAGGGTTTCTGACTCGACTCCCATGAAACTGTAGAGCAAAGAGGGGGAGGAGGTGACACAGGGGTCAACCTCCCCCGTGGCTGATATATGGCTTAGTGTCGGGGGGTCTCGCACACTCACGCCTAAGACCTGAGGCGATTCTTTAAAAAAAATCTAAATCCTAACAGTTTTTTGAAAAAAATATAACAAATATTTTTTCACGATTTTTGAATAGCCAAATAAATCTAAAGTGACACAGATGCGTTCCAGGTCTTAATGGGCTAAACGTGCATAAAATACTTCACTGCCAGATGAACTGCGATCACACAACGACTGCGGTGAGCCATGATAGGCTGAGACAACAAATGACCTGCCTGTGGCCTTTGATAGGCTGACTCAATGACTTACTCAAGTCATTGTGTCATGGACTGGGTCCGCGATGGGCTGAGACCACCACAACTAACCTGCCAGTGGTGGGCCGTGATAGGCTGAGGCGTTCTATGACGGGCAGGTAGAGGGAGGAGTCGGGCATCTTCTCGCTCCGACACGCCTCGATGCTCAGGTACTTGAATATGTGAACTTTACCTTTGATGCAAATCTGGAAGAGATGACAGCAAAGCATTCAAAACCAATTGCAGGTCAATTTCTTTACACTCTGAGAACTCAATCGCATCACGTGCATTGATCCGCTATGAGATGTAGGGCTAAAGTAATCAAACTAATGTATAGAACTCATTCACTGCTACTGACGTAAAAAACTTAATTTTTTCCAATTACCAAATCTGCCATTGAGGTAAAAAACGCAATTTTGCAAAAAACGTTGATTTTATAAAGATCTCGCCGTCCTTCATCTCTTGCAGTGATACATTTCATTGTAGCACACCCGGATACGGAAATGACATCAATCGAAGATTTCCGTTTCCACCTGCCGCCACTCTAAACCTTCCGCTAAATCGCCATTATCTCGGCTCTGTTTTTCTCCGTTGAACACGCAATCAGAAGGGATATAGCGAGGTCCGTGGCGAGGTGGAAAAGTAAGTGAGCCGTACCGTTCACATGGCGAAACATGGTGTTTTCACGCTGGGCTGCAGGAGAGAGACTCCGCCCCGATCGGAATGTTTGTTGTCTGAGCGGCGTGCAAGTATCGCCGGTGTGTTTAGAAACGATTGGACGTGCGATCATAATGAAAAAGTTATAAAAAACACTAAATCGCTGGCAGTGGGCAAACACAGCCAGAAATAAGACTGGCAGAGAATGAGTTAATCAATAATATTAAAAAAAACTTTAAATAAAATAAATGTATTATTTAAAAAAACCTAATCGACAGAATAGGCAGTAGTCACTAAGAAGATAATGGATGGTTGCAGCCATGATGTGATGCTGGTTGCTCACGTGTACCTGTGCGGGGGGGCTCTGTAGGGGGTTGTTCTCCAGATGTAGAGACTGGAGGTGGGACATCTTCCTGTAGCACACTGGGATGGTGGACACCTTGTTACACGAGAAGTCAAACTTCACCAGGGGGAGTTCTGCCAAGTCTGCAGGATGAGGAGAGAGATCAAAGCTATCAGAGAACAGCTTCAGGACATGAAGAGACTGCATGGTCCCACGAGAGACTTGACTGAGTCCCTCCACGCACGCACGCGCACACGCACACGCACACACACACACACACACACACACACGCGCGCGCGCGCGAATACTGCACGTGCATGCTCATTCTCATTAGTTTTATACTCGGTGGGCTTGTTACGATAACTCAAATCGATAAGGACTTGGGGGAGACAGTTTCTCTGCCTTCTCGCCTGCACAACGACTTCCATAATCTTTCCCCTCGGTTGAACAATAGAGTTTGCACGTATTGTATTTTTTTTCCATGACTAATAAGGCAGACTCAGTAGGGGTTTGTAATTGCTTGCAGCAGAGTGCTTGGACAGAGTTCTGTACATGTTAATGTCGCCCCTAATTAAGATATAAAAGAGTCGGGAAGGAAAATGGTTTTCTAATTGCTTTGTTCTCGAGTTCCCACACTAGACGAACACAACCTGAGTGTTGTGTAGACAACAGGAGCGTATTTGAAATGTTAGCGCTATCAGTGTAGATGTTAAACAGTAGTTCAAATGACCTGTTGAATTTATTCTAGGGCTCAAACTAGCGATTATTTTCTTAGCGATTATTGTAGTCAATTACTTTTCCTGATTCATCGAGTAATCGAGATTGTTTTGTCCTATTTTATACTTTAGACAACAGTTTGGTGCAACAATACCTAATCTACAAGCTTGTAGGCTATTCTCTCTATTTTAGCTTTTTGGAAATTGTCTGAAACGACATGCCGAACATACAGTAAGGATGGATTATTAATTGATTATTTTATTAACCCATTAAGACCTGGAACGCATCCGTGTCACTTTAGATTGCTTTGGCTATTCAAAAATAGCAGATATACAAGCTCATAGCGCGGCACCGAGTGCCGCGCTATGAGCTTGTATATCTGCTATTTAAAAAAAAAAAAAATTGCGGGAAGAGTCGCCTCAGGTCTTAATGGGTTAAATGCAATTGATTAGTTCAATAAACTGTTGCAACGCTAAACACATCAAGATGTAGGTGCTTCTGTTGCAGTCAGGTCCACCACAACCACAAATATAATGCTTCATTTTGCTACACGTTGTGAGCTTGTAGATCTGGTATTTTTTGGCGTGCAACACCATCGTACAACACAGCTTAAGGGTCTTACTGTAGACACACTAGTCTAGAAAACATCAGCTGTCTGAAAAAACACCAATAACATTTAAGGACACTATGACATAGTTGCTTCATAGTCTTACGACCCAGAAGGTTGCGCTGACATCTGTCAGTTTGTTGAGACGAGTTTTTAGTGTTTGGTGTAGCCGTTTGTGTGCATGTGTCTGTCTGTGTATCGTCTCTATCATGTAGTTAGTCTGCTCTGCGCTGTACATGAAGATATGCAACGTTTCTAATCGGTACATAATGCATATATCCTGTTTGTGGTTCAGTCGAGCTTCTTCAGAAAGCAGACGATCACTGTGTTTTGTTGTGTACAGAGCGTACGCCGGCATCATCATCATCAATCATCATCCTTCCAGTCGGATCCTATTTTGCTTCCACTGTCACTGATTTTACTTAAAGAGGTGGTGCCATGGTTTTGCACTTTTTCTGTTTTTCATGTGTCTATGAGGTTGATAGACCTTCATTAAGCCCCCTGGTGGTGTTTTTATGGTGTTTTATGTCTTCTCTGACTATTTTGAGTTTCTTCCTGGAGGCTGAAACCTTCAAACGTGCATATAGAAAAACAGCGCTTTAATGACACATGAGGGTAGAAATATACCCTCCCCCTCATTGTCATAACACAACAGGTGTGGGCATGAGGAGGAGGAGGGACTAGGACAGGTGGGTGGTCTTGTTGGAGGAGGCGGAGGGACTGGTTCAGGTGGGAGGTGCTAAGGTGAGAACCAGGTATACTTAATTAACTGGAGGCGTGTCCACATAAAAACATAATTTTAACACTTTCTGTACACTTTTGAAAAAAATCTTCCTCCTAGTATAACCATAAAACCTGATGATCATGTCAAGAAAGTATTTATTTAGCTAACATGATAAGATGTTGCACATTCTTTGAGAGATGGAGACCAAGACAGAAAGAGGACACCGGGACAGACAGAAAGACGGCGTTTAACTGTTCCAGAAAGCCTCTAGGGAGCCAGAGAGTGCTCCACTCCGCTCCGCTCTGCGCTACCAGAGGTTAAAAATAACCGGTGGATTCTTAACCACAGTGACCCAGGCAGCGTGGGAGGAGAGAGGAGGCGCGTACATTCACAACATGGAAATAATGAGTGTTCATTTAAGTGTACAAATGGAATGGAACCAAATGGACCCGTATTTGGTTCCATGTGTACACTCTCAGAGATACATGTTTTTTGGTGTATTCTTTTGTTTGCTTTTAAACATTCAATTACCAAAACCAGCTGTACGACAAACACAAAGCTGATGGTTTTGGGGCAGCTAGAGAAAAGAAAGCCGCGTGTCTCACACTAGCTCGCTGCCAATGACATGTCTCTAAGGAGGTCATAAAAGAAATAACAATTATAGAATATCCCTAACAGTGCGGCGTAATTAAAATCATGCGCAGACGGCGACGGCCTTGGCTCGAGTTGATGAGGGAGAGCCGAGCTGAGCTCCAAATAGAGCTCACATCAGCAAGCATTCTCTTGCTAATTAGCTTAAACACGGCATTTAAGACATACATACACATACGCACACGCACGTGCACACACACTTACTTACACACACGCACACACACAAACACAAACACACAGACACGCACATGCGCGCACACGCACACTCATATGGTTGTCCTTCCACGCTGGGAAAAGTGAGATTTTGGGATAAAATCTCAGAAGTAATTGCACAATTATGACTCCGAAATGTTTTCAATTAAAACCCCTTTATGTTTTCATTGAAAAGAGAAAAGGAAACAACAAAACCAATCAAGTTGAATGATTAACCCAAATAGAATACAGTCGAGCAGCTAACACTTTCTGACAAATCATCACTCGTCTGGCATTAAAACAACCCACATTACTATGTCAGGAAGACGAGTTGAGACGCCGCGTTCATTGGGTGGGAAGCAATAGCGAGTCCTACGGGTTGGCACCTGGGCCCAGTTGCACCACCTCACACTAAGTTCAAACTTAGCCTAGTTATAGCTTAACCCATTCAATCCGGGGACGCATCTGTGTCATTTTAGATTTATTTGGCTATTCAAAAATAGCAGATATACAAGCTCAGATCTGCTATTTTTGAAAAATCGTGAAAATGTGTGCAAATCTTTGAATATATATAACTCAAATCTTTGCTTCTGGGGGTCCCTGGAACCAAAATATGTTACAAATGTTAAAAATAAATGAATACATATTTAAAGATTTGCACAAATTTTCACGATTTTTCTAAAAATAGCAGATATACAAGCTCATAGCGTGGCACTCGGTGCCGAGCTATGAGCTTGTAGATCTGCTATTTTTGAATAGCCAAATAAATAAAAAAATGACACTGATACTTTCCTGGTCTAAATGGGTTTTTTAAAGCCATTTAAGCTATAACTAGGCTAAGTTTGAACTTAGTGTGAGGTGGTGCAACTGGCTCCTGTTCACCAGGGAGCTGAACTGAGAAGAATAGCATGTTCCTCCACATGCGTCACACACCCTCCCAGTGAAACTCCTCACTGTCGTGAAAAGAAGCGGCTGGTGACTTCATGTCCCACTTGGCCAACTGTAGGGGTCAGCAGTGACACGGACTACACATTAACTGCCAAAGACGTATATATACGTCTTTTAATAATCAGCTGTTGCCTGCCAAAGACGTATATATACGTCTTTGAAAAAAAGGAAGAAAAAAAAAAAAAAATTCAAATTGTTTTTTATTTTTTATTTTTTTTATTTTTTTATAATTTCAACCCTTTTCGAATTTCGAACAGATTAGGAGCTAAAAATGTTCAAAGATTTGCTGCTCCATTCACTTCAATGTTAAAATTCAAACGGACAAACAATTCACATTGTTTTTTGGTTTAAAACTACTGGTTTTGAGCTATATTCAAACATCAAACAACACATGTTAACGAGGTCAAAATGACCTCGTTAACATTTGTGAAACCACACCTGAATCTCATCTGTGATTAGAAACCATCTGGGGATCGATCATACTGGAGGAAAAAAATCTGTGGCTACGCGAACAGGTACCAAAATCGTTCAAAACCCAGGCAGAGGCTACAGAATGTTCTGAAAAAACTCTGGCAGTCAATGTGTTAAGTTGGTAAATATTCGAACCATATCATCTTTCAATATGTTCAAAAGTACACTGTCTTCTTATAATACGATCTCTTGTACATGTCCATGACCATTACATTACTACACTTTATTTTCACCTTATATCCACTTTTATAAACAATGAACAAATCAATAATTATTAATAAGATAACTAATTATACCTTAACTCATTCACTGCCTGAATTATTTCTGGCCGCGTTTGCCCACTGCCAAGATTTTTCATTGAAAAAGTACTCAGGAGCCGAGATACAGAATTTTAAAGTTTTAAGTTAACAAGGAAGTGGATGGGAGTCTAGATCTTCGAAAAATCATATCTCCTTGGTCTTTTTTTTAAAAAGTCGTTTTAGTCGTTCTCGGCAGGCATGGCTTATTATGGGACAGAAGATGTTTTAGTCGTTCTAGGCAGGGAATGAGTTAAAATCAACTGCATGCTATCGCTGACTTTGAAAATGACAATGATATTTGACTCTGAACAAATGATCCATCTTTTTCTGCTTGCTTAGAGTATAATACCCTGATTGTGTTGTCTTAAGTGTTGTTTTTTTGTCGTCTGGGTGATATTTTGTTTTTCAGTTTTTTGTTATTTGTCTTTTATTGTATGTTTACAGTATACTTTACTGCTGTCTCTAGGACCCCCTCGGAAACTATCCTGAATCTCAAGGGGCTACTCCTAATAAAGAATTTCTACATATAAGTCCAAAACTGTTACTTTTCAGGATTCGAATTCCAAAGTTTTGAGCTTGTAGATCGGCTATTTTTTTTGCTACTTTTGTGCGACACTGTAGTATGACAAAGCAGGGCATCGATTTGCAAAAAGAAAAACAACAGGTTTCTGCCCGATAGCGACGATATGAATAAACTATCATCAGACAGGCACGGAAGATGATTTCAAACCCCACCCCTGTCCTCCACCCTAAGTATCAGCTTCTTCCCTTAGGCAGCCTCTTCAGACCCCCCCCCCGTGCACGCTGAGCCGCTTTAGGCACTCCTTTGTCCCCCTGTCTATCAAAGCCCTAAATCAGTGTTTGTCAAACTTGATATGGACCTCCAAATGTATATGTATTTGGCTGCGGACCCCCCCCCCCCCCCCATCTCAAAAATGTTCTGTGCCAGTGATTTTGATGTTGAGAAAAAATAGTTGTAACTGCTCTGGACCATCTCTTGTTGGGATAGGCTCTATTCACAGCAGCCATATTATGAAGACATTCACAGGTGTTACCAATGATACTAATGAAGGCTCTGTTCCATTCTGGTCAAACAGAGATCAGGGTTGCTGATATTGTGTGCATGTTGGCTCACTGGAAACACTCTGCTACACCAGTGGGTCTAAAGTTGGGGTCCAGGGACCCTCATGGGCTTCCAAATGGCCCCTTATGGGTGTGTAACTCTGAGAGTGTACAAATGGAACCAAATGGACCCGTAAGGGTCCATTTGGTTCCATTTGTACACTCTCAGAGTTATGGGGGTCGTGGAAACCACTGTGCTAGACTAAATGGAACAGAGCCTTCATTAGTATCATTGGTAACACCTGTGAAGGAAGTGATAATATGGCTGCTGTGCATAGAGCCTATTGTAGGTCTTTCATGTTTGCCAAACTGTTGCATGTAACACAGTTGACAGTTAAGGGGTTGACATGCACTCACACGGTGCCACTGTTGACCTCTGTCACAGCATCTTTCATGTCACAATATGTCACCACGTATTTCCATAAAAGTCAAACGTTGTTCCTTTCTCTTCCATGTTTCCTGTTCACTTGGTGTTACACTACAGGGTTTCCACAACTTCTCCATGCCAAAGATCCCCAAAAATACCCATACTAGCCTCTGTAATACCTCTTTAAAACAGTGGTTCTCAAACATTTTCATGCCAAGGACCCCCAAATTGATTTGGCCAAGTACCCCCATCTGAAAGTTTGTGCCAGGGACCCCCATAAGAAAAGATGTGTGTTAACTCAAAAAATAAATCAACAGTGTTCAAAATGTTCAAAATGTTCAGTACAAGCTTGCAATGCAAGTTGTGAACTTTTAAATATAACAAATAAGATAGGGTTAAAGACCCCTTCAAGGACTCCTGGGGGGGGTCCCCGAACCCCCCCCAGGGGGGGGTTTAAGGTTTGGCGTCCATTACTGAAGTAATGGACGCCAAACGGCTACATCAAACAGCTCTGCAAATACCTCTTACTGTCATGGTGGTCTTATCATCATTGTTAAGGCTCCACAGTCAGAGAAACTCTAGAAGTTCAACATCCCTCCAGTCCTCAGGGCTCCCATCCAATCGGCTCCCTCGAACCCCCCCCCCCCCCCCCCAAACCAACCCCCAACCCCCCCCACTGTGTCGCCACGGCGTCGAGCGGCTGCGCCAGATCAAGTCTCATCAATCAATCCCGGAGCGGTAGATAATGGCGGAGCGCGAGCCGTCTGCTACGCATAAGGAAACGTCCATAAATCTTAAAAGAGAGACGCGAGGAGTGGAGAGACGCGGGGATGAGGCCGGAGGAATGTTCTGGAACACGCTCATCGTACATCATTCTGAATAAACAGAGATGCAATGTGCTCAACATCTTCATTATTTCACAGACTCAGCCGCCCCCACTCCCCTTGTTGTTGTTGTTGTTTCTTCATTGACCACTTGGGAAGCCCAGCTTGCCTATTCTGGGGGGAACATTGGCCCCAAAATAGCCGATCTACAAGCTCACAACACAATACAAGAGATTTGGTATAGACGTAAAAAAAGTGGTCCAAGTACAGTTGTAACTCAGGTCTGTTTTACTAAGAGTAGAGGGTTTAAGTTGTTAAAGAGACACTATCACAGGCAGAGCTTTCAACATCATTTCTATTAACACATTGGGTGCCGAACACGGTCTGAACCGTGTTTTCAGTCTCTTTTGTTTTTTTTGTTTTTTTTTTCCACACGGGAGGGGCTGGAGCAGCTCTGGAATCACCCACGATGATTCTGAGAAGGAAGGGCCTTATAGATCACCGTGCCAAAAACATGGCTCCCCATCCGCTTCCGTTCTATCTCCTTCTCTAAAACCCCTATAACTCCGAAACTTTTTACGTTGGGGAAAACGACTCATTTTGTATGCGGGATCGCTGCGCCATTGTGACCCGCGGTAAATATGTTATCGTTCCAGGCGTTAGCCAGGACCATCGTGCAAAATGCACGCATGCTTTGTTTCACATGGATTGCTCGTCTTGGAGTCTACAGCTCAACGGTGAGATTTCTGGCACCGAACGTAATCTGTTATTATAAAATTCTGGCACCGAATGTGTTAAAAGCCCATACCAGTGGGCAAGCCATCAAATTATTGGCTTAGGAATGGGACAAAAACAAAAAATATCCACAAATTCAAGTCTCCATGGGGTGACTAATCGATAGAGAAAAAAAAGTCATTTTGGGGGTGAACTATCCCTTTAAAGCTCAAATGAAAGTTTGAAATGCAGCACTTTTAAGGATCTATTTGAGAAACCCTGACAAAGGCCATATCTGACAGTAAGGGGAATTTTGTCAATCTATATACTGTATACTGTTGTTGTTTCTATACACTGTGATGATGACCAGCAACAGCTGTAGGAGAATTTGATCCCACAGGCTGTAGGTATAACTCCAGATCATGTTTTCAGGGTTCACGAGAGGACAACTCGATAGGGCAGGGGTCTTCAACAGGGGGTCCGGGACCCCTAGGGGGTCCTCAGAGCTACTATAGGGGGTCCGCCAAATCTTTGTGTGATAAGATTTAGTTTTTTACATTAACCACTTGATCCCTAAAATTCCTTTTCTGAGGGGAACATTAGCCGAAAATAGCAGATCTACAAGCTCTCAACGCCTCGCGCTGCGAGGCGTTGAGAGCTTGTAGATCGGCTATTTTTGGCAAAGAGGCTATAGGTGTAGAGGGAAAAAATAGCAGACTAAGTAAAAAAAAACTTTAATCTGAAACACAATTTTATACAATATAGAGTAGGGGGTCCCTGCTTCATCTCTCTCTCAGCTAGGGGGTCCTTGGCCTGAAACGCTGAAGACCCCTGTGATAGGGCATATGTAACACGTCTATGAGAGAGAGAGAGCCTCTTGAAGATGAGCCTCCAGCCATGGAGTGTGAAGCAAAACATGGCTGTAAATCTTCTCTGCGCACCTGAGGAGTCGAGGTACATCATGGACTGGAGGCTTTGGAACCACGTTGTGGAAAATACACACTCTCTACACTAATACATCATTCAGGTTCATTTCAATGAAGACAAATAGGAAAAATAACTTGCTTGACTCGACTTCTTTTGGTTTGAACCTTTATCCCATTAAGACCTGGAACGCATCTGTGTCACTTTAGATTTATTTGGCTATTCAAAAATAGCAGATATACAAGCTCATAGCGCGGCACTCGGTGCCGCGCTATGAGCTTATAGATCTGCTTTTTGAGTGGTGCCAGCCACTCCTACACTTGACCGTGTGTGTGGGTCCGTCCGTCCGTCCGTCCGTACGTCCGTTCGTTTGAGGACGGCCTCAACAGCTGCAGCTGATTGCAACACAAGGATGCAACCAGTTACACTAATTCAAAGGCACCACTCTCTTCACACTGGGTGTGATTTTTTTTTTTATCGTGAAAAAATATTTTTTTTTTTATTTTCAAAAAACTGTTTTAACATTTTAAGAATCGGACTCAGGCCTTAATGGGTTATTCAGAGTGAAAACCTTAGTTACGGCACAACTTTTCAGGAAAAGACCCAAAAATAACCGATCTAAACTGGTCACAGTGATAGTGTTGCAAGCTTGTAGATCGGCTATTATTGCAACTTTCTGCACGACACTCTTGTATGACAAAGTAGGACATTAATTTACGAACAAACTGAAACATGGAGATACAAGGTTTCTGTCCGACAGCAACGATATACTCAGGGATGATGAAATGAGCAGAAGATCAGCGTGCTTCACAGACGATTATGTTATCACTGTTGCACACACGTTCACACCTCCTGGGACTGCCTTCTATTGTCGGCAGTGTTGCCAAGTATGCTTATTATAAGCGACTTTGGGCTTGTTTTCCTGTAAATGTGACGTGTTGTGTGAGCTTGTATAGATGATTGAATACTTCATGCTTTATAAGCAGTTTGCAAAAGATGTGCTATTTTCAAAAACAAATCTTGAAAGAAATGCTAAGAATCTGACATGAAAAACTTTGTATGGGGGTCACTGGCACTGGCAGCTTGGGGGTCCTTGACATGAAAATGTTTGAGAACCACTGCTCTAAAACAACATTAGACAATAACATTTTGACTGACCTGCCCCTAGTCGCTTATTTTGGGTTTGTTTTCACCGAACCTGGTTGGTTGTTTCTCTCGCAAAATAAATCTGGCAACACTCACTGTCTGCCAACTGAGCAGTTTTACTGCAGCTCCAAGACCGGAATCCTTTAACCCATTAAGATCCTGGAACGCATCTGTATCACTTTAGATTTCTTTGGCTATTCAAAAATAGCAGATCTACAAGCTCGTAGCGCGGCACCGAGTGCCGCGGTACGAGCTTGTAGATCGGCTATTTTCGAAAAATATATATTTTTTAAAGGGATTTTTTTTCAAAAAACTGTTAGGATTTAGAAAACAAATAAAAAATCGCCTCAGGTCTTAATGGGTTAATATGACAAACGCTCAAGGGAAAGGACTTTATTTTATGCAGGAAGTTTTATTTTTTTGTTTTTTACTTGTGCCTCAGGAAGCAAAAAAAGCAACAAAAAAATAATCAGAGGGTCGGGAAAGGGAAACAATATTTGAAGTCCAGTGTAACAAAAACATTGAGTTTTTCCTGCCTTCATTCATGCAACTGGACAGTTGGAGGTTTAACATCCATGCACCCAGTGGTGGTACTCAGTAAATGTTTTACTTAAGTAAAAGTATCAATACTGCAATGCGGAAATACTCTGTTACAAGTGAAAGTCCGGAATTCAAAATGTACTTGATAAAAAAAACGTGGCATCAAAATGTACTTAAAGTACCAAAAGTAAAAGTACTCATTATGCAGAATGTCCCGTTACAAGTTTTCAAATGTATACAAATATTTTGAAAATAGCAGATCTACAAGCTCACAATGCGTCGCATTGCGACGCATTGTGAGCTTGTAGATCTGCTATTTTCAGATGGCCAAAAATGTATAGGGCTGAAGTGGTTTATGTATGTTTTGTAACTAGTAACTAAAGCTTTCAAATAATTGTAGCGGAGTAAAAGTACAATATTTGCCTCTGAGATGTAGTGGAGTAGAAATAAAAAAGATCGGAAATTGGATATGCTCAAGTAAAGTACCAATACCTCAAAATTGTAGTGAGTTGTACCTCAAAAAGTACAGTACTTGAGTAAATGTAAAAGTTACTTTCCACCACTGCATGCACCTCTTATCGAAGCCATGTTACTTGATTGGTTTCATCTGGTAGCGTGCCATGTTACACAATAGAAATACAACAAAAAAAACATTAAAATACATGCTTATGTTATGTATGCTCATTTCCTACCGATCCGACCTCCAGATATCATTTGATGAATTCAGTGGAGAACCCATAAAACACTGTGCTGGGTCTCTTTTCCTCTGGATAGCTGTTGCGTTTGGTGGCGTCGTGCCCAGAGGTGACGTGTGTGACTGTCCCCAACGTCCAGAGCACTTTAGCCAGTGGCGGAAAAAGTACATTTTCTATTTAAGGCCGATTCTACAAATGTCTTCTAAATCCCCACAGTATTCTGAAAAAACATATGTTTCTATATCAGTGGTGCTCAAACCTTTTCAAGTCAAGGACCCCCAAAATTATATGTATTTGGCCGCCGACCCCCATCTCAAAATATTTTGTTCCAGGGACCCCCCAGATGCAAATATTTGAGTTAAAAATGTTCGCTTTAAAAGAATATGTATTCAAAGATTTGCACACAATTTCACAATTTTTCAAAAATAGCAGATCTACAAGTTCATAGCGCGGCACTTGGTTAGTGCTATTTAGCTATTTTTGAATAGGTAAAGTGTAAAATAATGCTTTTTTTTAGCTCAAATGAAAAAGTGACACAGATGCGTTCCAGGTCAAATATTACTTGAGTAAAAAGAACAAAAGCATTGGCATCAAAATATGCTTAGAGTACCAAAAGTAGAAAGTACTCATTATGCATGAATGTCCCATTTCACAAGTTTTGAAATGTATACAAAATAGCAGATCTACAAGCTCACAATGCGTCGCATCGCGACGCATTGTGAGCTTGTAGATCGGCTATTTTTAAACATTTTTAAATTTAAATTTAACGGGCTGAAGTGGAGACGAAGTAGAGATGAAGTGAAGACGCTTTGTATGTTTTGTCATAATAGTCAAAAGTAACTAAAGTTTTCAAATAATTATAGTGGAGAAAAAGTACAATATTTGCCTCTGAGATGTAGTGGAGTAGAAGTAAAAGTACTGAAAATTGGAAATACTCCAGTAAAGTAAAAAAATACCTCAAAATCGTACCTAAGTACAGTACTTGAGTAAATGTACTTAAGTGACTTTATACACCACTGGCACTAGCTTACTGTGTAGTTCAGCCTCTTGGTGACTGGGAGAGCGTTCCGAGGTCAGGCGGAGGGCACAGGATATTTCGGGGAGCGTAATGGGTGTGGTAGCACAAACACAGAGCTGTGTGGTGGAAGCTCCACCTTCCATTGCTTGAGGAAAGGGAATTTAATGAATATAAAGTCCTTTACAGTCTGGATACACTGCAGGTTTGTTGAATAAAAAAAAAGACCTTACAGTCTAGTTCAGTGGTTCTCAAAGTGGGGTCCGAGTACCCCCCGGGGGAGTCCTTGATGGGTTTTCAGGGGGTCCACAGCGAAATGTGTTAACCCCTGAAGACCTGAGGCTGATTCTACAAAATGCCTTCTAAATGAGTAGTTCTCAAGAAAATAGCAGATGTACAAGCTCACAGCACGGCACGAAGTGACACGCTCTGAGCATCAAGATGATTTGAACCACTTTAACCCTATTTTATACTTAGGTTAAGAGCTTGTAGATCTTCCGTTTTCGAAAAATCTCGAAACATTTGGAACCATCTTGAAGATTTTCAACAATACAAATGTTATGGGGGTCCTTTTAAGATTTCTTTGGCTATTAAAGAATGGCAGATCTACAAGCTCATAGTGCGGCACCGAGTGCCGCGCTATGGGCTTGTAGATCTGCTATTTATATATTTGAAAAATCTTGAAAATATGTGCAAATCTTTGAATATATATTACATTTTTAACCCAAATCTTTGCTTCTGGGGGTCCCTGGAACGAAATAGATATCATTTTGGGGGTCCTTGACTTCAAAAAAGTTTGAGAACCGCTGATATAGCAACATACTGTAAGTAAAAAAAAGAATGTTAGGATTTATAAGACATTTGTAGAATCCCCAGAAGCAAATATTTTAGTTACAAATGTTCGCTTTAAATATACATATTTATTCAAAGATTTCCATGTGTCCCTGGCACAAACTATTTTCAGATGGGGGTTTACGGCCAAATACATTAATGTGGGGGTCGTTGACATGAAAATGTTATATTCAACAAACTGCAGGTTGGTTGAATATAAAGTCCTTATAGCCTGGATACTGCAGGTTTGTTGAATATAAAGTCCTTATAGCCTGGATACTGTAGGTTTGTTGAATATAAAGTCCTTATAGCCTGGATACTGTAGGTTTGTCGGTAGAGCATCTGATGTTTCAACAAGTTTTCCCCCTCGGGGATAAAATTTAAGTTTTATCTGATCTGACCTCATTCAGTTCGTTCTCATTCTGCTCGTCTTCAACTTGTGTTTAATATAGAACTGGGGGAAACCAGTTTGTTCTACAGTCATGGAAGTATCAACACTTTACATATGTATTATTCATTTTTTGTATTAACCACTTGAACCCTATAACGTCTGCATTCTGGGGACGAACATTCTGCGAAAATAGTGGATCTATAAGCCCGCAACACGACGCAACGTGACGCGTTGTGAGCTTGTATATTGGCTATTTTCGGCAAACAAATGTAATACAGAGCCCTGGGGGACCCCGGGCATCTAAGAACAGTATATAGGATTTTAACCTTTGGCTACTTACTGTTAGTACTTGACAATGCAGCATGCACATACTCCATGACAATCTCCCTATCCCTATTTCTTCCATTAGAACAGTGGTTCTCAAACTTTTTCATGTCAAGGACCCCCAAAATTATATGTATTTGGCCGTGGACCCCCATCTCAAAATATTTTGACCCCCAGAAGCAAAGATTTGAGTTAAAAATGTTGGCTTAAACCTATATATATATATATATATATATTCAAAGATTTGCGCACATTTTCAAGATTTTTCAAAAATAGCAGATCTACAAGCTCATCTATGAGCTTGTAGATCTCCTATTTGTGAATAGCCAAAGCATACAACGATGGTTTAAGTGGTTAAAATGATTGTGACGCTATAACTTATTTAGCTGGGACCCCCTGGTACCCTGCCAAGGACCCCTGGGGGTCCCCGGACCCCACTTTGATAACCAATGCTGGTCCGAGATCTAATCCTGCCACAAACCTTCTCCCCATGTGCCTCCAACATACTGTTAAATATTATAATAACTTCATTTGTATAGCACCTTTCATGCAAAAATAATGCAGCCCAAGGTGCTTTAAATACAAATAGCAAATTATTAAAGAAATGCCGTAATGATCAAATTCTTAGAAAGCTATAGAGCATTTTAGAGCAATTTGAAAAATAAATAGAATAATACAGTTTAAGGAAAATCAATTAACTCATTTAAAAAAAAGAAATTACAAAAAAAATAATCTAAAATTATTTTTTGGGTTTTTTCGTTTTTCCGTTCGTCACAAAGAACCAGGAGATAACATTTTCCAAAAAGTTGCTGATCCATTCAATTCAATGTTAAAAAATGAACGGACCAAAAAATTACATTTTGTCTAAGTACTAGCTTAGAAAAGACTGGCAGAGGCTACAGACTGTTCTAGAGAAACTCTAGCAGTTAAGAGTGGCAAAAATATATAATTTCTAACCATAATATATTCCACAACAAAGGGCCGGGAAAACAGAAAGTGGCCTCTCTCTCCAGTGTACTAATGAAATACTTTGGTAACATCTAAAAAGGAAGGCGAAGGAAGATCTAAGTGTTCCGTCTGGAACATAAAATGAAACGGAGTGTGTGATATATGAAGACGCTAGGTTATTAAGTGCTTTATAAACAAATAGAATCAACTCTAAAAAAAGGCACAAGCAGCCAGAACTGGAGTAATATGATCTCTTCTCTTAGCGTTACTTAAGATTCTTGCTGCAGCGCTGTTTTTGCCTGCCGATCCATACGCCAGGTTTAATAATATTATTTATGGTCTCGTTCTGCTGTCTAGGCTCCTGGGCTTTATGAATTGGCAATGCAATCTAATTTATGTCCCCTTCCTAACTTGTATAATTGCTACTCTGGCATCTGGTTTGCACGGACACAAAGTTTTGACAATCCCAGATACAGACGCGACATCATGCAGCGTCTTAACCCATTGAGACCTGAAGCTGATTCTACATGTCTCCTAAATCTCAACAGTTTTCTGAAAAACGTATGTTTCTATATCAGTGGTGCTCAATCTTTTTCATGTCAAGGACCCCCAAAATTATATGTATTTGGCTGCGGACCCCCATCAAAATATTTTGTTCCAGGGACCCCCCAGAAGCAAAGATTTGAGTTAAAAATGTTCGCTTTAAAAATATATATATTCAAAGATTTGCACACATTTTCACGATTTTTCAAAAATAGCAGATCTACAAGCTCATAGCGCGGCACTCGGTGCCGCGCTATGAGCTTGTATATCTGCTATTTTTGAATAGCCAAAGTGTAAAATAATGCTTTTTAACTCAAATCTAAAAATGACACAGTTCCAGGTCTTAATGGGTTAACCAGGGCCTCCTTTCCCTGGCACGCCACCTTGGTGACGTGACGCAACATGCCGCAACGCAACATTGTCTGCCTGTGTCTCTCTCCTGCGACACGTGCAGCTGTGGTCCGTTTGTGGGCGACGCGGCGGTCGACGTTAGCGCAAAGGTTGAACACAAAGACTAACTTAAACTATAATGGGTAGGAGAGAAAATGGACTTTTCTAGTTATGGAGAGAAAATGTTGTCCCTTTGCATCGAGTCCCAGAAGCCACTCGTCGTTCCACTGAGTGTCGGTGTACCACGCTCTGTCTGTCTGACTCCTCCTTTGTTCAGGTTCACTGACTTCAGGCGCACTCAATTATACTGTATTAGAAATTAGTCAAACCAGTAATCAACCCTCAGCTGCCCTGGGCCCTTAATATCCTTAATAAACAATGTTATGGTGTAATATAATATCATTCTCACTAGTTTTCAAATAGATGCATTTGGTAATACAAATTGATTTGGTAATAAAAATGTTGTTACTGGCCCGGACGGTTGCCGTAACCGTCTGGGCACCTGGCTATCGTGGGTTCGACTCACGATCTCCCGATGACCTTTGCTGCGTGTCACCCCCCCCCCCCCCCCATCTATCTCCCCATTTCCTGTCAGTCTACTGTTCCTATCAATAAAGGCAGAATAAGCCCCCAAAAAAATACTGTGATCCAACCAGCTGTTAGGATTTAGAAATGAATACCCTACTTCGTCATACTACAGTGTCACACAAAAGTAGCAAAAAATTGCAAATCTACAAGCTTTCTGCTAGTTGGGGTATTATTGAATTTGAAACCTGAAAAGTAACAGTTTTTTCCACACGACAGCAAGATACACCAACTGGCTGAGCCACCAGGCACCCCTATGGACCGTTTATTGTACATTATACACAATCTCCCTCATACAGAACAGGCTTATACAAAGATACAATGACAACAGACTTAAAAGTCGAAAGCGTTGAGTGTTGTGTCTTGAGGCTCACCTTCTGGAAGGACACAGAGCAGGTTGCGACGCACGTTGAGTTCTCGCAGGGCCTTGAGTCTGCCGATGTGCCGGGGGAGAGCCGAGATCTCGTTACAGCTGATGTCCTGGGGGGGGGGGTGGGACAGTGGACACACAGCAAAACAACACAACTCATATTATATCAGTGTTTTTGCCGTTAACCCGTTCAATCCGGGAACGCATCTGTGTCATCGTGGACATTTTTGCTAATCTTTGAATATATACATACATTTTTTAACTCAAATCTTTGCTTCTGGGGGTCCCTGGAACAAAATATTTTGAAAACATATCATTTTGGGGGTCCTTGACATGAAAAGTTTGAGAAGCACTGATTATAGCAACAAAGTTTTTTCAAGACAAATTAGGATCTAGAATCCAAGATTTGAGTTACAAATGTTCGCTTAAAAAAAAATATGTAGATTCAAAGATTTGCGCAAATGTTCACGATTTTTCAAAAATAGCAGATCTACAAGCTTGTATATCTGCTATTTTTGAATAGCCAAAGATATCTAAAAATGACACACAGATAGATGCTTTCCCGGTTCTTAATGGGTTAGAAACTGCTAACTAACGATGGTCTTGTGATTAAAACACCTGCCTTCAGGCCCACACACACACACTGGCCTAAAAAAATAACTAAACCATCCCTCCAGAGACTTTCTACCTGTGTCTCCTCTTATTCTGTCTGCCAGCAGAGCAGGTGCAGCCAGGCCTATCTTCTCCTCCTCTCCTCCCCTCCTAGCTTCTCCTCCCACCTCCTCTCCTCTCCCACCACCTCCTCTCCTGTGTGGTTCTGTTCTCAATGATTTCCACCTCCGCTGGAGCAGAAGTGAATTACATAACAGCAGTCAGCAGCTCTCAACCCCCCGACAGGGAGAGGAGAACTATGTGTTCTGAGCCTGACTCTCCGGCTCACATGCACACACTCACACACCCACCCACACACTCCTACAGTACCAGCACCAGTTCCATGAGGAAGTCCCTTAAGGGAGCCACGCATTTATTTTCTTGCATGTCTGGTGACATAACCCACCTTCCTCCCCCCCCCCACACACACACACACACACACACACACACACACACACACACACACACACACACAAGGGCATGGCAGTATATACATATTATATCGATATCGGCTTGGATTTGGGATATCATAATATTGTGATATGGCATTAGCGTTGTCCTTTCCTGGTTTTACTCAAGGAATTTATTTTAACCCATTGAGACCTGAAGCCGATTCTACATAAATCTACATAAACAGTTTTCTGAAAAACGTATGTTTCTATATCAGTGGTGCTCAATCTTTTTCATGTCAAGGACCCCCAAAACTATATGTATTTGGCCGCGGACCCCATCAAAATATGTTGTTCCAGGGACCCCCAGAAGCAAAGATTTGAGTTAAAAATGTTCGCTTTAAAAATATATATATTCAAAGATTTTCAAAAATAGCAGATCTACAAGCTCGTAGCGCGGCACTCGGTGCCGCGCTACGAGCTTGTATATCTGCTATTTTTGAATAGCCCAAAGTGTAAAATAATGCTTTTTAGCTCAAATCTAAAAATGACACAGTTCCAGGTCTTAATGGGTTAAAAGGAAGACGCCAACGTCATTTTCTCTATCCTGCAATTCCAGCTGGCAGAGTCGTCACACTGGGTGGCAGACTCACACCCAAAGTCGGTGAAAGAACATTGGCGTCTATGAGAGCCGACTGGACAGCTTATGGACAAACACCATTTCTGAACGATTGAGACCTTTATAAAACCAGTAAGACTCCCTAATCGGGAGATAAGCGACCGTAGGTCACATGTATACAGAAGAGGGCTGTAACGGCGATTGGTTCCTAGTTGTGTGGGCAATGTATAGTTTTGTTTGGTGGTCTAAGAAATGTGGTGGCAGGCATGTTGATGACATGAGTGTACACATACTGTGTAGTGTGTAGCAATTTGCGTGTTTTTAGGGGCAAAACTGTAGGAGTAGTGGGCAAAAATGTGTTGTGAAAAGCGGCCTGAAGGTGGCGCTAGAAGAGGGCCATGTGAGAAATTAGGGGTGGGGTGTCCGCGTTGCCTTGGCGGACGAATAGGTACCGGCCGCGGCTCTCCCGGACGCTCCTAGCCCGAGTTCCGGCATTTTATGTGAGCTGCAGTGGCAGGGGGTCCTCCACTGGGGGCGCCACCACTTTTGCATCCGTTCTGGAGCACCAGGAGTGGGTGGTCCCCGGGAATGCCCCGTGAGCAGCCCCGTTGGGGTGGTCATTTGGTAATTTGTCCACATGTGCTCATTTTTTACACTTGGGGGTCCCCGAGGCAGCTGGGGGTCCCTGGAGCTCCGGGGGTCCTTGGAGGGTGTAGTTTGGCAGGTAAGGAGTGTGTGTGCAAAATCTGGCATGGATCGGGGCAACGGGTGCGGAGATATGAGCAGGGCAAAAGTGTGACGGGACGTGTGTGACGGAGGGACGGGGTGACGCACGGACACCTGGAGCAGGTTTCTATAGTAAATGCGACCTACGGTCGCAATAATCGGCTCAGGAAAATAAAAGAAGACATTGTTTTCTGCTGTGTTGCTTTTCGGTGCATGTGTACACTGTATCATTTTATAGAGGTATCAAAAGAGCGCAAAGTATGTTTTTGAAAGATTCACAAGACTGCCCACCATTTCCTGTCTGGCAGACAAATCTCGCGATACCTCCGAGACAGAAACGATATCAGCTGCTGTTTAGATGCCTTAATTAAATTATTTGCTTTGCACATCAAAAAGCAAGTGATTAGAAAACAACCTGTGACATGTCTTCTTTTATATTCCTGAACCGATTATATGACAATGGTCACAATCGTTCAGAAATAATGTTTGTTCATGGGCTGGTCCAGTCGGCTCCATCCACTGCAATGTATTTCATCAAACTTCCGGTGCGAGGTTTGCCACCCATGAGTGGCAAACCTAGAGGGCGGACCGCACGACTATCTAGAGGGCGGACCGCACGACTATCTAGAGGGCGGACCGCACGACTATCTAGAGGGCGGACCGCACGACACTTCCTTTCAAAACCTTCCTTGGTTTTACTCACTTATGTCCTATATTTTAATATAGGTCTCAAGAGATCTGTAGTTGTGATATATTTTGAAATGTTATGAAAAATATATATAATAATTATTATTATATCATCACCACAGTATGATATTATCATTATAAAGTCGATAGAGGTATGCGGTCAAAAATATTGTGATAATTCATTTTGTCCATATCGCCAAGCCCTAGCACGCGCACACACACACACACACACACACACACACACACACACACACACACACACACACACACACACACACACACACACACACACACACACACACACACACACACACACACACACACACACACACACAGCACACAGTAGACATACTAGTTCCATGAGAGTCCTGAGCTGTCCGATGGTTTCGGGGAGGCTGACCAGCTTGTTGTTACTGGCGTTGAGCACCCTGAGTGGCAGACCGCACAGACACGCCGGCAGCGCCCCCAACTGGTTTCGACTGCAAGGAGAAGAACACAACCACCAGGTGACAGTTAGAACAAGAACACAACCGCCAGGTGAACCACTCACTGCACAACATGTTATAACTAGAAGGTCAGGTAGGTTATTGTGGGCCAGCAATGTTGTTGGAATATGACAAATCGGACAGATCCGTCTTGATCACATGACCATAGCGATAATGTGTACCGATTGGCATGATGTTTGGACAATCTCTGTATGAGTAATATAAACAAAAATGTTTTGCAAAAGTCTGCCTGCTGGTTGCGCTATAATATGCCAATGTCAAAAGAGTGGCATTTCTTCCTCGGCCGCTATAACAGGCCGATCTGAAAAATGTGCGGCAGAGGTTCTGCTCTGGCATCACAGACGGACGGACACACACACGGACAGACGGACGGCCTGGCGGAGACAATAAGTTATAACCAGGACATTCAAATACACACTGTTATAATAACCAGGACATTCAAATACACACTGTTATAATAACCAGGACATTCAAATACACACTGTTATAATAACCCGGACATTCACTGCACACACAATGTGTCTAAGTTCTACATTATGCTTCAATTATATACAATAGTCATATGATGGAGTCGCATGCCGGAAATAGCTGAACTACAAGCTCACAACGCATTGCATCATGACACGTTGTGAGCTTGCACATCTGCTATTTCTGGTCCATGACATTGTTGCATGACAAAAAATGTACTGTGAAAAATGGGCTCCTCGGAGCACAGGTCTCACTCTCCGCCAAGCCACGTTGCCTACCCAGGGCCCGCAAATGTTGTAAGGCAGTCAGACGGATGGGACAGACAGACAGACAGACAGACAGACACGAAAACATATAGTCTCTTAAGGCCTTCGGACAACCAACCTGGCAGAGACAATTAGGCTTAGTCTGTGATTTTTACTGTTAGAATAAAGAACAGCAACACTCCACTGAACTAACTACCTAACTGACTGACGAGCTAACTCAGCAGTTAACTCCTGGGACTCTACAATTATGACAGGTAAAACACCAGCTTAGTGGCCTTGCGGTTAGAGTTTCCGCCCTGAGGCTGGGAGGTCAGGGGATTTCATTCCTGGCCGGGTCATACGAAAGACTATAAAAACTGGAACCCAATGCCTGACTGCTTTGCCCTCAGCATCGAGGGTGGGGGTAAGACCCTGTCACATACTACTAGATTCATGTCCAGGGGCTGCACTTGTACATCATGCTACCTCACGCTACAGAAACGGGAGCTAAGCCGCCTGACCTATGGGCCACATGGCTCGGGAACCCTTGGTTCCCAAGGCTACTTACTGCTAGGTGAAGTGATGCATGACATAAATACTGTGACTCAAGCTGTCATTCATGGAAAATCAATTCCAATAAGCGGCTCTGCGTCAATCACCCTTTTGGAGCTGATTTTTCCAATAATGACTGCCTCACTGTACATAATCCCACTTATTACATGGCTACACATAGGCAGAACAGTAGTCTGTTGGAAGGAAATAACAGATAACCAAATGTCTTGATTGACAAATCAGAATCCAGCGTTCAACCAAGCTGTGTAGTGATTGGGAGTGAAACCAGCAGGGTTTTAGGTTAAAAACTTCATCTGGTCCACGCTGGGCAACACCTAGCCGGTTGAGTGTCACAAACGGAAGTACCGGAATTTTGGCAGAAGTACCGCCCAAGGAAATGACGTTGACGCTTTACAAATCTGTTTACATTCTCCGTGAATGAAAACGAGTGTTGGGATTGGTCGAAAAAGATCGTTTCCGGGGTAAGTACGTACGTCGGAAGTCCCGCCACCTACATGCAATCTCTGCTTTAGTTCGTGACCAGGCTTTTCTCTTCGCAGGTGAGTAAAGGCTGGGAACGAGGCTAAATCTGGCCCATGTGAGCCAAGCTAGCGCACATCTTTTTGGCTTGTCGAAAAGAACAGATCTACAAGCTATAACACCTTGAAGATCTGTTCCTTTCGGCAAGCAACACCGTCATAGGATTGAGTATAAACTGACAAAACACAAAATATATATATATACAACCAAATCTCTTGCTCTCACAGACGGCAGTGACGTGCGTGCAGCAAAGTGCCGCTCGACTGATTAAAGCGAGCGATAAATAAATGTGAAAGTGCTGCAGTTGCAATACCTGTCTCTCCGGCCCCCAATTAAACTCACCACAGTACACTGTTAAAATCATCAGTGTTTATTTAACTATGAGAGTGTACAAAATGGAACCAAATGGACCCGTACGGGTCCATTTGGTTCCATTTGTACACTCTCACAGTTACGGACTCTTACGGGTGCGTTTGGATCCACCGTTTCACAAGCTCTGAGGAACTCATCAATATTTTAAGAAGAAAGCCTCCTGCCTCTCTCATAAAGATTTTATAGGCAAAGGCCAGAAGTTCTATGTTATAAAATAAACATGTTATATAATGGACTGGTTTTACATTCAGAGTGTATATATATATATATATATATATATATATATATATATATATATATATATATATATATATATATATATATATATATATATATATAATGCACAGTTAGTGTTGTCTTGTATAATAACCCATGGGAAAAAAATCTCTCTCACGCACACACACACTTTTCCTTTCTCTGCCATGCATTTCTGCCTAAGGTGGTGTGTGTGTGTGTGTGTGTGTGTGTGTGTGTGTGTGTGTGTGTGTGTGTGTGTGTGTGTGTGTGTGTGTGTGTGTCACACAAACACACTATCAGAAGGGCATAGCTAATGTGTAGAGCTGGCCATAAGTGTCAGAATATTCAAATATTCAGCAGGTTGCTATTTCAAAATTTCAATTTCAATATTTAGACGGTTCACTTTTTATATTTTAATCATTGCACGGCCAAGTCACCTATGCACATGCGGAGATGACAATCTTGTCGCAAAGAGACTTGATTTGAGTTACTGGCTATTTCATTCAGAACAATTATTCCAGCTATTCACAAATGTGCGTAAATCTCCAAAGCTTGTAAAATGGTATTGGGGAAAGCCCTTTGTGTGTGCGCTTCTATGCAGACGCTGTCATGTTAGTTCTATGTAGATAAAATGACACAAACACATACAGCTACAGTAACCACTCAGTGATACATCCTCCCACGCCAGCTGGCTCAAACCGACAAACACCAATAAAGCACACTCCACAGAGCTCTTCTCAAATGTTTCCAAACGAGGCTGAAAACCAGATAAAAGCAGTCGACCGGCCCCTCCCACCCAGGCTAACCCCGCTACCTCTCTGTCACCTCGCTCCTCTCCTCTGATCTTCTGTGGTTTGTGTGCGTGTGAGTGCGTGTGCGTGTGCGTGTGCGTGTGCGTGTGCGTGCGTGTGCGTGTGCGTGTGAGTGTGAGTGTGTGTGAGTGTGTAAATGGTAAATGGTCCATTTATGTAGCGCATAGATATTCAACTGGCGGCCCGCGGGCCACGTGCGGCCCGCGAGGAGCTTCCTTGTGGCCCCTGGCCATATTCAAAAAAAAAAAAAAAAAAAAATTTTTTTTTTTTTTTTTAATTTTCATAATTATTATTTATTTTAACTTTGATTTATGTTATCAAAGTTAAAACAGTACAAATTATTTATCCTTCATTAGTTCTTGAAAGGCCATCTTTCATTGGAACTTAACTTAGAACCTTAAATAGAACCGAATTAGACCGAATTAGACCCGAAAAAAAGTTGATTTATATTGGTCAAATAGAACCAAATTAGACCCGAATTAGACCCGAATTAGACCCGAAAAATTTCGCGCGCGTGCGCAAAGCGCACGCGCGCAAATTGTGTGCGCACATGCACGCGCGCTGCGCGCGCGTGCATTTGCGCTGTGTGGCCCCCGACTCCAAGTTATTTTACAGTTGTGGCCCCCTGCCTAATCTAGTTGAATACCCCTAGCCGCCTTTATCGCTGTACAACATTCACACACACATTCACAGGGAACGGGGATTGAACCCGGGAACTTTAAGATTCCCAAGCTACCACTCTAGCTCCTTAGCCACTGCCGCCCACTGCACACTGTTGGGTTTGTGTGTGTGCGTGCGCGCGCACGTGTGTGTGTGTGTGTGTGTGTGTGTGTGTGTGTGCATACTGCGTACGTACGTGCATGCATGCGTGAGTGTGCGCTCTAACAACCGCAAGCCAAGACCTCGATACTCAAAGCCCTGTGTGGATAACTGTGGTCCCACACAACTGTGAAGATGAAAATAGTCTGAGCTCGATGCTGCAACTCACATTGTAAAGAGCTTTGGAGAGCTCTTATAAATGCGTCATCAACATTTTATTTCACTGTCGGTTCACCTCCACTGCAATAAACAATAATAATACATATCTTACTTCCTTTATTTGTACTTCTGCTTTAGTTGGTGTGTGTGTGTGTGTGTGTGTGTGTGTGTGTGTGTGTGTGTGTGTGTGTGTGTGTGTGTGTGTGTGTGTCTGCTGTCTGTCCGTCTGTGTGGAAAGTCTGCTCAGTGAAGAGTTACTACTATAATAAAACCCTCTTATATTTCATACAGATCACACGTGTAAAAAGGATAGTTGTTTCTGAAACAATAAGGCTGTGGCCAGTGAAGTGTATTGTTTTACAATCTCAGGGTTAAATTCACACTCCGGTTTCGCGGTCGTGTGGCCCAGTGCACCTTTAAAATATCCAGGTACACTGCTGAGTCTGCTGCGACCCTGTCTGCTGTTTTATGAAGATTTCCCTAGAAAACATTAGCACAATGCAAGATGACAGGCCAGAAAACTTCACCAGGCTTCAGGTTACATCATGTTACACTACATTAGGGCTGAGCAATTAACCGGAAATATATCGAAACCCATATTTAAAACCAATAACCGACTTATAACCAAACAATCGAGAAGCAAGGTTTTTAA